>NC_137032.1:30890072-30900072 GCF_032717465.1 Coenobita brevimanus | reverse complement strand
TTGTGGCACGCCAGCATTAACTGAATGGAGATTGGAATATACATCATCTACTTTTATCTTTCTGTCGCTGAGTTATGAGGAAATCAGAGGAACAAAAGATGATAGGTCCATAGCAAGGCCAGTTTGGATAGCAGGGAATGGTGCCACGCTCTGTCAAAAGCTTTAGATATATCAGGGGCTGCTGCATGAGTTTCTCCATGTTGGTCAATTGACTTATGGATGGTATGAATCAGGAGACTGAGTATATCAACAGTGGATCTTTTGTGGTGAAAATCATACAGTCTATCACTAATTAAGTTGTTGGATTCGAGATGTTTAACAATGTGTTTATTAATTGCAGTGTCAATTCCTTTACCAAGAGAAGATGTGATAGCTATTGGTGCAGTCGGAGGGGTCAGGCGAACTTCCTTTCTTCGGAATTGGGTGTATATTGGCTTCTTTCCAAGAATTAGGGAATCAAGAAGTACGTATGCATAGTCTGAATAACTTAGCTAGAACAGGAGCAAGTTCTGGGGAACACATCAAAACTATTGGAGGAATTCCATTTAGACCTGGAGCTTCATTGGTTTATTTACCACACTATATAAACATTCCGTCATTTCGTTCCGTCTCTCTTTCTCTCTCTCTCTGACTTTCCCTTGTGTCACCGTATCGATTTCTCCCTGTTTCAAGATTTACTCTGCCCTCCCTTTCACTTATTTTCCAGTGTTTCAGTATTCTTTGCTTTCATGCGTTTTTCTTTCTTTCTTTTTTTTTTTTCACTCGTTTAAAATGTTATATCTTTTCCTTTCGTCCTTCCTTATACACTTTCCATGTTCGTTTTCTTTAAATACTGCGGGGTGTGCTCCTTCACTTTTTCATGTAATTCTGGGCGGGATGGTTTGGTACGCGAGGGAGAGCCTTGTTCTTCACTATCTTTGTCATCTTATAACCTATACTCTGTTCACTTTAACTACGGTAGGCGTGTAACTGCGATTTCTCCATCTTTAGAGCTGTGGTGTGACAAGAGATTAGCATTAGAAAACGGTGCAAGTCACGAAAAAGTACTGAGAGAAAAACGTAGATCCATTATTTTATTAATTCTGTCCCTAACCTACGAGTAATAAGCTGAAAAAGGACGAAAAGTTCCGCCAAGTAAAACTGAATGAACTGTGGTCACATCATTTCTTATGTTCATCTTATCTCTCCCCCTCTTCTTCTGTTCCATATCCTACTCTAAACACCTTCATGTGGTGGCACTGATACAACCAGGCGGCTCAACTGCCTGGTTATACAAAACGTCCCTCAGCTTCTTCCCCAAGCCCCTGTAGGAGGAGGATGTGGTCTGCAGAAGAGCAGTTGAAGCCTGCAGTCCACCAGGTTCATATTTCAGATAAGCCTGTTTCCACAACAGCAACAGCAGCGACTCAAGCGTTGATTTCCCCTGTGTAAAGTTTCCCAGATCAAGTTTACGTCTCTCAGTCACTCCCTGTTCCTGGAAAGGCGGATGGTGGGCTGCAGAAGCGCAACTTAAGCCTGCAGCACACGGATTCACGTCTCACATGCCTTGACTTCCTTTTGTGTAAACTTTTCCAATTCAAGTTTAAGTTATTTCTTACACATCCCCTTCTCACCAACTTCGTCTGGGGAGAAAACAGGACGATCTTATCTTTTCATTTGTTTCCTTCATGTCTAGGCTCTGATCTCGCGTTTCTTACTGTCTGTCTGTCTGTCTGTCTATCTATCATCAGTAAGTTGTGGTTTTGCGTATCTGTAGTTATATTCACCCCACCCCCTTCTATCTTTCTCGCTCTCTCTCTCCACTCAAATTATCCCTCTCTCACAATTTCTCTCTACATTCCCATTCACGTCAGACCTTCTTTCCACTCGTCATTCTCTCTCTCTCTCTCTCTCTCTCTCTCTCTCTCTCTCTCTCTCTCAGCCCTCCGAGTCACTAATGGTGCTCTCTCACTCTCCTTTCAAGCAGTCAGGGTGTTGTGTTTCTTTGGCTCTGTTTGGCTCCTTCCTCTCTCTCTCTCTCTCTCTCTCTCTCTCTCTCTCTCTCTCTCTCTCTCTCTCTCCCCACTTTTCTTGTCTCCCTTCTACTCCAGTTTGATAAGTGGTTGCCAAGTGGAGAGACGGTGGACTGCGGGCGAAGAGACACGAGTTCGATTTCAAGGTAAGGCTGCGAATTTTACTGAAGCCTTCTTTACTAATCTCCCACGAGACTCACCAACATGTCATAAAACAAACAAACAAACATATATACAAACAGACCAACAAACACCCCCACTATTATCGTTACACCAGGCCTGAATGAGACAGCCTTAGGATATGTATTCAGTATGGACAGTGGGTCTTACTGTACAAATGGTGACATGTGAAGGTGTGCGACGCCATGTGTTGCGCGTAAGAGGACTGCCGGGATTTAGGTAAAGGACTGTGACATCTATGGCCAGAGTCGAATACTTAAAAAACCCAATCTATTACTGCCTTTTTTCTTTCCCCTTTTCTCTTCTTTCTTTTTCACTTTCTCTCTCTCTCTCTCTTCTTTTTCTTTTATTTCACAATTCTTCACTCACATTCTGCTGCTGTCATCCACCGTTTCACTGTTTTTCATTCTTTCACATTCTACTGCCCTTTAGATTTCCATCCCTCCATGTCATTCCTAACTCTCTTCTTGTGTTCCATAATTCCACATTCGACCCTCCTGTCACTTCCACACTCCTGTCACTTCCACACTCCACTCTCCTGTCACTTCCACACTCCACTCTCCTGTCACTTCCACACTCCACTCTCCTGTCACTTCCACACTCCACTCCCCTGCCACTTCCACTATGCTGTCATTTCCACACTCCACTCCCCTGCCACTTCCACTATGCTGTCATTTCCACACTCCACTCCCCTGCCACTTCCACTATGCTGTCATTTCCACACTCCACTCCCCTGCCACTTCCACTATGCTGTCATTTCCACACTCCACTCCCCTGCCACTTCCACTATGCTGTCATTTCCACACTCCACTCCCCTGCCACTTCCACTATGCTGTCATTTCCACACTCCACTCTCCTGTCACTTCCACACTCCACTCTCCTGTCACTTCCACACTCCACTCTCCTGTCACTTCCACACTCCACTCTCCTGTCACTTCCACATTCCACTCTCCTGTCACTTCCACACTACACTTTCTTGTCACTTCCACACTTCACCGTCCTGTCGCTTCCACACTTCACTCTCCTGTCATTTCCACACTACACTCTCTTGTCACTTCCACACTCCACTCTCCTGTCACTTCTACACTCCACCGTCCTGTCACTTCCACACTCCACTCTCTTGTCACTTCCACACTCCACTCTCCTGTCACTTCCACACTCCTGTCACTTCCACACTCTACTCCCCTGTCACTTCCACACTTCACTCTCCTGTCATTTCCACACTTCACTCTCTTGTCACTTCCACACTCCACTCTCCTGTCACTTCCACTCTCCTGTCACTTCCACACTCCACTCTCCTGTCACTTCCACATTCCACTTCAGTCACTTCCACATTCCACTCTCCTGTCACTTCCACCCTGCACTCTCCTGTCACTTCCACATTCCTGTCACTTCCACACTTCACTCTCTTGTCACTTCCACACTCCACTCTCCTGTCACTTCCACACTCCACTCTCCTGTCACTTCCACACTCCACTCTCCTGTCACCTACACACACCGCACTTCCGTCACTGCCACACTTCTGTAACATACTCAACACTGTTCTACTACCTCTACCTTCAACACTGTACATTCCCGTCACCTCCCCATTCTGTACACATTCCATTCTCCTGTGTCCTGTCACCTCCTTTTCCACCCCGTTTGGCCAACCACTCTTCCACACTCCACTTCTGTTTTTTCTCACTCCCATCTCCTCTCTCTTCCACTTCCAGACCCCACTTTTCTGCCACCATCCACACTCACACTTCAAGCTCTGGCCACTTTTTACATTCTTATTCCAAATTTCACTCGCTTTCGATTTTTGTCCCTCACCTCACTTCGTCTCCCACAGCCAGACATACAGGGGAGATGGTGGCTGTGTATTTTGAGGTCGTCTGTAGTTTATAATGACTCGAGTCCAATTCCAAGTTAGAGTAGGGAAGAGTTTATATATTTGATTTCGTTAAACATAGAATTTATTGATCTAGCACAATACCCTCGCTAATATCAATGCATCATTCCTTACTGAGACATGCCCGGCAGGTATTCAACGTGGACGGTCGGTACTAGTGCTGAAGTGGTGACATAAGGTAGAAAGTTATGCATGTAGGAGGATTGTCATGCCACACGGATTGGGCTGTTAATCACTTGCCCAGAGGAGGACACATTAAAAAAATAAACTCCTTTGTCATTCACTTCACTCTGTTTCCGAATTCTCCACATTCTTCTCTCCATCAACACTCTTTTCCTTTCTACTTACCTCCCACGCTCTCTGTCTGTCTGTTTGTCTGTCTGTCTGTCTCTGTCTGTCTGTCTGTCTGTCTGTCTGTCTGTCTCCACAACTCCAACCCTCTTCATTCTGCTAGGCCTACAGCTTTTCATTTCCCTAATGTCGTCCTACTCCCAATAATTAAATGACACAGTAATATCATTGTCCCCCCTTTTCCTGCACCTCATTTGCTGTAAGTACTTGATATTGTAGTGTTACGCTACTCTTTTATGCTCTTTGTTATTCTCCTCTTTCTTAAACTGTTACTGCACCATACCTGTCTTCCCATTGCCTCCCACTTCTTTCTCCCCCCCCCTCTCTCTCTCTCTCTCTCTCTCAACCATTTTCTCTACTCTGGTCCTTATCGATCACCGCCCTCGTCCTCTCTCCCACCGTCTTCCAGTTCTCTTATAGTCTTTAATATGTCATAACACAATATGTAATAGTTATAGGCATGTGATAGTTGTAGGCATTAGTATACATCATAGCACAATATGTACCATTTGCACAATAGTCAATGTCCGGTGTTCAGAAGCGACGTACAAATCCTCTGGCCAGAATGCAGACACATAATGTATGGCAAACATTTACCAGACGATCAAGAATCTCTTCATATAGCGAACAAGTGGGGCAACTGACTCTAGCCAGTTAACTCACGTGGACAGAAAGTACTAGGCATTACACACCCACCCAACGGGCAGTATATATTCCCAGAAATTGGAGGTGAGAGAGAGCCAGAAAGAACCAGAGAGGGCAGACGGGGCTTGAAGAGACGAGAGAAGGAAGGTTAGGAGATTGGGTAGTGTAGGAGGTTTGACGTCACGCTGACAATACGTGGGTCAGGTCACTCTGTCCATCACACCAGCGATATAACTGCGTCACAATATAGCCCCGTAACCCAAGAGTGTCTATACCTCACCTCCACTTACAATACAAGATAAAGAGAGGGGCAAATGAGACAGAGAAAACACCTACTTCAAACTAAACCCCACAACTAACTATCCAACGCCTCACGACTTTATACTGGTTGCAATATTTCTCCATATCATCCACATTATCGACACTGGCTTTCACCTATCCACTGGGCACCTGCATACCTCTATATCTATCCTGTTAATACACTTTCCTCTTTACCCTGTACCCTGCCCACCTTCTCTCTCTTACCGTTCATCCCCTCTTCCTTCACCCTCATCATCTGTTTTCTTCTGTTTCTCACTGCTTCCCTCCTCCTCTCACTCTCTTTATCCTTTACTTTTCACTCTGTTACGCCTCTCTCTCTCTCTCTCTCTCTCTCTCTCTCTCTCTCTCTCTCTCTCTCTCGTACGTGGGAAGCTAGGAAGAAAATATGATGCGGGGTGTGGAGCTTCATCAGTCACCCCTAATTTCACCTGATGGAACTGTCACCCCAATTCACCACAGCTACATCAGGCCATAGGGAGGCATAATACTCCTTACCCCCCCACCCACCCGTTCCACCGAGAAAAAAAGGAAGGAGATGTAGACAGAGGGAGAAAGAGAAAATGAATAAGAAGAAGTAGAAGTAGAAGAACATGATGGAGAAGAAGCAGGAGATAATAATCATCATCATCATCATCATCATCATCATCATCACATTCCACTCACTCGATGTAGTGCTGCTTTGGGTGTCTGCACTTTCCTCTTTCCATTCCTTCCTCTTCTGTCTTTCTCTCCTTCTTTTTTTCCTATTCCTTCTACTTATGGGTGACTTCACACTTCCTCTTCTATCTTTCTTTCCTTCATTCTTTCCTCTTCCTTCTGCCTGTGGGTGACTCTACACTGGGTGACAAGCCAAATGGTTTCCTGTACACCAGGAAACCATTTACTACGCAGGATGGTAACCATATAACCAAATGTTGGCGCCTGGTGGTTTAGTGGGTAATAAAGGTGCTCCAGTCGGATAGAGCCTGTGAAGGTTTATATCCAAGGGATGGTTGAGGTTTATTGCTCACGAAATGCCAATCAGGGATGAGTGAGGCTGGTCACTCTCATCTTAAATACCAGGACCAACTTGCCTAATCTCGGGCTTCTGCGCTCCTCATGGGGCAACATAGTATTGGATGATGGGTAGATGGATGAATAATAACAATAATAATAATAATAATAATTAATAATAATAATAATAATAATAATAATAGTATTATGATCATAATAATAATGATAATAGCAATAATAATACTAATACTACTACTACTACTACTAATAATAAAGAAACCAAAGCATTCAGGAGCCAAATGCTAATCCCCCGCCAAAATATGTTGTTGGCTAAGGTACAACTTACCTGCAAACCAAATGTGAAGAAAATTCTCAAAACTCTGAGGAATTCAGTAACTGCGTTTCACAAAACGCCAATCCATATTAAAAAATCTATGGTGACTGGCATTCGGTCGCCTTTTCCCAAATCCTCACCAAAAGTTATAGACTTCTGCACATGTACGGAGTTGCTATTTCCTGAGGGTTTGGTGAAAATTCGTCATCAACTTTTCGAGACATTCTGGCAACAGATACACACACACACACACACACACACACACACACACACACACACACACACACACACACACACACACACACACACACACACACACACACACACACACACATACTGACAAAAACATTATCACCTCGGCCTGCTAAAGGCGGACGATGATGATAATAAAAGTAAAATAATAATAATAATAATAATAATAATAATGAATAATGATAATAATGCTTACTACTACTACTACTACTACTACACAACTGCTTCTACTGCTACCAGCAACACCAACAACAACACAACGCCTACCACAGCTACTACTACTGCTGCTACTAGTGCTTAGATTAATGCCTATGGACTGCACAAGAGCCATGAAGGTAGACTAGCAACTTCTTAGTCGTGTTCTTCCCCTTGAATACAACATACAACGATCAATTTCCTTTCCCGGTCCCTAATCTATAATGATGGATGAACAAGGACAAGGGGATGATGATGATGATGACGACTAAAGATAGATTTGATGATGTTGATGATGATGATGATGATGATGGTGATGATGATGATGATGACTGAAGATGTATTTATTGATGACGGTGATGATGATGATGATAATGATGGTGATGATGACTGAAAATGTATTTAATGATAATGATGATGATGATGATGATCATGATGATGATGATGGTGATGATGATGATGACTTAAGATGTATTTAATGATGACGGTGATGATGATGATGATGATGATGATGATGATGATGATGATGACGATGACTTAAGATGTATTTAATGATAAAGGTGATGATGATGATGATGATGATGACTTAAGATGTATTTAATGATAAAGGTGATGATGATGATGATGATGATGACTGAAGATGTATTTAATGATGTCGATGATGATGATGATGGTGATGATGATGATGATGGTGATAATGATGATGATGACTGAAGATGTACTTAATGATGATGATGATGATGATGATGATGATGATGATGATGATGACTGAAGATGTACTTAATGATGACGGTGATAATGATGATGATGATGACTGAAGATGTATTTAATGATGTCGATGATGATGATGATGGTGATGGTGATGATGATAATGGATTTAATAATAATGATGATGATGATGATGATGATGATGATGGTGATGATGATCATGATGATGACTGTAGACAGATTTAATGATGATGATGATGATGATGATGATGATGGTGATGGTGATAATGATGACAATGATGACAATATCAGTGGACGAAATTACTGATGATGATGATGATGATGATGATTGAAGATGTATTTGATGATGATGGTATATATAGACGAAGTTGGTGGTGGTGATGATGGTGATGATGATGATGATGATGATGTTACTGATGATGATGATGATGATGATGACTAAAGATACCGGTAGATTTGGTGATGATGCTATATGTAGAAGTTGGTGGTGGTGATGATGATGGTGATGATGATGATGATGATGATGATGATGATGATAATTTCAGGGGCTTCTCTGTGACCCAACTTTGATCGCTAATCCCTTTTTTATTTGCCAGAATTCTTTTTGATCCGAACTAAAGTTGTGCTGAAAGTTGGTGATTAGACTAGTGGTGGCCGAGAGAGAGAGAGAGAGAGAGAGAGAGAGAGAGAGAGAGAGAGAGAGAGAGAGAGGAGAGGGGGGGGGACATGTGTAATTTTGCTTATTATTATTATGACAAGGGGACGCCGATGTGACGAGGAGACTATACGTGGTGACATGTGTACCCTGGGTAATGCGAAGCAGCTGCGGTGTTCACCCAGGATTCATACCTCATATTTTCCTGTACCTCGCCGTGGGGAAGGACCCTGGTCTGAAGTTGGTTAGGCGTTCTCTACCACAAATAGGCGCCGGATTCCTAAACAGTATATGCACGGTTCTGTGCCTGTAGGAAAACAACAAAAGGACGGAAGTTCGAAACAAGGCTGGGGTAGGGAGCAGTTTGATGATACGAATTTCGTTGATGCAGAATTTACTGATCCTCCAAAGGACCCAGTTGGTGGTAAGTGGTGGCGACCATCATCCACTCACTTGACGTCGTGCTGCCTACTTCTTCCCCCTTCTCATACTGTCTTTGTGCCTGTCCTCCCTTTATCCTACTTTTCCCCTTTCCTTCCTCCTACTTTTTATAACCCTTCCTTCCACTTCAGTTGGGTCTGCAGTACACTGGATGACAAGCCTGATGGTTTCCTGTAACCTAGAAATCCATTCATAAAGCTGGGTGGTAACTATATAACCAAGCTATAGAGTGAAGTGGAGCCTGCTATGGTGCCTCTGTTACCTGAGTGGAGACGCAGATGTGGCGTTCATTCAGGAACTAAACCCCCACACTATTCCCCACGCCTCTCTGTGGTGAGGCCCTGCCAACTGCAAGGGAACATCGGTTCACTGCACAGGACGGACCTGAAGGGGCTGTTGGTTGCCTACGGTTGATGGGTCTAACCAGCCAGACAGACTGGCGCTGATCAACAAGAACAACTTCGACAACAAGACCCACTGACAGGTCAAAAAAACATAACCACTATACCATCACACAAGTCCTGAGTGAGACAGCCTGGCATGTTTTCAGTATGGACTGTGGGTATAGCGCCGAGGTGGTGACATGTTGGTGTGTGAAACATAGAATTGCTGTTGTCGGGCCTCCATCCTTCCTGTGTTCGTTTATTTCCCCTCAGATATTACAAAGCATTTCTTCCTGCACCTCTGTACCCTTATTATTTGTTTTAGCATTTTCTTGTTCTTCTGTCTGCTCTATTCTGTCCCTCTTCTCCATTTTCCTCTTTTTCTTTTCCTACTTTTATTTTCCCTACAATTATCTGTCATTTACCTTCCTGTTTTAAGATTTACATTCTCTTATTGTTTGGTATTCATTATTTTTCAAATACTTTAATTATCTTCCTATCAGGTCTACTCCTTTCCATCCCATTTTCCATTTTCACCTGCCTTTTCTTCCCATTAAATTTTCGTACCACTCATTTCTATTTTCCTTTTATAATATCCTTAATGGAGCCAGGATTCCA
>NC_137032.1:30872572-30885072 GCF_032717465.1 Coenobita brevimanus | reverse complement strand
AAGAAGTGAAGGAACGCTGTGGGGTGGATGTGGATGTGGTTGAGAAGATTAGTAGAAATACTCTGAGGTGGTTTGGACATGTGAAGAGAATGGAGAATGAAAGACTGACTAAGAGGGTGTATGTAGGTGAGGTGGAGGGAGGGAGAGGGAGAGGTAGACCGAGGATGAGGTGGAGGGATTGAGTTGAGAGGTATATGAGGGAGGGGGGGTGAGTTGGGGGGAGGGTAGTCAAATAGTGGGTGACAGAGCGACTTGGAGGCGTTTTGTCTGCGGCCACCCTTTGCGAGATTAGGGCGTCGGCCTATAGATAGATAGATAGATTATTATTACTACTACTACTACTACTACTACTACTACTACAACAACAACAACAACAACAACTGCTACTACTACTACTACTACTATCTCGCGACTAAAGGCGAAATTGGAAAAGAATTGGGAAAAGATTGCAGGCGGTAGTGATTGATAAAACAAAACACACACACACACACACACACACACACACACACACACACACACACACACACACACACACACACACACACACACACACACACAAAGAGGAGGTGATTGTCAAGTGGTTAGAGGGGCCGTCTGTTGTCCGAAGTGAGGCGAATTCCATGGCTAGGCAAGGGAACAGCCTCATGATTTGAAAGTCGCTAAAACAGACTTTACTGACCCTCCACAAGACCCGTCGATTCTAATACCACATGCACCTTTCCTGAATGAGACAGCCCTTGTATGTATGCATTTTGGACGGTGGACATTAGTGCCGAAGTGGTGACATGTTAAGGTGTGTGGCACGTAGGAGGACTGTTGGGTTTAATAACTTTAAAGGAACGAGATGTTAAGTCTATGGTTGGACACACACACACACACATGTATTATAATTACAAATCATAATAGATAGATAGATAATTAGATAGATAGACAGCCCTCTGCGAGCCTGGGAAAAGGAAATGAGTTTGCAAGTTACACTGAGGAAAGCTGACGACAGCGGCCAGTAAGGAGATGATGCAGTTAGTTGTCAGCAAACCACCCGGGAACAAAGCCCTGGTGACCACACACACATATACACACATACTCACACACAGGCTACTTAAACTTTCCATCCACGAGGAACACACGTGATACGTCTCCTGTTTCACCAGAATTTAGGAAAGAGAGCTCAGAAGGAGACAGGCCTTAGAAGAGACAGGTCACAGGGAGAAGGGCTTGGCAACTTGAGAGAGAGAGACAGAGAGAGAGAGACAGAGATATAGCTAGCGGGACTGGACTCCATATTCCGCTCTGTGTGAGAGACTTGTTAATATTTCCAAGACAAATAAAAATAGTCCCATACTATTCTTTACCTCTCCTGTCACTACATGACAAATGGGAAGCTACTCCAAGATATAAAAACCGCTCGTCCACAAGTCATATATATATATATATATATATATATATATATATATATATATATAAACATATCTATAAATAAATATATATATATATATATATATATATATATATATATATATATATATATATATAACTCAACCACAAAGGAACCACAAAAGTCTTTTATGACATTTAGTAATTTTTGATGACACACACACACACACACACACACACACACACGTGGGCGGGTGGGAGAGGTTAGGGAAGGTGGTGGTAGGTAGGTAGGTGGGTAGGTAGTAAAGTGGTGGTATTGGTGTGTGGTGTTGGTTGGTTGGTTGGTAGGTGGCTAGGTGGTTGTGGTAGGTAGGTAAGTAGGTAGGTAGATATGGTGGTGGTGGTTTGTGTTGTGGAGGTTGTAGCAAGTATTGATGGTGATGGTGGAGAAGAAGGGTTTGTAGTGTGGTGGAATTATTTCTCAAACTAAATTTGTCAGTGTCTTGAAAACGATGTAATTTTTAGCGGTAGCGATAGCGAAGCTGGTATCGTTTTCAGTTTTTCTGTCTGTGCGTGTCTGTTAGCACGATAACTTCGCAACCGTTGAAGATATCATCAGAATATTTTACAGGTGTGTAGTAGGGAAAAAATCGATCACGAGTTCGAAATTGGTGAAAGTAGGTCAATGTCTGTGTATCTGTTAGAACGATAACTGCGCAACCGCTCAAGATATCATCACAAAATTTTACAGGTATGTAGTAGGGATGAAAATCTCCTACCAGTTAGAAATTGATGAAAATAGGTCAAGGTCAAAGTCATATTCCAAGTCGTACTAGAAATGCATTGACCCACGGATGGTGTGAGTCCCTCCTTGGGGGGGCCTCTAGTTCGTCTTATTTCTATACCAATACAAGTTTATGCAAATTACGAAAGGTTTTTGCAGGTGAAGACCATAGTGAAAGTTATATTTACGCTCTACAGTTAGAAAGATCTCTCCCTTAAGCTGAAAGTAATCATCCTGAAGAAGCAAAAATGAAGTGAAAATAACCTCGAGGGTCGAAGAAATTAACTAACTCCTTAGTACTTCTCTTCATTTATGGTATATTTCTGCATATGACAAGGTAACTCTTTCAGGGATCTTATTAATCACTCTCAGATAAAGTTGTCTGAGGTTGGCAGGAACAGGTTAATAGAGTTACCCCGACCATGACAGGGTTAATGTTGACGTATGAACGCTCTCCAGCTCCTGTGACTCGCTCCACTCTAAGCATGACCCAAGCTAACCTGAAAGGGGTTAAGAATCCTCGCCAGGTAAGAAAAAAGCGCACCATAGTCGCCAAGAAGTGCAATAGAATTGATATAGAACAGTAGTAGCGTCCATTTTCTACTAAGCTCTAAAAGGACGAAAACCCCCGCCAAGTCAACCCTCTCATGGCCGAGACAACTTCATCATTGTATTCCAGGTAAGAGACAATTTTTTTTTTTTTTTTTTTCAGAGTGAGTCGTTGGAGCCTGGGAGTGTTAGTACTGGTGTCATTAACCCGCTAATACCAGGATCAACTCTTGGTATTCTATTTCCTCCGAGAGTGAGTCACAGGAGTCTGTAATAAGGTGAATGAACTACAGATGATGCTAGTCATGAAAAGGACAATGGAAAGGGTGTTGTGTCGTGGCATTATCTTATTTTGCAACTCAGATCAGAGAAATAAGCTTCCGAAGGACGAAAATCTGACCCAAATGAGGGTGGAAAAACTATAGTCACGAAGAAGTGCTATATATGAGAAGAATGTAGATTTGTGGTATTTTTTATTCTGCTACCCAAAGGATGAACATCTGGTGCAAGTTTGAAGTGCTACATACGGAAAGAATGTAGATTCGTAAATTCATGGTATTGATTTATTCCATAGCGAGCTATCGGAAATGAACTGCAAAAGGACGAAAAATGTGAGCCAAGTTTGGGTGAAAGAACTGTAGTCACAAAGTGCCATGGAAAGGGCTTAGAGTGGTTATGCTGATTGTACCACCGAGCTATGGGAAATACATTGCAAAAAGACTAAAAATCGCCAAATTCAGGAGGATGAACTACACAGTATGATGCTAGTCACGAAGCACTGCTGTGGAGAGAATGCTAACTCGTAAAATTGAATTTTTCTGCCATTGTGCAGGGTAGAAATCATTTCAACGCTCCTCATTCACTCTGCTGAGCTATTATTGTTGTGATGCTGAGACGACTTTCTCATCGTTATGGAATTGTACCTTGAATCTTTCATTTTAATGCTACACCCTGTACCAAATCCACGTCCACACCAGCAGACTGAGCCATCTCCATAACATGAGATACGGACAGGTGAGTTTCTAGTGGAGAGCTACTTACAGACCACAATGCAGCCGCCTGACTATGTTCAATGCCCAGTCTGTTTACTTTCATCAGGGGTTGAACAGCCTCTCTGTCTGTCTGTCTGTCTGTCTGTCTGTCTCTCTCTCTGGATTTGACCCCCTAAAGCACTAAAAACACACCCCAGGCAAAAGGGTAAAGGCATAGGGGGGTCAGGAGGAGGACTGGACAGATACAAGGCAGAGACGGTGAAACAGAAGAATAGACAGTGGTATGCAAGGAAGGACAGATATATGGCACAGATGACAAATATGTGGAACAGATGATAGTGGTAGTAGTCAGTGGTGTGGTGTAGGTTTGGTTATTAGTTACGTACCTCAGCACATTCCTTCACCCTCCCTTCATCCCTTTATCACGAGATATTCCCCCTATGAGAGATTATTCTAGGGCTAATAATTGACAAGAATGAACAATACGAGCATATATCTAATTCTCAACTGTTACGTAGCCACATTTACTGATGATGTTAGGCGATAATTATGTGGAAGACCATTTTCGGCATTAGACTATCAGTAATTGTGGCTCTGTAACGGTTAAGAATTGGACCCATGCTGATATAAGGCTGGTGAGGGAGGGGGAGGGGAAATTCTGAGGGGAAGGGATGGTCTGGTTAGGGGATAAGGGGAAATGGCGAAAGGAAAGGGAAGGGCTGGTGACGGTGGGAAAAGGGAATTCGTGAGGAGGGGGGAAGCCATGGTGAGGATGAGGGAGGGGTAAAATCTGGTGAGGCTGGGGGAGGGGAAATCATGATCGAGGGAGAGGTCTGGTTGGGGTGTAGGAGGGGGTAGAACTGCAAGAGAGGGGGGGCCGGTCTGGGAGGGATGGCAGTAAATCCTAAGGGAGGGGGAGATATGCTGAGCGTGCAGGAGGGGAAATCTCGAGAGTGGGAGGAAGATCTGGCTTGCGTAGAGTAGAGGAGGAGAACTGCAAGGGAGGGAAGGAGGGAGGGAGGGATTGGTGACTGGCTTCTAACTGCGTCACCTGAGCCAGTCCGTCCCGACACACAATCAGATAAAACCAGATCCATTTATCCTATCTGACTGACCAGAAAGTTATCAGTGTTAGCAGTTTACCCCGGGCGCTCCACTGCTTATGTCGGAGCAGCATCAGATCTCTCTCTCTCTCTCTCACTCCTTATCTTTGAATTCCTTCCATTACATGTATCCCTCTAACTCACTTTTGTATGCATGTATATGTGTGTGTGTGACTGAATCCCTTCCGTCACCTGTATCTCTCTAGTTCACCCTTGTGTGTGTACCTCCCCTGGTTGGTCAGGATCACGTGATGGTCGTGATCATCAGCTTTTTTCTTTTACCCCCCTTGAGGAGAGCTGAGAGCTCATTAGTCCGATATAGGGGCAAGGCTGTGACCTTCTCACACGCACACACCCATCCCTTTGCTCAAGGGGGACAGTAACATCCCGCTTCGTCAGCGAAACTTTTCGCAACGTGAGCAAGGCGCAAATCCCAGTTTACCAGATGGCAGGCGAGAACGTTACCACTGAGCCAGCGAGCGGTGTATGTGTGTGTGTGTGTGTGTGTGTGTGTGTGTGTGTGTGTGTGTGTGTGTGTGTGTGTGTGTGTGTGTGTGTGTGTGTGTGTGTGTGTGTGTGTGTGTGTGTGTGTGTGTGTGTGTGTGTGTGTGTGTGTGTGCCGACTGACAACAATCCTTTCCTCCGTCTTTTGAATGACTTAACTTTTGCGTTCTCGCTTTTGTCTGTGTGTCACTGTCCCCCCTCCCCTCTTTCCCCCCCCTCCCCTCTCTCTCTCCTTCCCTTGTTTTTCCCGTATCTTGCTCATTGTTTCCCTCCTCGCTCTCTCTCCTTTCTTCCTCACTCTCCTCCTTATTACACTTCTTTTCCCCCGTCTCCCTCCCCCCCCCCGCTTCTCTCTCTCTCTCTCTCTCTCTCTCTCTCTCACACACACACACACACACACACACACATTCCCTCTTTCCTTCCTCTTCCCCTCCACATTTCTTTTCTTCTCTCTCTTATCCCCCTCCTGTCTTCTGTCTCCCCCTTCCCTTCTTCCTTTTCTTTCTACCTCTTGTGTATCTCTCTCTCGTCTCTCGTGACATTCATCTTTTGTTCCCCAGCACCCTCTCTGACACACACACACACACACACACACACACACACACACACACACACACACACACTTTCAGTCTCTGTTTCATTTCTCTGTCTCTGTCTGTTTCTGACTTTCTGTCTGTCTGTTTGCCTGCCTGTCTGTCTGTCTGGATTTTCGTCGACTAAGGTGCCTCCCTCTTCCCTGACAATATACTGGTTGAAACTGCATGTTAACCCTCTCATGGCCAGAACAACTCCAGCATTCTGTTCCAGCTAACGTCAGAAGATTTTATTCAGCTGCTAGTTCGTCCAGAGAGCCTGGAAGTGTTGACATTTATCTCCTCCAACGAAGTTAGAGGAGGTTATGTGCTCACCTATGTTTGTCTGATTGTTTGTCCACACGATATCTCCAAACATTCTCAATGGTTTTCCATAAAATTATGTGCATTGGTGGGCCATGGGCCAAGAAAGAACAGATTATATTTTGGGGCGGATCCGGATCTGGATCCGGCATAGGCGGAGGTATGAGCTCTCTGAGTGCTTTCTACTTTGTGTGTAATTTATGTGATATACATGTACGACTGAAAGTTCACCAGTAATCGTCTGCCAGCACTGTGTCCTGACTTCCATATTTCACATTTCTCCCCAAATGTGAGAGTATATTTCCTTCATATGCTCTTTGACTGTGTATTTCATACTTCTGTCACATCAAAATAGTTCATGTAAAGTCTATCGTTTTTCTCATTCCTCCCCAACCGACAGAGAGAATCCTTCCTTCACATACACTCCTGTTGTCTGCTTCATATTTTCATTTCAAAAATAGTTCGACTTCAATAATTATCATTCCTCCCAAAACGACATAGAGCATTATTCCTTCATAAACTCTTCTGTTGTTTGCTTCATATTGCTATCACATCAAAAACAGCTCATGTAACATCTTTTATATTCCACACACCTCAAAACGACAGTGAGCATCCTTCCTTCACAGACTCTTCTCTTGTGCGATTCATACTGCCTCCCACATTTCTTACTCCATCCCAAACGACTGAGTATCCTTCCTTCTCATACTCTTTTGTTGTGTGATCCATAATGCTACCACGTTAATAATGGCTCCTGTAACACCTTCCATTGCCACAGCCGGTAGAGAAGTGATGGCGACCTTTTGCTTCTGGCTGTACATCGATATTAAACGTAAAAATACCATACAGGAAAGTGTTACGGTGTATTAGGCAAAAGAATTCGCAATGGAAGAAGTGAATTTGTGTGTGTGTGTGTGTGTGTGTGTGTGTATGTGTGCCGACTGAGGGCAAATCCTTTCCTTTTATCTTTTTAATGGCTTAACTTTTGTTTTTTTTTTTGCTTTTGTCTGTGCACCTCTCTCTTCTCCACCCTCCTCCCCTTCTCTCGTATCTCTCTCACTTTCTCTCCCCTCCTCATCGCCTTTTCTCCCTTCTCCCTAGTCTACTATCTTTAACTTCTTCCCACCTCTCCGTCTGTCTCTCTGTCTGTCTGCCTGCCTATCTGCCTCACTGTCTGCCTGTCTGTCTGTCTGTTTCTGTCTCTGTCTGTCTGTCTGTCCGTCTCTCTCTCTCTCTCTCTCTCTCTCTCTCTCTCTCTTTCTCTCAGCGTCACCCAGTGATCCGAATTCTCTTTGTTAAGGTGTTTTGCATAGCAGTTGATATCTTTATACCGCGCGTTAACTCTTTCACGGGCGGAACAACTCTAGCAATCTATTCCACCTAACGCCAGATGATTTTATACAGCTCAGAGTCAGTCAAAGGAGCCAGAGAATCTTCATATCCTCATCGTTAAGCCTGTCTTGGTTACGGCAACTCTAGCATTGAATTACGATAACCCCAATGCGATAGTCTTCTAACAGAGAGCGTGATAGATGGGCCTGAGATAGTTCATATTTTCCTCTATATAAGTTATGATAAATACATTGATATCAGAAGTGTTATATAGCGTACAAGATAATATTATGATTTAGTAGGCAAAGTAAACGGGGAAGGAAAAGACAATTCAGTTCACCCTAAAGCTCTCTTAACGTAATGTAGCCTAACTCAACATAGCCAACTACATGCTTGAGAGGTAACGTTCCTTGCATATTCACTCTGGGAATATGAGTGTGAAGTGATTGTGTCGTGTGAGAGTGTGAATGAGCGTGGAGACTGAGTGCTAGTGTCAGGGTGGAGGTGAGAATTAGTGTGACTGTGTGTGTGGTGTGAGATTCAACGTGAGCTGCGAGGAAAGTGTGAGTATGTAAGGTAGTATGAAATAGTGTAAGCTTAATGTGAGGTGCATAAAGTAGTGTGTGTAATGTATGGCAATGAAGTACTGTAAGGGAAAAGTTAGTGTGAATGAGTGTGGTGAGTGATTCAGCATGGAATGTGTTGTGCAGTGTGAGAGTTAATGTGAGGTGTTTGCAAAAGTGTGAAATATGTAAACTTGTATGAAAAAGTGAGAATTCAGTGTGCAATGCGTCAGCGTGGATGAGAGGGTAGAGTGACAGTGTGAAAGGGTGTTTAAGGTGAGACAGTGTGAGGCACGCAAAGAAAGTGTGTTGTATATAAACACACATACAGTAGAGTAGTGTGTGAATTTAGTGTGTCGAGTGAAAGTTAGTGTGAATGAAAATAGTGTGGGATTTAGCGTGAGGATGGAGGTGAGGTTAGTGTGAGGTGAGTGTGTGGGGTGAATTTGCGTGTGAATTAGTGCTGTGGGAGATCTAGTGTGTGTGTGTGTGTGTGTGTGTGTGTGTGTGTGTGTGTGTGTTTGTGTCAATGAATGCAGCGTGGTAATCAGTGTGAGGTTGGAGGTTACAGTAAGTGTGAAATGAGTGTGTGGCGTGAGTTAGTGTGAACAGAGAGTGTTAGTGTGATTAAGAGTGTTTTGGGAGAAGGAGTGTGAATGAAAGAGTGGTGTGAGAGTCAGTGTGAGTGAGAGTCAGAATGAAATGAGAGTGCCGTATGAAAGTTAGTGTGAAGAATATGAAACAGTGTGAGAGTAGTAAAAGTGTGTGAAACAGTGAATGACTGAGTGAAATAAGTCAGTATGAAGGAATGTAGGAATGGTGAAGGAGTTAGTGTGAGGTGCAAACGAGTCAGTGTGAATAAGTGTGAAGCGCTAGTATGTATGAGTGTGGTGTGTGAAAGTGGGTGATTATAGTTACAGATAGTGTAAATACGAGTGTGACATGAAAGTCAGTGTGAGGGTTGGTATTTGCACAAGTTAAAGATGATGTGCGTTTGCAGTGTGAGTCAGTGTGAACGAGTGTGGGTCTAATGCGAGTCAGTGTGAATAGGTGTTGTGTGAGTCAGTGTGAATGAGTGTGTGGTGTGAGAATTATTGTGAATGAGTGTCAGTGTGGAATCAGTCACTGTGAATGAGTCTGAGTGTGGAATGAGTCAGTGTAAGTGCAAGGCGGTGGCAGAATCGATAGAGAGGTGGCCTGCAGTCCTAATGGACTCAGGTTCGAATCCCGGCTGGGGCAGGGAACAGTTTAAGGATTTGAATTTCATAAAACGCAGACTTTGCTGATCTACCAAATAACCCGCCGACATGTCATAAAAGTACCCCCGCTAATACCAGTACACCAGTCCTGTATGAGACAGCGCTAGCATGAATTCAATATGGATGGTGGGTGTTAGCGCCGAAGTGGTGACATGTGGAGATGTAGGAGGACTACTGGGCCCCAAGGAGGACGACTGGGACTTGGGAATAGGCCCTGAAGCCTTTGCCCAGAGTCTGACAAGTTAAAAAAAAAAAAAAAAATCTCAGCAGTTACTTCGCAAACAAGGGTTGAGGCTATGACACCTGATGTCGGAATTAGTTCATATCTCTGACTGGGGCAAAAGTAATCATGTTGCTTTTAATGCATCAGAAACTCAGTTCTTATATCTCTCAACCAGTCAAAATCTTCCCCGGGAGTATCCTCTAAATTTTAACAGTATCCAGCTCAATCCTGCATCATCTTGAAACATACGTGGCGTTTCATTATCTCGGGATTTATCTTGGAAAGATCATACTACTTCACTTGTAAAATCTGCTTCCAAGAGAATAGGTGTGCTAAGCTGACTCCGTACCTTCTTTACCTACGGACAGTTTTTGACTTTATACAGGGGTTTTAATCGCCCCGGTGCATGTGTGGGGAGGCTCCCTACATCAGCTCTTCTCAACAAGGTGGAGTCAAAGGCTTTTCGTCTCATTAACCCTCCTCTTACTGGCTCCCTTCAGCCTCTGCCTCATCACCGCACTGTTGCATCGTTAACTTTTTATCTCTACTTTAATTTTTACTGCTTCTTTAAACTGTCTGCTTGTATCCCTCCACCACTACGACCAGTGCGTAACACTCGTCTAGCAACAAACTTGCTCCTCTAAATTGTCTGCTTGTATCCCTCCACCGTTACAGCGGGCGCGTAGCACCCGTCTAGCAACAAACTCTCATCCCTTTTCTGCCCATTGCTCTAATGCAAGAGTAAACCGTTACTATCATTCATTCATGTATGCAACAAGTCAACTCTGGAACTGTCTTCCTCTGTCTGTATTTCCTGCTGCCTATGATCTCTAGTCTTTCAGACGCAGTGTGTCCAGGCATCTCGAAATGAACAGTTCTTGAAACTGGCTCTCAGCTCTTTTATTTTGAGTTCTACTTGGAAGGAGCAATCGTGGGGGCTTGTGGCCTTTGTTTCATTCTTCCTCGCAAAAAACAAAAATGAATGTGAGTGTGGTGTAAGTTAGTGTGAATGAGTGTGTGTTGTGTGATTCAGTGTGAGTGTGGTTGTGAGAGTTACTGTGAATGAGTGCCAGTGTGGTGTGAGTCAAAATGAATGAGTGTATGGTGTGAGTCGGTATGAATGAGTGTGAGTGAGGTGTAAAAGCCAGTGTAAATGAATGTGTGTGTGTGTGTGTGTGTGTGTGTGGTGTGAGAGTTAGTGTGAATATTGTGAAAGTTACTGTAAATAAGTGTGAGTCAGGAATACTCATTATGAATGAATGTGAGTGTGGTGTGAGAGTTAATATTAATAAGTGTGAGTGTGGAATGAGTCAGTGTGAATGAGTGTATTGTGAGGGTTAGTGTGAATGAGTTCGAGTGTAGTGTGAGAGCTGGAGTGAATAAGTGTGGGTCTGGTATGAGTCAGTGTGAATGGTTGTAAATGTGGTGTGAGAGTTAGTGTGAATAAGTGTGAGTGTGGTCTGAGTTTGTGTAAATGAGTGTGTTGTGTGAGTTAGTATGAGTTTGTGTGTCAGTATGAACGAGCGTGAGCTGTATAAGAGTTGGTGTGAGTGTGAGTGTAGAGTGAGAATTATGGTGAATGAGTGTGAATGTGGAATGAGTTAGAGTGAATGAGTGTGAGCAGTGTGAGCTAGTGTAAATGAATGTGAGTGTAGTGTGAGAGTTAGTGTGAATGAGTGTGAGTGTCGTGTGAGAGTCAGTGTGAATGAGTGTGAGTGTAGTGTGAGAGTTAGTGTGGTAGAGTGCGAGTGTGGTGTGAGAGTTAGTGTGAATGAGTGTGAATGTGGAGTGAAAGTCAGTGTGAATGAGTGTGAGTGTGGAGTGAGAGTTAGTGTGAGGGTGGAGGTGTTGGTACAAGTTAAAGATGATGTGCCTCTCTCACCAGCTCTCACGTTCAACTTCCAGCCTCTCTCTCTCTCTCTCTCTCTCTCACGACTTCCCACCTCTCACTCCCTCTCTTTTGCTCACTCACCCTCATATTCATCTTTTCTCCTCTCTGACTTACACACTCTCATATCAAACGTCCTTACTCTCTCACTCACTCACTCTCGATTTCCTGCCTCACTCACACACTCGCTCACACATTAGACTTTCTTCCTCTGTCACTCACTCGCTCACTTTAACCACGATGGCAAGTTGTTCCATCCCAGGTTCGTATCCTTATGTCTGTCGTGGAGAGGGACGCCTTCAGGTGGTGGCACAGATATGACCGGAGGATGGAGCTACCTGGTTATATCAACGTCCCTAGTCATTCCCCCTCCCTCTCCACCTACAGGAGGATGGTGGACTGCAGATGAAGGGTGGCTTTGGCCTGGACGCCGTCAAGCTCACGTTCAAATGAGCCTGGGGTTGCAGCTACCACTACTGCTACTACTACTACTACTACTACTACAGCAAAAAACAACAGCAACGACAACCACCACGACCACCACCACCAACAACAACAACTACTACTACTACGACTACTACTACTATTACTTTTTTAACAAATCACTCCCATCCATTTGAGAATTATACTGTGAAGCTCAAAACAAACTTCATAATCCATTCACCCTTTGGAGCCGTAAGGTGAAGGATAACTCTAACCCTCATTACAGTCCGCTGGCCCCAAGCACGCCAAAGCTGGGGTTACGAGCATCTACTGCTATCCTTTTTTCTTTATTTTATATTCATTAACAACAACAGCAACAACAACAACAGCTTCTACCAGTACTACTACTACTACTACTACTACTATTACTGCTACTACTACTATTACAGCATTTATGTAATTTATTTTTTCTAATCAATGCACAAAGTTCCTCTAAGTTCCATACAAAGGAGTATTAACGTATCAGATGCAACCATTAACTGATAAAGAAGGAGATCCTTTTTTAAGTTTACAGTATTTTGATATAGATCCTTAAGCCTTTGTAGCTCATTTG
>NC_137032.1:30855072-30867572 GCF_032717465.1 Coenobita brevimanus | reverse complement strand
TGAGGGGATGCAAGCAGACATTTCAGAGGAGCAGTGACCATTGAAGCAGCGATAAAAAAGAGAAGTGCAGCAAAGAGACAGAGGTTGAAAGGAGCCAGTAAGAGGAGGAGAGTTAATGAGACGAAAAGCCTTTGAATCCATCTTGTTGAGAAGAGCTGCATGTAGCGGGCCTCCCCATACACGAAAGTTGTACTCTACACAGGGGCGAATAAAACCCGTGAATAA
Source organism: Coenobita brevimanus (assembly GCF_032717465.1). Taxonomy (NCBI): domain Eukaryota; kingdom Metazoa; phylum Arthropoda; class Malacostraca; order Decapoda; family Coenobitidae; genus Coenobita; species Coenobita brevimanus. The sequence continues at coordinate 30,867,347 of NC_137032.1, read as the reverse complement.
AGTCAACAACTGTGCAGGGGTAAACAAGGCACAGAGTCGGCTTAGCACACCTAATATCTTGGAAGCAGATTTTACAAGAGAGGTAATATAATGTTTCCAGGATAAATCCCGAGAGAATGAAACCCCACCTATGTAAAAAAATGATGCAGGAGTGATATGAATATTGTAAAAATTTAGAGGACATTCCTGTGGTAGATTTTGACGGGTCCAAAGACATAAAAACTGAGTCTGATGGATTAAAAACAAGATTATTTTTACCCAAATCAGATATATGAGCTATGTCTGACATTAGATGTGCCATAACCTCATCCCTTGTTTGCTGAAGTAACTAAGATGGATGCTGCTAGAAGCGGATGGATAGGTGATGGGTGCAGTCATTAGCGTATGACTGAACAGGGTTAAATGTACAGCTGAGACGGTCCATAATTAATAGAATGAAGAGGGTTGGTGATAGGACAGAGCCCTGAGGAACACCACCACTGATAGCTCTAAGAGAAGAACAGTGGCTGTATACAACAGCAGCTACATAACGACCAGAAAGGGAGCCAGAGATGAAGGCGCAGATAGACGGATAGAAACTGCAAGGGGGCAGTTTGGAAATTAAATATTTAAGCCAAACTCGATCGAAAGCCTTTCAAAGGTCAAGTGCAATGGCAAGACTTTCATCAAAGTCTCGAAAGGAGGATGACCAGTAGTTTGAAAGGACGGTGAGAAGATCGCCAATGGAGCGTCCCTGGCAGAACCCATACTGACGATCGGAAAAAAAGCTTATGATAAGAAAGTGCTTATTTGTTTTTTTGTTAAAAATAGATCTAAAAATTTTAGAAATACAGGATGTTAAACCAATTTTGGTGATACGAGTAGTCTAAGGGTTGAGAGCGGCCACCCTTCTTTGGGACAGGCTGAATGAGAGCAAACTTCCAGCAAGAAGGAAAGGTGTACAAGTTGACAGACAAAGGCAAAAGAGTTTACCAAGGCAGGGTGTAAGCACTGAAGCACAGTTCCTGAGGACGACAGAAGGGATCTCATCAGGCTCATATGCCTTGTTAGTATTGAAGCCAGTGATGACGGGAAACACATCAACTGAAGAAATTTTAATGTCAGCCATGATGAAGTAAAACGGAAAAATTGATGGAGGAACAGCACCAATAACTTTTAAGGTGGAACTGGAGGAGAAAGTCTGAGCGACGAGATCTGCTTTATCAGTAGAAGAAAAAACTACAATCATCAGCGCAAAAAAGAGGAGGGGAGGAAGATGAAATAAAGTTGTTAGAAAGTTTTTTGGCAAGGTATCAGAAGGAATGGGAGGAATTTTAGTTGGAAAGTTAAGAAGATTTAGTAAAAATGAAATTATTTAATGAAGAGCGAAGAACAGACTTAGCACGATTCTGAGCAGAAACATAGAAGAAATGAGATTTAGGGGTGGGTTGACTCTGGTATCTTTTGAAGGCTTTCTCCTTGTTATGGACAGCAATAGAACATGCATGATTAAACTAAGTATCTTCTTTGTATTGCTCTCAGGATAAGAGAAAGAAATGTATGTCTCCATGCATGGAAGAATAACATCTGTAATGCTTGAGGCACACTCAGATGGCTCTTGGCCATGGAAGCCATAATCATTCCAGGGCAAATCAAAGACGTACAGCCTGAGAGTCTCCCAATTAGCCCCTCCAAAGTGCCAAAGCTGCCACTTCTTGGGAAGGTCCACAGGCCTTACTGGAGCGATAGGACAGGTTAAGGTGTAAAGGTTTTTCCGGTCAGACACTGTTCTGCTGCTGGTACCATTTAATCCAATACTACCTGTTTCATGGCAGGATCGTCAGCAACTAACCGGCACCCCCAGTGGTCTAATCCAGTAAGGAGGGTGACTAGACACACTGCAGGATGAAGAACAACACCTGTCAAAGGGTGGATGAACAGTTTATGCCAAAGGCCATCTAGTAAGGTAGATGGAACTCATTAGCTTTGGTTGGCAATCCACCCAGGAGAGGAAAACTCTGAGGTAAAACCTGGATAGCCATGGTCAGGGATTCCATGTCCCTGTCCATAGGCTAGTAGTGAGCCCTCTCCTGACTTTGGAGGTTGGGGTGCGATTTGCACCCTTTCTCTGTAAAAAAACAACAACAACCACGTATGAAATAAGAGGAGGAGGGATAGGTGTCAGTGCATGCTGCCTGACCCTGACCCAGTTTTGCCGGGGGGTCCTCTCTCGGGTGCCGGCCTGGCAGGGCTTTTTGGGCCCTGTCATGCTGGTGTTTAACATGACGGTTGCTGGGTAAAGCCTACGGGACCCCAGCACCCTAATTATAGGGGACGACTGGGGGTCGGCATAGCTGCACTCTCTGAAGTAAGGCAACCCAGGCATGGTGAGATCAGTAGCGATGGTTACACACACTACTGGTCTGGCTGTGAAGATGGTGTTCATCTTAGGGGTGTCACTGTAGCAATTGCAGCTCATTTTGTCTCTTGCATCAACAGGCTTACTTCAGTTGATGAGCATATAATGCTGGTGAGACTGATGCACTCCTTGGGCTTCATCTCTTTTATTGCAGTGTATTCTCCAACCGAGATGAGTGATCTTGAGGAGAAAGAGCTATTCTGCACCAAACTTGACTCTGTTGTGGAACAGTGCCCCTCGCAGGATACACTCCTGGTCTTGCAACTTTAATGCAGTTACTGTCACTGACAGGGAGGGCATCAGGGATTGTGTAGGTCCCCATGGTTCTGGAAACTGGATTTCCAATAGTTCTTACCTTCTGGATTTCACAAAATCCCGTAAGTTAAGAACTGCTGGATCCTGGTTCCAGTAGCCAAATCTCCACTGCTGGACTTGGTGTTCCAATACTGGAGAGATTGCTAAGGAGATTTATCACATTCTCATTAGTACTCGCTGGAGGGTCCTTCAGAACATCAGGGTTTTCAGGAGTTAAGAGTTTTTTGCTACTGATCACAAACTTGTAGTTGCTACTCTGAGGCTACAAATCAAACTGAAATATTCTGAAGATGCCACAATAAAAGGTTCCATCCTGAGAAACTCAGGGATGAGACGCGTGCATATGAGTATGCAGTGGCAGTCCCAAACTGGTTTAAAGTGCTCAGTTCTCTTGAGGGTCCAGTTGAATGATGTATACCTTTAAGCGTGCTACCATGGCAGCAGCTGATGGATGTAATGGAGACCACCCAAGATCAAGAAGGGGATTCATCTTACAAGGGACACTGACCACAAATGAGGAGAGTTGTGCTGCCAGACTGGCTGGGGATAGGGAACAGCACAGACTTCTGTCTCTATGGGCACAAGTTTCACAGAGAATGGGCAAGGAGAGGTCTGTCAGTGAAATCGCTGAGGAAGTGGAAGGCCATTTTCATGCAAATGACCTTAGACCCGCCTGCTGAACCCTGAAGAAGCTCTTCTCCAGACTCACCTCTCAGGTTACCTCTGCTCCAGACAGCAGGTTGATGGCTCGTGTCAGGGGTAAGTGAATGTAGAGCTCTCTGGGCTGAGGGCTGAGTACTCTGAGCAGCTGTATCCTATATTGCTGAACCTCCCAGTGGAGAGTTCTGTCAGCTGATGTACAACCAGTGACTGCTGTCCCACCAGCTGATGAAGCCGTGCCCTCTACAGATGAAATCAAGAAGGCAGTGACTAGGTTGAAAAGTGGTAGAGCAGCTGATGCTTGTGACATCCCATTAGAAGTGATCAAAGACGGGGGTGAAGCCATGATCAGGGGGTTACATGCAGTCATAGAAGTAGTTTGGCAGAATGGTATCATTCCTCCTGACTGGACGAAGGGTTTGGTCACCTCTATCTGGAAAGGAAGAGGAGACCAGCGTGATTATATCAACTATCGTGGTATTACATTGCTCAGTGTGCCAGGCAAAGTTCTTGCTCACATTCTTCTGACACGTATCAGGGACCATTTGCTAAAGTTTCAGAGGCCTGAGCAATCTAGATTCACATCCAAGAAGTCTAATGTTGACCGTATCCTAGTTCTTCGAAATCTTGTGGAAAGCAGTCTTGCGTTTCGACAAGGTCTGCTTGCAGCCTCAAGAAGACGTTTGACTCAATAAATTGGGATGTACTATATGAACTCCTGTGTCTCCGTGGGACCCCAATAGGGATAATCCAACTGATTGCTGGCTTGTACTCAAACACTGAGAGTGCTGTGAAGTGTGAGGGGGAAGGGGTGAACATCCGACTTCATCCCAGTAAGTTCTGGTGTATGACTGGGATGTGTCCTTGCCCCCACACTTTTCAACACATGTATGGATTGGGTACTGGTCCGGGCTGTGAGTCAAAGTCACTGTAGGGTATCATTTGGCAATTTCAGGTTACCGACCTTGACTTTGTTAATGATGCAGTTATCCTAGCAGAGTCGCTGAAGATAATACTGAATGCCTTCGAGGAAATTCGTGAGAATGTGAATTCACTGGCAATAAAGATCTCTTGGGCCAACATCAAGGTCCAGGCATTTGGTGGCTTGTTGGATGAAGCAGCTCAGTCTGTCCAAGCATGTGGTGAGGATACTGAAGTCTTGGAAAGATTCACTTATCTTGGTAGTGTGGTTCATAACAATGGTAGATCAGACAGGGAGATCGCTCTTCGCATTGGTCAGGCCTATGGGGAAACGGATTCACTCAATCTGGACTCCGAGGCTGGGTGTTGCGATGCCATTTGTTTTTTGAAATTAGGAAAGGACGTGTGGTGTGTAATGTGCATGCAGTTTGGTGTTGACGGTTGGAGAAAATTGCACAGGAGAACGTGCTGGCCTACTCTGTGTGTTATTGAAACACTGAAAAAGTTTAGCAAAGGGGGATGGTCAGAAGCTAGTTCCGAGGGCTGATGAAACGGGAGCTCCAGCTCTCCCTATCAACAGCTTTCCATCCACCTTGGGTGTACTGTCCTGTACGACTGGTGCTATAGTTTACAAGTACTTCCTGTTTATCTCTGTGCCTGTGTGTCTGTCCGTGTCTCTCTGTCTGTCTTTCTGTCTGTCCCTGTTTGTCTGTCTGTCTGTCTGCCTGTTCCTGTCTGCCAGTCTATTTGTACCTGTCTGTCTGTCTGTCTGTCTGTCCGCCTGTCTGTCCCTGTCTGTCTGCCTGTTCCTGTCTGCCAGTCTATTTGTACCTGTCTGTCTGTCTGTCTCCCTCTCTGTCTCTTATTATTTATTTATTTGTCTGTCTGTCTGTCTGTCTCTTACTCATTTGCTTTCCTGTCATCCATTAACACTCTTGCTTCATCCCCCCCCCCTCTCATTTTCCTGTCTCATCCATTAACACTCCTGCCCCAATTTCCCCCCCCCCCCGCTTTCTGTTTTCCTTTTAAACCCTTCTCGAGGCGGAGAAGAGGGAAGGGAAAGAGTAGGAAGAAAGCAAGAGAAATGGGAGTCACACCAGGAGATGGAGGAGAGAGAGAGGGAAGGAAGAACCACTCTTAACCTAATGACTTTTTTTTTTACCGCGCCTCCAGACTTTTACAGTATTATTATTATTATTATTATTGTTATTATTATTATTACAACAACAGCAGCAGCAACAACAATAGCAACAACAACAACAACTACTACTGCTACAACAACAACAACAACAACTACTACTACTACTACTACTACTACTACTACTACTACCACTATTATTACTACTGCTACTACCACAACTACAACTACTTGATGGTAGGCGGGGACTTCCATCGTCCACTCATTTGCTGTAGTGCTGTTTACTTCTTCCTTCACCCTTATAACTATTTATCTGTGTCCTCCTTTCTCCCATCCCTTCTGTCGCCTCATATTATATTATTTTCCACTTCAGGTGACTTTGCACTAAGTTATATGTCTAATGTTTTCCTGTAAACCGGGAAACCATTACAACGCTGGGTGGTAACCATATAACTAAAATACAGGATGATGTAGAGACCACTATGGTGCCTTTCTTTACTGGGTGGAGAGATGCCATTGCGGGATCCACCCAGGAACCAAACTTCCACCTTCCCTGTGCCTCGCTGCGGTTGGACACTGTCTGCTGCGAGGGAACATCGGTTCACTGCGTGGCATGCCCATTGCAGGGTGGTTGCTTGCCTCCAGGATGTGGGTCTGCTCGGCCACACTGACCGGGGTCACTCAACAACTACAACAACAGCCACTACTACTATTCTTACTACTGCTAGTTTCTTACCCACCCTGAAAAGTGATATGCAATAGGTACTACAGATTCTCCCGTGCCATCAAAAATACCACAAGCATTCCCAGTTAAATAGTCCTGGAAACTGGTGTAAAACAAAATACTGGTTTTATGGAAATGGATGGAATTTCAGTGGGTACGTTTTGAAAAATTTAACTGGAGGTGTACCGAAAAAAAAGAAGAAAAATGCGAATACACAAAAGGACTGAGAGAGAGAGAGAGAGAGGGAGAGAGAGAGAGAATGGAGGTGAAGTATCTGGGGCCGAAATAGTTCTCATCCCAATAAACAAGTATTCCATATGTAGGCATAATACAGTCTTTGAACACTTCACAAAGCTATAATATCAAACCATAGGGCCGTATTCTAAATGGCTTGGGAGATATTCGTAACACCTCATCCTTAGCGACTTAGCACGTTGCATCTCAGTATCCTGTTGTTTGTCAGTGATGCTAATTTTGTCGACTTTAAGCCAATAAAATTAACATGAGAGAAAATGTTACGGTGCAATATGCAAAATAAATCGCCCGGGAAGAGGGACTACGAAGCCTCCTATGCAACTTAGAATTCGACTGAGTGAGGTAAAATTTCGTAACTATAAATTAAAAAAAAAAAAAAATGGGGGTGGGTAGGTGGGTTTGACTTCGCGCACAGAATTGATAGTCCCTTCCCTGAGGTCAAACATTCCTCCGTGCCACCTACACACCATCACATGCCACCACGCAGGCGGCGATATCCACCGTCCATACTGAATATATGTTAGGGCTATCTCACTCAGAATCGGAGTGACTATTTGCTAAAGTATTTTTAATTTTTGACATGTGGGTCCCGTGGAAGATCAGTAAATTTTATAGACATTGATTAATCTTACACTTCCCTGTCCAAGCCTGGGATCGAAATCGTTGCCTTTTGGACGGCAGACCACTTCCCTTAACACCTGAAAACCATCAAACACCTGACGACCACCGGTATATCAACACCATCACACCAGCGCGCCAATACAGTGTAAATAACCAGTGTTTTCCTTTAGCCACTGGGCAGGCGAGTTTCTCCGCTGATCCGTTTTCTCTATTGATTTATGAGAGAGAGCGTGGATTTGGATAGCGATACTAAAAAGAAAAATTTTTCACGATTTGTGTGTGTGTGTGTGTGTGTGTGTGTGTGTGTGTGTGTGTAATTCACCGGGTCGGTCAGGATCACTTGATGGTCGTGATCGTCAGCATTTTACCCTCCCGGAAGGGGGCTGAGAGCTCATAAGTCCGATCTAAGGGCAAGGCTGTGACCTTCACACACGCACACACCCGTCCCCTTGCTCCAGGGGGACAGTAACCACCCACTTCGTCAGTGTGTGTGTGTGTGTGTGTGTGTGTGTGTGTGTGTGTGTGTGTGTGTGTGTGTGTGTGTGTGTGTGTGTGTGTGTGTGTGTGTGTCATTGATAGTTATTTCACCCTGTATTTGAAGGCTTGTTCATGTATTATGCTCTACCCATCCTCGTTTGTCCTGCCTAGACATCGTTCCTTAGAGTGCTGGGGCTTGTATTGAACTTTAAATGAAGATTTAAAACTAAAACTATACAGTTATAACTCTAACTTGTCATAACATTGCAGTGTCTCTATCTTGACTGCCAAGTTGCAACAGATTAACACTGGAATATAATACCAGTCATGAAAAGGTGCTATGGAAGAGATGTCGAACTTTAGCAATGTCTTTTGCTGCCACTGAGCTACGTGAAGGAAGCTGCAAAGGGTTGAAAATCTGAGCCAAGTTAAATTGAAAAGAGTAGTAGTAATAGTAGCAGTAGCAGTAGCAGCTGCAACCCAAGGTTCATCCGAACGTTAACCCAGTGGACTGCAGTACAGTCATCGTAAAATCGGTGAGAGGGACGTAGGCTACTCCTGCGACTGGCGATCACAAAGAATTTACATAAAAGACATTTAAGTCCCCCTCTTATCATCATCGTCATCGCCGACACTCTTTCCCACCTAAAATAGGAGTGAGGTAGAGTACAGAAGCATAGAAAGAGTAGTACTAACTGGGAGAACCATCCACAACTGGCCCTGTAGAATTGGTGAGACGAAATACCAAATCGCGGTCATTTACCAAACGAGCACCGAATCGGTACTTTTAATAGAAAAATATTATAATTTTTATTACTATATAGGGCCATACACACCTGATTATCTGAAATCTGGTTTTAAAAAATGTGCTTAATTTAGCTATTAATAAAAAATCAGGATTCAGTGAGAAAACGTGTTGAAGTTAGCGGATTTCCCCTTTAGATCACCAACACACCCGGACAGACTTCTATTTTGTATAACTATTGATTTACAGCTTAAATAAATGTATTTACATATTAAATAAATATTTATACGAAGTAGATGTCTGTCAAGGAGAGTTGGCAAAACAGTTCTGCAAAGATTAGACAGTTTTTGCTCTGAATCCTGTAATCCCGTTTGGGGTGGCCACAAACAAATCGCCTCCAAGTCGCCCTGCTCCCAACTCACACCCCCCTCTCTCATATACCTCTCCTGAATTGGTAGAGAGGCTGCCTGTGGTCCTGATGGACCCAGGTTCGAATCCTGGCTGGGGCAGGGAACAGTTTAAAAATTTGAATTTCATAACAGCAGACTTTCCTGATCTACCAGATGACCCGCCGACATGTCATAAAAATACCCCTGCTAATACCAATACACCAGTCCTGTATGAGATAGCCCTAGCATGTATTTAATATGGACGGTGGGTGTTAGCGCCGAAGTGGTGACATGTAGAGAGGTGTATGGTATGTAGGAGGACTACTGGGCCTTGAGAGCAGGCTGTGAAGCCTATGCCCAGAGTCGGACACATAAAAAAAAAAAAAAAAAAATCTCATCCTCGGCCTCCCCCTCCCTCTTCCCCCTTCCACCTCACTCACATACACTCTCTTCGTCAGTCTTTCACCCTCCATCCTCTCCACATGGCCAAACCACCTCAGTGTGTTCCTCATAATACTTCCTATCACATCCACATCCACACCACAACGTTCCTTTATATCCTCATTCGTCAGCCTGTCTCTCCATGTGACTCCACATGCTCCTCTTAAATTTTTAAAAATTAACAATTAATTTAATACCAAATTTTGACCGGATTTCCTATAATTGGGTGTGTAAGAACCTATATGGTGATAAAAATTATAATATTTTCCAGTTAAAAGTGCCAATTTGGTAAATGACCGTCGATTCGGTATTTTGTCGCACCCCTGTAAAATGAGCCCCACAGTCATACACACATCAGTGAAGCCCCAGAATACTGGCTCCAGATCACAGACCCGACTATTCACACATAATTTCCTACTAAGATAACAGGGCCATGTTTCAAGTAACTGGCGTAGTATGAAATATTAATTAAAACTCGCTTCTTAGTGAATTAAAATCCATACCTAAACTTCCCAGGGACTTAATTTCAGTAATAACCCAACCTCGATTGGGTGTCAGTATATAATTAACACTTTCTACCCAATGACGTATTTTCTTATATTATTTTTGTCACGGGGATTGGAGAAGTAAGCCTTTGCGTGGTGGCATCTATAGCACTGCCCGAAAATACAAAGGTCCATCATTTCCCTACCTATCCTCCAAAATGAAATGGTTGACTGCAGGAGGAGGACAGCTCCAGCCTGCAGCCCACTAGGTTCACATTTCAGGTGAACCTGTGGCTAAAACTACTACTTCTGCTACTACTAGTATTACTACAACTACAACTACTACTACTACTGCTGCTGCTGCTGCTACTACTACTACTACTACTACTACTACTATACTTGCCATTTCCAAACCCTGTTATCCAGTTTACAAGAGACTAACAACTGCAGGGGTTAGATAGGGCCATCTATATTTTTTCTAAAAGGCTCTCCTAAGCTGAATAAAATCTGGAAAAAGAAAAAGGAAAACATTAGTGTAGTAGTAGTACTACTAGTTGTTGTTCCCTAGGCTGGACAGCCCTGAGTCCCTAAGGAAGGCCATGGCCAAGACCAGGCTTTCCCACAGAGCTCTTAAGGAGTGTATGTTGTGTTGTTGGCGTAGGTGATTGTGTGCAATGCAGTCTTCCATAATGTGCTTAATAGTATGGGGTGCTGTGTTGCATCCTGGACAGGCATCAGCGACGGAGTCATCCAGCCTCTTCTGATAACTCAAGAGGGCTGGATGATGGCCAGATCTCAGCCGAGCCAGGTGGACTCTGTTCTCACGAGGGAGGTAGGATTCAGAATGGTGGATATCAGGAGGCCGTGCATGCAGCTGTGTGTTGTCTTTCAGTGACTGAATGGAGTGGCGATTGATCTGAGTATGGATATGCTTCTGGAAGCTGGTCTGAGGCGGGCGAGGGGGGAGAGATGACAGTCTTTGTGTATGATATCGTGTGCTGAGTGTTGTTTTGATGTTCCTTGGTGTGTGTGGATGTGCTGCCATGTAGTGTAGTGAATGGGGTGGGTTTGTGGAGGCTGCAGAGAGACTTTGGGTGCCTCTCATGTCTAGATGATCCTTGACTTTGAGGACTTTGGTTTCTTGGTGTAGGTGGTCTGTGGGTGTAGTAGCTGTGCGGCCTGTGATTATTTTCAGGGTCTTGTTCTGTATGGTCTGTAGAGTGTTGCAGTGTGTTTTAGTGAGGTTAGAAGCCCAAGCAGGTCTTTTGCATAATTCATCACTGAAGTATATATTGTGTGTATACTGTGGTGGTGGTTTCTTTGTTGTGTCCAAATGTTGTATGGGCAAGTGACCTGCAGGCATTGAGTGTTGGTGTTAATTTATCATTTATGTTTGTGATGTGTTGTTTATATGACACTGATGTATTGTCTGTTACACAAAGGATTTTGTGTGTGTGTGTGTGTGTGTGTGTGTGTGTGTGTGTGGTAAGGGAGTGTTGTTTATGGTTAGGTGTGGAATGTGACTGTGTTCTACTGTCCAGTTTGTGAGAAGGGTAACTGCAGATTTGGCTGGGGCTATTTTGAGCCTGTTTGTGGTGAACCATTCGTGTTGTGTGTTGAGGTAAGGTTGGAGGATGTGTGCAGCTGTGTTTGCGTTTTGGTGTGTACATGTGTTATGTCGTAGGCATAGGGAGCTATGTGAATCTGTGGTGTGTGGTGTAGGTATGTCGTACATGTATAGGTTAAAGAGTGTAGGGGACAAAACAGATCCTTGGGGGACGCCGTTTGTGAAGTTTCTGATGTTTGAAAACTGACCGGCAAATGTTACATGTGCACATCTGCCTGCTCAGTAGTTTGCCAGCCATCTTTTTTGTGTTATTGTGCATGTTTGTGTTACATATTTTGTTTGTGAGGTTGTGGCGGGAGATGGCATCAAAAGCTTTGCTAATGTCTAGTGTGACTAGGAGTGTTCTGTGTGGTGGCCTAGCTGAATTCATGCCATCAAAAACTCTCTGTGTAAGGTCTGTAAGAAGAGTATTTGTGGAGTGTAGTGGCCTAAAACCATGTTGTGACAGGGCTAGGGGGATGTGAGGTGTAACTATAGTCGCAGTGCACGACTCTGACGTTGTCATTATCGTACCCTGGCAACCTATCATTCAAAAGTGCGTCCGATTTCGTATCATAATAACACGAATCATATTATTATGCACGAATATATTATACACGAGTATTATTATACACGAACATATTATACGCGAATCACATGCGTCTCATATTATACACGAATCAGATGCACTTTTGAATGGAAGTTGCCAAGGCACTATAATAACAACCTCAGAGTCGCGCACCGCGACTATAGTTGTAGTATCAGTCGTTCAGTGACTATGGAGGTGGTGCAGAGGAGTTTGATACGGTGGTGTGAGGAAGGTAACGTGGGGTCTTTGTTGGGTTTGGGGATAGTGATGATAGCGCTATGCTTCCAGATGTTGATGATAGTGCCGTGCTTCTAGATGTTGGGTATTACTGTATGTTGTGTGAGTAGCTGTAGTTTGATATGTTGGTGAGTGCTTGTATGCCTTGTGGTCCAAGGTGTTTAAGGTGTATGTTGCTTATGTTGTCTGGTCCACAGGCAGATGAATGCTTGAGGCTGTTAATGATGTGCTTCGTCTGGCTGTAAGTGAAAGGTGCGAAATCTGGGTCTGTGGG
>NC_137032.1:30450072-30850072 GCF_032717465.1 Coenobita brevimanus | reverse complement strand
CCTCTCCCTCTTCTCCTTCTCTTTCTCCTTCCCCATACTCAGTCTTTGCTCTTGTATTCCTTTCCTCTTCCTCTCTATTCTTCATACACTGTGGTCCATACATTACACATCCCAGTTCTCGTGTTTTGTGGAGACGGCCCGGTTTGTTGGTGTAAGGAGCTCAGAATTATTTTTTACTGTCTCGTGAAATTTCTACTCAACTATGTAATTATTGGACGTGTAACAGGAGGCCTTATAAAGCACGGAAAGGGTCAGGAGAGGTAGAAAACGATAAAGCTAACACGTTTCCGCAACACAGTATAACTCGGTTGTGGAATATATGACTCACCCGGTGTTTCTCTTCACACACATTCACCCTTATCACTAGGATCTCGCTTTACTAAGGGGTGTTATGCTTAAACCTTAAACCGAAAAGCGGAATGCAAGCTTTAGTTTATTTACGATCATTTCTGAAGCAAGTGACGAAGATGGACGGAGTTTCAACTTACTAAAAAATTACTCACTACACTCTGTAATGTGGGATGCAGGCTGATCATACCTAATAACCATAAGTGTTCCATAAATGATAGTGAAATATTAAGGACTTGCATTCCACTTTCCGATTAAAGGACTAAGCATACAACCATAAAATTCACATTTTCTCCGTTTGTCTTCACTTGCCTCTTAAATTGGTTTCATATCCATGTAATATTTGCATACGGTATCAACTCTCACTGCCCTCATTTCCTTGCAGTCTCTTCCTCGTTCCAGCATCATTTCTTATCACTTTCTCTTCGCGTGTGTGTGTGTGTGTGTGTGTGTGTGTGTGTGTGTGTGTGTGTGTGTGTACTTGCCCATTTACCTGTATCATCTCCCTTCCCCTGCTTCCCTAGGCTTCCATTTCGTTCTCCCCCACCCTTCTCTCTCTCTCTCTCTCTCTCTCTCTCTCTCTCTCTCTCTCTCTCTCTCTCAGGGCAGGGAAGAACTCGATGATTTGAATACCGTTAAAATAAACTATACTGTTCATCCACAAGTCCCACCGACATTTCAAGACACTCCGGTAACACCATCATACCATTCCTGAACGAGGGAACTCTTAACAAGTATTCAGCATGGACGGTGGATATCAGCGCCCAAGTGGTGAATTGTGAAGGTGTGTAGTACGTACGAGGACTGCTGGGTATGAGGGAACGGACTGCCGCAATATCTATGCTCTGAGGTGAACACATGAAAGAAGAAAAAATAATGAATGGTGGCGGATGGGTTAAATCTCATGGTGGGGACAAGTCTAGTATTTTCCTTCAGCTAACTTCAGACACTTTCAGCTGAGTGTGAGTATAAGATGCTAACAGTGTTAACAGCGTCACCATTAATAATTTGCATCATTATAACCCATACAAGTGGCCCCACTGGACACTGGTCGGTGCAGGCAAAAAATTCTATGATTTACAGTGATGTAGAACTCCCGCCCGAGCCAGCAAGCATTTTGTGTGGACGAGACCTTACTCATATAACTTAGCTAAGGTTGTCATCTGATAAATGATTCCTAACCCAGTTTCATGTTAGTTGATGGCCTAGTGTAGCCAGACTGGAGGGTTGCTTTGACTAGTACTTAAGGAGACTCACTCCTACTTTATAACTAAGGCTTTTCGATTTCTGTACAACAGTGACTTAGTATTTGAGATATGGTAGTGACTCAGTTCCCTCAAATGAAAACAAACCAGCTTTATTTTAACACAGAACGATAGGTCCTTGTCTGGTGTTAAACTGTGAATAACGACTTTCTCCGGTCAATGGTAGGGGTTGAGGGTTGTTCTCGTGGTCCAAGGCTAAACATGAAACTTGATGGACTGCAGGCTGACGATGCACTTGTCCTGCAGCCTACATCCTCTATCGTGGGATAGGGAGGGAGCTGAGGCACGTCTGCATAACCGGGCAATGAGGCAGTCCAGTTATATTGGCGTCACCGCGGGAAGGTGTCCCTCTCCAGCATCAGGGTAGAGAGTGAGCAGAATTATGGCAACCTATAGTCTGTTTGTCTTCATATGACGTAACTGAACCACTTTCAAAATTTGACTTCAGAGTCATAGTAGAGTAAAATTCGGTGAGCCTTACTTATGCAGGAGGAACTAGTCTCCATGGCTACAAGCCAGATTTTTCAAATATCTGACTACAACTGACTATCAACTGAACTAGATCTTTGTTAGAAGGAAATAACTAACAATATATAAGTCAGTCCATACTGATACTTATAACTACAACCCCGAATCTTTTTTCCAGACAAATAAATTCAGGATATTTTTAGCTTGATTTTTTAAACTGGAAGAGTTAGGTAATTCCTCCGTTTAGCATTGTCTACTAAAACCTGTCTCAAGCTGACTATAATGCAGGAATGAAACGTAGAAAAACTTAGCACAAGGAAAAAGATAAGAGAACTGGTGTGTTGAAGTCTGTCAGGGTGATGATAAGAAGCTTGCAGGTTGGTAATTCTAGGTTTCAGTTAATGTGGAGTGAGGGACGGTGTTGGAAGTGCCATCAGTGTCATGATAGTGTCAGGAAGCACTCCGTCACCATACACAGTGCCACAATAGTATGAGTAGCCGAGTAACAAGAATAGAGAGCATGACAGTTGATGTTCCTTCCCTCTTGCTTCCCCTCCTCCCCCACCGGCCTGCTTTCAGTGCCTGCCTTGCCTACTTGCATGTTTACCTTCCCACCCCCCTCTACCTGCCTGCTGTCCTGCCTTCCTTCCTACGTACCAGCCTGTACCTTTCCCCGTCTGCCTGCTTGCCTGCCTTCCAAACTGGTATTTTGTCAGAGCACAGACCTGTAAAAGCCTCATCCAGTTCCGGCGATGAATGGGCGAATTAGGCATTAGGAAGCGAGTACACTGGCAGGAACAGGAAGTGGGGAGCAGTAAAGTGTAAGAGTCGTTTGCAGGAGAGGCGCCTTGCATGGATTTATGCCTCGTTTACCTCCACACACACACACACACACACACACACACACACACACACACACACAGTTAGTTAGCTAGTTATTTTACTGAGAAAAGAATCTATATCCAGAAATAATATAATTACAAAAATGTCTAATACATAAATTTTGTCCACCATAACATACAAATTCGCACTGAAATAGGTAGGGGAAACTTTATAGCTTAATTGTAAGTATAAGTACTTCTGACATCATAAATGTAATTGGATGATTCAGATACAAGAACATTTTCATTTTGATATGAATATTTTCGAAATTTGGCATCTAATAACTATTACGGTGATAATCTTTTTTTTTTTTTTAATGTGAGGAAGAAGGAACCAAAGGCAACGAGCCCGCAAAACTGTTCCTTCTAAGAGAAAAACAAAATACAACAGAGAGCCAAATTCAAGATCCGATCATTTCGAGATGCCTGGACACACTGCGTTTGAAGGACTGGAGATCATAGGAAGCAGGAAATACAGACAGAGGGAGACAGTTCCAGAGTTGACCTGTTGCATAAATGAAGGACTGGAAGTAACGGTTAACTCTTGCATCAGAGAGCTGGACAAAAAAGGGATGAGAGTTTGCTGCTAGACGGGTGCAACGCTCCCGTCGTAGAGGTGGAGGAATGCATGCAGACAGTTCAGAGAAGCAGTGACCATTGAAGTATTGATGGAAAAGAGATAAAGATGCAAGAGTGCGGCGAAGTGAGAGAGGTTGAAGGGAGTTAGTAAGAGGAGGAGAGTTAATGAGGCAAAAAGCCTTTGACTCCACCCTATTGAGAAGAGCTGTATGTGGGGAGCCTCCCCACACATGAGAGTTGTACTCCACGCTGGGGCGGATAAAGGCCCTGAATAGAGTCAACAACTGTGCAGGGGTAAAGTAGGAACGGAGTCGGCTTAGCACACCCAATCTCTTGGAAGCAGATTTTACAAGAGATGCAATATGATCTTTCCAAGATAAGTCCCGAGTAAATGAAACCCCAAGCATGTTCAAGGATGATGTAGGATTAAGTTGAATATTATTAAACATTAGTGGGTATACCTGTTGAAGATTTTGTCGGGTTGATAGGTGCAAAAACTGAGTCTTTGATGCATTTAAAACAACCATATTATTTTTACCCCAGTCAGAGATACGGGCCAAGTCAGACATTAGGTGTGCCATAGCCTCATCCCTTGTTTGTTGAAGTAACTTCTGAGATGGACGTTGCGGGAATCGAATGGAAAGGTGAAGGGTGGAGTCATCATCGTATGAGTGGATAGGGTTAGATGTACAGCTTAGAAGGTCATTGATGAATAAAAGGAGAGTTGGTGATAGGACAGAGCCCTGAGGAACACCACTGTTAATAGATCTAGGAGAAGAACGATGGCCGTCTACAACAGCGGCTATAGAATGACCAGAAAGGAAGCTAGAGATGAACGCACAGATAGAAGGATAGAAACCGTAAGAAGACAGTTTGGAAATTAAAGATTTATGCCAGACTCGATCGAAAGCCTTTGAGATGTCAAGTGCAATGGCAAAGCTTTCGCCAATGTCCCCAAAGGAGGATGACCAGGAGTCTGAAAGGTAGGTGAGAAGATCGTCTGTGGAGCGTCCCTGACGGAACCCATACTGACGATCAGAAAGAAGGTTGTGATAGGAAAGATGCTTTAAAATTTTACTGTTAAGAATAGACTCAAAAACTTTTGAGATACAGGATGTTAAAGCAATTGGACGATAGTTAGAGGGTTGGGAATGGTCACCCTTCCTTGAGACTGGCTGAATGAGAGCAAACTTCCAGCAAGAAGGAAAGGTACATGTTACTAGACAAAGGAGAAAGAGTTTGCCTTAGGCAGGGTGTAAGCACAGAAGCACAGTTCTTGAGAACAACAGGAAGGACTCCATCAGGCCCATATGCCTTGTTAGTATTGAGCCCTGTGATGGGAGAAAATACATCAGCTGAAGACATTTTAATGTCAGCCATGAGGAAGTCAGAGGGGGGAAGTGATGGAGGAACAGCACTGGAATTGTCTAAGGTGGAATTGGAGGAAAAAGTCTGAGTGAAGAGATCTGCTTTATCATTAGAAGAAATAGCTACAGAGCCATCAGAGTAGAAAAGAGGAGGGAAGGATGATGAGGTAAAGTTGTTAGAAAGGTTTTTGGCAAGGTGCCAGAAGGAGCGGGAAGAATTCGAGTTAGAGAGTTGAGAGCATTTAGTATGGATGAAATTATTTTTAGCAGAGCAAAGAACAGACTTAACACGATTCCGGGCAGAAACATAAAGATGTGATGCAGGGGTGGGTTGGCTCCGGCACCTTTTTATAGGCCCTCTCCTTGTTTCAGACAGCTTTAGAACAAGCGTGAATAAACCAAGGCTTTCGTGCATTAGTCAAAGGATATGAGATAGGAATGTATGCTTCCATGCCAGAGAATAACCTCCGTAATGTGCAAGGCACACCCAGATGGTTCCCAGGCATGGAAGCAATAATCATTCCAGGGAAAATCAAAGAAGTACTGCCTGAGGGCCTCCCAATCCGCAGCTCCAAAGTGCCACAGATGACGTTTCTTTGGAGGGTCTGTAGGCCGTACCGGAGCGATAGGACAGGTTAAGGTGATAAGGTTGTGATCGGAGGAGCCCAACGGAGAGAAAAGATTAACAGTGTAAGGAGAAGGATTAGTTGTAAGGAAGAGGTCAAGTATGTTGGAGCTCTCTCCAAGGCGGTCAGGGATACGGGTAGGGTGTTGTACAAACTGCTCTAGATCATTAACCCCTTAACCGCGGGGCGTCACTTTCGTGACGCTCGGGCGCAATGGATCATACCATGGGGCGTCACTTTTGTGATTCTGTGTTATTTTGAATTCTCCTGGGCTTACAAGTGGTGGCTTGTATCATCCATCAGTACTGCCAAGGTTCAACAATAGTCAGCGCTCCTAATGTCATCTGTACTCCCATCCATTGTTGACAATTTAGCCATTTTTCCCCATTCTTGACTCCCCTTCCTACCTCCCCTCTATTACCCTCTCCTCTCGCCTGCCCGGCCGCACTGCGCTAAGCAAATCTTCCCCGGAATTTTCCACTGATTTCATCCATTGAATTAAGCCCTATGCCCTATTCTTATACAAAATAATATATTCAAAAAAGGAATAAGGTAAGTGATAGTGCCATACACCTGGAATTGGCTAATTATCACCTGACAACACCTCACGTGCACTTGTTCGCTAACTTCCCCTGGTAATTTCACCTTGAAATATGCCATATAATCAATTCTCGTAATAAAAATATACATATAAGAAAGGAAGGGAGAAGCCTAAGTGTTATTTACATTCACCTGGAACTACCTGTTTTTTTATGTATTGTCGAGATTTCCTACCAATCATTTCATAGCATATAAATTAGCAGCTGTCACCCTACTGACATTGTCAACCCTTGCCTGCCCATATATGCTGCATCATTCAGTTCCATGTCGTCCTCAGAGGTGAAACTATGTCTCACTCACGCCCCACCATTTCTGCTGCTTCTGTGCCCATTGCAAAGGGCCCTGTGACCTCTACTCCTAGAAAAACTCGTGTGGGAAGCAGTAAAGGACTAAGTGACTTAGCAGTGGAATGTGAACTGGCAGAATTATCAATGATAATGATGGGTAGTGACTTTGATCCTTCGGGTGAATTGTGTGATGAGTCTGGGGAGGAAATCGTGACAGAAACTCCATGTACGAGTGCTTCAGTGTCCCAAGTTATCCCTAGCTCCAAGGGAAAGGAACCCTTAGTGCAGCAAGGGAAGGAATTTGGGAAGGGAGTGAAAAGGTGGTGGGTTAGTCCCAGAACAATGGCCCCGCATGACCCAGCCCGCCATGAGTCCCGAGGTGAATCACCTCCCCGCTCCCCCAGCCCCACTTCACTAATTTCTTCCTCATCTTCAGAGGAATTTTCTCCTGAGTCTTCATCATCGGAGTCTCCACCAGCACCTACAGTACAGTGCAGGCCTAGGGGAAGAGGTAAATCCCTGACTCGTAAAAGTAGAGTAGCAAGTAGAGTAAGGGCTGCTAGTGCTATACGGCAACCTAGGGTCAGTGAGAGTGACCTTGAAACAGCACAGTCTGCCTCACAGCCACCCTCCACCCTCACCCACCCTACACCGCCATGACAGGGAATCCTGGACGCCTTCGTGTGGATGGAAGGTTCCAATTTCGTCCCTGAACAACTTCATTTTGATGAGAGTTCCTCAGGGATACAGCCTGCCTTCACTCTTGACGAGGATGCTGAGTGTATGGACTTCCTTTTGGCCTTCCTCGATGACGAAGGCATGCAGCACATATGTGATGAGACAAACAGGTATGAATCACAACGTGCTGCAAGTGGTGCAGGTGCAGTGAAGATGCAACAGTGGGCCTTGCTAGGAGTGCAGGAGCTGTATGTGTTCTTTGCCCTCATGCTTCTCATGCCACATTCAAAGAAGCATGAGTTGGAAGAATACTGGTCAATGGACCCCTTACTACCCTCACCCACCTTCAATAAGTACATGGCCAGAGATCGCTTCCGGAACATCATGGGAAACCTGCACTTTGCCAACAACGATGTACCTTCCAAAACTGACCCACTCTGGAAGATCCGGGAGATTCTGAGCAGAATGAAGGATAAGTTTATGTCATTCTTCCACCCATTTCAGAAGGTTGTCATAGACGAATCCTTGGTTTTGTTCAGAGGACGTCTTAGGTTTGTACAGTACATTCCAAGCAAACGCCATCGCTTTGGAATCAAGTTCTTTGTACTGTGCGACTGTAAGATGGGGTACATCCTTGACTTCGTCATCTATTCAGCCAGCACTGTCGATCTGGACAGAACACCCTCCCCCCCCTTGGCTTCTCAGGCTGTGTAGTGAAAGTGCTGCTTGAAAGGTATTTTGGTGGGAATCATGTGCTGTATACTGACAACTACTATATAGCACCGAAACTTGCTAAATACCTTTCAGAGCATGGCATCGGCTCCTGCGGCACTGTGAAGAGCAATCATGCCAACTTCCCCAAATTCCCCGAGGCAGGAAACTCGCAATGAGGAGACGTGCACCTACGCAAGTCTGAGAAGATGCTGGCAATACGGTGGCATAACAAGAGGGTCGTGCACATGCTCACCACCGTAAACAAGGGGGAACTGAAAGACAGTGGGAAGGTTGACTGTAGGACAGGCGAACCTGTGAGGAAACCTGATCATTGACAATATTATCAACATGCAGCTGGTGAACAAGTCTGACATGATGACTGGAGAGACTGACTGCCTCAGGAAGAATACTAGGTGGTACAGGAAAGTTTTTCTGCATCTCATTGACATGACGATGCTGAACGCCTTCATCCTGTACAAGATGAAGGTAAAGCCACCCAAGTCCTTCTCCCTGAGGTAGTTCGCCAGGACTTGTGTTCAGCAGCTGCTTGAGAGATATGGTAGGGTGACAGCAGCAGCTCCAAGGAGCCATTCTGTTAGACTTCCTGACAGACTTGAGCAGAGGGTGTACATGGATCGGCACAGATTGGTGCAAATGCCTGCCACAATGAAGAGGAAGGCTGCGATCCGCAGGTGCCAGGTGTATGCACATACCACCAGACGCACACTTGAGCACAATCGCACCTCTTGGCAGTGCGCTGAGTGCCAGGTTCCCCTCTGTGTTACCTGCTTTTTTGATTACCACAGCCTGAAGCAGTTCTAGAAGTGCAAGTGGAAAATGTAAATAATGTGTAAAAAATGTGTAAATAGCAAGTGAAAGCAATGGATGTAAATATGATGGACCAGTGTAATATAGTTTTATAAGTTACTGCAAGTGACAGTGCATAACATAGTGTAAGTAAAATAGAAGTGTAAATATTGAAAATACAATAGAAAATGTAAATAGAAATGAAAATAATTAGTAATATAAGAATATGAGTACAAATAGCCTACTTGAAGTTATGACAGTGAAAGGGAAACCTTGGCTCTCTACATATTTTACCCCGTCATGTCCTGACCACTTTCCCACCTCCGACACCCCTCAGTCCCAACCATTTTTGGATTTTTTTTTTTTTTTGGCTACAACCTCCACTTTTGGTGAGAAACATCGAAAATTCATAGAGAAATCGCTCACCTGAGGTTTAAAATACTCGATACAGGTAGGAGTACCTCCTTACCTTACAGGGTTTTCTATCAGGCTGGCTACAAAGAAAACGAGTTCTATGGGAGGATAACTATTCCACACCACTCCTAAATGGTATTTATTTATTTATTTGGTACGAATTTATATGTAGTATGAGAGTATATTGGTTTTCAAACAGTAATATAGGCATTATAAGCATTGTTTCACTCACTAACCCATCACCATTCCTGACCTTCTTTTGCCACATTACCTGATCATCATTTCTGACTGTTTCTTCCTCTAATGCTATGTAAACTTTGTCCTCCAACTTGTCATCGATTGGGGAATCACTCTGGCCCTGAATGTCTTTATTGGCCAGGTCACTGGTAACAGGTGAATTCCCGAGATAATAGCATGCGGGGGAGGGGAGGTTATGCGGTGTAAGGCATTGTCCCTGCTTGGCATCTTGTAGAGGAATAGAAGAAGGTGTCCCATGTATACGTACGAAAAATCACGCGCGAAAATTGAAAATTGTGCAAATTAGGGACCTTGCAATTGCAAAACGTACTAGTACGTCGACGGGACTGGCAAATGCAAAATGTTGCAATGTACCCATACGTCGACGGGACGTCTCGGGTTACTGAAAGAGAAATTTAATGCCTACAGTGACAGTAAACTACTATTACTGAAGGAAACTTATGGATAAATACTGCAAATATATATAAGTGTTATAAAGTAATAGAAATATAAAATGTGAGTGTTTTTATGAATAACAAATGACAGAATACCAGCGGGGAAAGAGTGCAACTGGGAAGCTCGTACGTGTTCGTAATTTTCATTGCTTTCACAGTGTTTTTTTTTTTTGGAGTATGGATTCCAAACTATTTGAAAATCATAGAATAATGTTTCTAGTGATAATATCAGGCTGTGGTAATCATATTACGGGGTGTTGGGAAGTGTAAAGTGGAGACTTCGTTACCCAACTTTAGAAGTCTCCACAAGTCCTACGGTACTCGATGAAGGCTCAACAAACATCCCAGGAGAAAGCTGAAGGTATGTGCCATAAGCAAAATCAGTTATAATATTCTAGGACTAATAACTGATTTTTGGCAAATATTTTTAAAAAGTCAGTCGGAGCGCGAATATCCTTGCGGGACAAGGAAGGAGCGCGAAAACAACCCCATGGTGTAGGGGTTAAGGATAGAAAAGGTGTAGGCTTGTTCACCAGGTGGATCAGTGAAAGGAGAGGAGAACCAAAGGTGGTGGTGAACATTGAAATCTAGAATGGAGATTTCAGAGAAAGGAGAAATGGATAGAATGTGTTCCATCGTAGAGGTAAGATAGTCAAAGAATTTTTGATAGTCAGTAGAATTAGGATATAAGTAAACAGCACAGATATATTTAGTCAGAGAATAACAGGAAAGCCGAAGCCAGAGTGTAGAGAATTTAGAAGAATCGAGTTCAGGAACACGAGAGCAAGATAAATTTTGCGTATATATACACAACAGCCACATTTGGCTTTGAAATGAGTATAGAGAAAGTAGGAGGATTCAGAAAAGGGTCTGCTGTTAGTTGCCTCAGACAGCTGAGTCTCAGTTAGCAAAAGAAGGTGAGGTTTAGAGAAGGAGAGGTGGTGCTCAACAGAGCGAAAGTTTGAGGAAAGGCCACGAATGTTGCAGAAATGAAGAAGAAGAGAGTCAGTCAGTGGTTCCAGGCATCTTGAGTCGTCACCGGGAGAGGGGCAGAAGATGGGGGCATTTATGGTCCCCCCCCCCCGAACCTCCGAGGCTATGTTATTCGACGCCATTTTTTTTTTTTTTTTTTCAGATTTTGAAAAGGAAGTGTGGTGTGTACTGTGCATGTAGTTTGGTGTTGATAGTTAGAGAAACTTGTATTGGAGAGCATGCTGGCCTACTCTCTGTGTTACTGAGACACTGAAAAAGTTCAGCAAAGGGGGATGGTCGGGACCTAGTCCCGAGGGCTGATGAAACTTGAGCTCCAGCTCTCCCTGTCATCAGCTTTCCATCCACCTTGGGAGTACTGCCCTGCTCGACTGGTGCTACAGTCTACTTCTCATCTGTTAAAGGACACTCAAGCAACACATGTCCTTCTGTTTGATCATGGTTGTTGTCACACTGGCAAACTCTAAGTTCATTAGGTGTGCATCTCCACCTGCATGTTTCTAGCCTGAGGTTATATGACATTGACCTTAGCCCAGTGAATGGCTCGCGTTGGTAATCAGGAATACATTTTTTTAGCTGAGTATACTTCATGCACTCTCATAGTCGGGGTGAAGGATGATATCTAAGTTGCATATTTAGTGGCATTATCTGATTTCTCTTTACGCTGCCAGTACTATGTAGTACAATCAATCAATCAATTTGATTTCTCTGTGACTAAGTTGTTTACATTCTCCAGTGAAGCTACATTAGGCTATACCTCAAGTCCATCGCCGTCACGATAAATCTATATCCTGGTGTATTTTCAGCCCTACATAATTCGTGAACAATGTGAAAAGACTGTTACATATCCACACTTCTGAAATTGTCTATCTCTTAAAGTTACTGGTCATCCATGACTCAGAGCTATACAACAATGCCGATGTTACAGCTGCAGTAAAAACCTTCTTCATAATATACAAAGGGTATTTGTATGTTAGCTGTACAAAAGAAAAAATGTTTACAGTTGTCTCGCTCCTTGTCTCATGTAATGCAACACGCTGTCCATGTTACCTGTGTCCGTGATCCAGTCCACCAGGTACAGGTACCTAGGGGCGTAGTTCACAGTCACTCCCTCAACTATCAGATTAATTTTATCTCCGTCATCATTAATGACAAAAATTTCGTTTTCCTCTCATTGATAACAATTCCATAATCATTACTGCAACACGCTACCCATCTTTCTTTCACACATCTCTGTTATTGCCAGTATAGCAACATCATCCATTAATAATAAAGCATATAATCCACCCAAAAAACCGTCTGTCACAATTTCATGTTTTATCATTCAAACCATGTGATCTACACACAAAATAAACAGCAAACAGCTGGTCGGAGCCCCTTGGTGGACGCCACTAGACGAATCAATTATTGCAGACCTAAATACATTTTTAGTACAGTTGTACGTTGACCTTATTGCACTTATCATTATTTTACCACATCCCATACTCATAAGATGATCAACTAGTTTTCTCCTGGCGACCCGATCATATGCTTTACTAAAAATTATAAAAATGACATACAATTTGATTTTCTTACGTACGGTATAATGACACAGTAATCACAGTACCTTGATGTGTTCAAAATATCCTCTATATTTTTGTGCACCTGCTTGACAATTGTCTATATTGCATCATAATTTGAGTCTATTCAATATTATCATCTCATAAAGTTTTCCCACGGTATCCAT
The DNA here is from genome assembly GCF_032717465.1 of Coenobita brevimanus. Taxonomy (NCBI): domain Eukaryota; kingdom Metazoa; phylum Arthropoda; class Malacostraca; order Decapoda; family Coenobitidae; genus Coenobita; species Coenobita brevimanus. Next base: position 30,837,630 of record NC_137032.1, on the reverse strand, counting down.
TACACTTATCCCTCTGTAATTGCTGCATATTATGCAGCTTCCCGACTTAAACAAAACTGTTTATTTGCTGTGGCATCATAGCACTGGATAACACATGCCTGTCAACACCGCATTGCATACATTCAGCAGAAATAATAGCCATGATATCGGAGGTACATTAATTATGAATAGACAGAGACCACTGTATCTTATGTTCTTCCTAATGTCTTTCATCGCCTGGTCAAATTCATTAATTGAAAATGGGTCATCTAATAACACCGGTATATAAGACAAATGTTCTAAGTCATCATCGTTATTTTCTGTTATGAAGACATTGATCGTTTGGTGGATTCAAGAGCTCTACAAAATGTTCTTTAATCAGTTCATCAGAGGGCTGTTCAATGTTGCTAGATTCTAATTTCCTTCTCCAGTTGATCGATTTCCACATAATTTACTGTCGTTTCTATCCAATATATTTATCCACCTGTGTTGTGAGTTATTCCAGACTTTATCATGATCCAACTGTTGTGTAGTATATCTATTACCAGTGTCCGTGATAACATCGTACCCCACTCGGATCGTTGTATCCACATCCTCGTTGTTGCTTATATTGGGAGGGGCCCTGTCTTGTAATGCGTTCATAAATCCTTCCAAATCCACCCTGTTATAACACACTGTTAATTTTGCTTGCGGGAATTGTCGTTAATAATGGCCTCCCAGCGTAGATGTTCTCTCCAGCAGCTCCTTGGCGGACGTATGGCATCCTCTGTCAGTGGCCAGAGTGACACAGACTGCAGCATGGTCAGACCCGCAGACATCTTGGCATACAGTCAACTCTGTGATCAGACTTATACAGTTATCCTTCACAATACATAAATCAGATTTAGATATCCAGCTGTTCCTTAGTTTGTATGTTAAGCCACCTTCTAACTGTTTTCCATGGCATCTTAAGTGGTTAGCTACAACCATAACGTTATTACTACATATATACATCAGTTACGTCTTTCCATGGTCGTTGATCACATGGCCCATCACACCTTTGTATTCATACTCTGTACTGTCCCCTCCCATGAAACGCGGCTGTCCCACTCTGACAATGAATTTTACCATTACAATCACCCTCCTTGGTACCGCGGTGTGAGCAGCCAACTCACCATATTTTGATGGGTGGTAGTACAGTGAGTCGTCTGGGGGGACAGACGCCGCCAAGTTTCAGGTTTGGCCACCAAGACATCTTTATCCAGCTCTGCCCTTCAGCATCAGTATTTACACGAGAAATCTATTCATTTAATCCACAGCTAACGAGCATCACAAGTCCTCCTCTGTGCTGGCCACTTCTTGTTACGTTAGGGTACACATTAACCTCAGTACATTAAGGTGGAAATACTTCTTTGTTTTCTACTAATCAAATAATATCAGAGTTAAGAAAAATTTTTAAGATGTTAGGTTCCTCTAACTTGTCTTTAAGTCCACCGATATACCATGACAGCAGTCGTTACTGACAATGCTTTTGTCTACCAGTTAGAAAAACCGAGGAGAAAACCTGTCAATGATGACACCATCACGCAGTAAAAAGCACATACACACACACCCACCCACCCACACACACACACACACACACACCCACCCACCCACCCACCCACACACACACACACACACACACACACACACACACACATGCATGCACGCACGCACGTACTCGAGGCAAAACTACTCAGTCCTGACAACAAAGGAGAGGGTGGCCAGTCTCGTTCGCCCATGAGTGGCATTGTGTAAGCATGAAATTCCAGCCACCCCAGGCCCCATCTGGGTGGAGAGCCATGACCCACTAGACTGACAGGCGTAATTTGGTTCAACGGTTACATCCCAGTGTAATAAAGGAATCCTGGTTTACAGCAAATCATTTGGCTTGTCGTTCACTGTAGTGTTGCCTGAAGGTAGTACTACATCGAGTGACTGAATGGTGGGAGACTCACCGACAATGAAAATATAGCTAAAAAATATTTTGTTTCAAATTTATTACCCTGGAGAGAGAGAGAGAGAGAGAGAGAGAGAGAGAGAGAGAGAGAGAGAGAGAGAGAGAGAGAGAGAGAGAGAGAGAGGGACGGCAACGAGTGAAAAAAAAAAAAAAAACTAGAGAAAGAAAGGGCTAGAAAAAGCTAGATGATGGCAAGGCAAAACATACAAAGAGAGCAGAGGAAGGAAGTTACTATAGATATACCTGTAAATCAATACAGAAAAAGGCAAAGGAGGAGAATAATAATGTACAAAAAAAAAAAACAAAGGGGATAGACGAAAAACCTAACAGTGCATATAAAAACAAAGAAAACAGGGGAAGAAAGCAACAGTATAAGAAAAATCAGTGACCTATGAAAAAGACGTGTGGGTCTCACAGGTTTAGACAACAATAAAGAGGAGAAGTAAAAGAATATTGCCAACATTGCCAAGAGAATGCAAGATGGTCTCCACACAGCCATAGTACACTGACACGCCTCTGTGCAAATTGCCATGATGAATACTGAACTCAGAAAAAACGTAATGCATCAAATTTTGTGCGTTTGTATGGTTTGAAGTTTGACGCCATAATTCCCTTCAAAAGGCATAAAAAAAAGGTGTCAGTGGCTATTGTCCCCAGCTACAGTTGTGCCAAGCTAGGAGTGAACTGGTGAAAAAACAAAGGAATGGTGCCAAGTTGAAAAGCGCTTGGAAGAAAGAAAAACAGAGAAAATAGTATAAATGCAGAAAATAAATAAAGAGAGAGAGAGAGAGAGAGAGAGAGAGGGGGGGGGGAGGTATAAAGTATAATATCAAAGCAAAGGAAGTAGATAAAAATATAAGAGTACATAATTATATACAATCAGAACAGCCGAAGAATATTGTAGTAAAATTCTCTCTCTCTCCTTCCCTCTCTCTCTCTCTCTCTCTCTCTCACACACACACACACACACACACACACACACACACACACACTCTCTCTCTCTCTCTCTGTCTGTCTGTCTGTCTGTCTGTCTGTCTGTCTCTCTGAAGTAAACCTACACTCTCTCACCCATTATTTGTTGCCTTTGTGCTGTAAAATGCTCCTGATGATGGCACGGAGGAACTTGAGACGAGCGACACTTGAGAGATACCTGGAGGCAGAGAAGGTCAAGTGCAGCTTCACCTTCACCTGGGGAAAGGAGAGACTTGTGTTACGTAAGAATGCAAGGGAGTTAGTTGAAAGTAGTAGTAGTAGTAGTAGTAGTAGTAGTAGTAGTAGTAGCGATGGTGGTTGTGGCGGTGGTGCAGGTAGTTGTAGTGGTGGTCGTAGTTGCTACCCCAGGATAAAGTTACCTTTTTAAACCCACTACCCTGTTTTGTGGGGAAAGGGAGGGAATGGAGGGAGTTGAGGCACGTTTGTATAATTTGGCAGTGGAACCACCCGCTCATAACAGTGCCACCACGTGAAGGTCTCCCTCTCAAACCCCAAGGAACAAAAAAGCCCAAGTTAAGATTTGCAATTTCAAGATAACTGGAAATACTGCTTATTTCTTTCCTTCTTTATTTATTTATTTATTGCACTTGTATCCCCGAAAAGACTCTAGGTAGCTAGCAGTCAGAAGAAGACAGATTCATACTTATCAACTGCACGAGGGTCACTGAGACAGACAATCAATCTTCACTATGTCACAATTTTCCCCCAGATTATGACCCACTACAGTCGATGTTACCTCCAGGTCCCCAGTTGTACTGCTGGATGCACAGGAAAAAGAGGAAATAAAGTTTAGCCAAGAGACTGACCGGAGAGAAAGTCAGACTCAGGTTCTTCAAGTTACGGTCTGTGGGTGCTGACTAAGGCACCGTCGGCTGCCCCTCGAGGGACACTTGTGCTACAGTTCGTCCACTTTAACTTGGTCGTGACTTTCACCTTTCTGTAGATCTGTGGTAGACTAAAAATACTGTGCCTGTGCTTCTTTCCATGCCATTGTGTCACTAGCATCATACTTTTCAGTTCGTGTGCAGTAATACGGCACTGCATCCATTCCACAGCACTTCTTCGTGACTACCTTCACATTTTAACATTTATTTCCCCACAGCTCAACACTGAAGCTAAATTTTTAGGCCAGGTTGAAATGGACAGATTATTTGTGATTGCGCAAGCTTGTGTGGGGTAATACTGAATGGGACATTTTGTTAATTGAATAAATATTCTGTGTATGATATCTATTCAAATACAGGCTTTTTCATAAAAACTGCACGTGCAGGTGTTTTTTTTAAATGCAAGAAAGAAGGAACAAAAGGCTAAGAGCCCACAAACCATTCCTTCCAAGAAAAATAAAAAACAATACAAAAGAGAGCCAAATTCAAGAGCCGTTCATTTCGAGATGCCGGGACACACTGCGTTTGAAAGACTGGAGATCATAAGAAGTAGGAAATACGGACAGAGGGAGACAGTTTCAGGGCTGGGGGATATCATATGCAAATACAAACCCACAACAGGCTATTGAACAATGATGAGTGGAAATGGAAATGCATAATGCATATGAGGAGATTTTAGTTATAATGAGCCTTGCCTACACACATGGCTGTCAGTTGTCCTTTGTTTACTAACTATGGAGGAATATCACCGCCGCCTCAACCACGACTTTTACCCATGTTGTGAGAGTAGCCCAGTTCCGTCAAGTGAAAACAAACCAACTTCAATGATCATTGTGATGGGTCAGGTTCCAGTCAGGTGACCACTGTCATGATAAAGACAAGTTTTCCTCTTCACTACGATGATGTAATAGTTTAGTATATTCTTGTTACCTCCAGACGATTCTGTTCAACCTACGAAAGAACTCTCGCACTGAAGAGGTTAATGAGAACTATAGCCAAGTCCTCCGGTACGAAAGCCTATCATAAGCTTGACAAAAGACTCAGAAAATAGAAAGAATAGAGGAAGGAAGCATAATTGTGCCCCTGGTTAGGATCTCTTCTGGAATTATTACGCTGTCTTGTTTAGGTAGAACTTTCCAGTGATTACTGTTTATCATTCTCTGTTCATTGTTTTCTTGGTTTTATTTCATTTTATTTATCCCGTGATTATTACTATGCTTTCTTTACGCAGAACTTTCCTTTGATAATACATTTTCTCCTTAAACTACTGTACAGTATTGCCTGCTAGACTTTATCCTTGTTGGCTTGTCTCAACCAGTAATCTGCTACTGGAATTGCATAATTAGAAATTATGACGTGCATTGAGAAATATCACGCAAAACAGTAATCTGTTGAAATATATATGACGCTTGAAGGTGCAATATAAAACGAAAATGTGTTTTATACTGAAAATAAAAAAATAATGCAAATGGAGCGTAAAGGCAATCCTTTCATTACAGGCTAGTTGCTGTTGTTGTTACTCACCCGGTTTGCTTGACCTAGCAGATCCGTCGACTGCAGGTAGAAAACTTCCCCTATGGAGTCGACCCACTGTTTTCTCACACTACTGCTGTGCCAGCGTCTTAGTGTGGCATGTGTTGCACAGTGCTCCATTATGTGTGTTATGGTGTGTGGGCCTATTCAACAAGCAGGACGCGTGTCATCTGTGATTTCACCCATCCTAAATCTAAGCTAGTAAACTAAGGAGAGCAAAGTGATATCCTGATGTAAGCCTGACCAGGCGAACTAGATCAGCTCTATTTAAGAATACGAGTATCTCTGACGGGTGGATGTAGGGAGGAGGAGCTTGTTGTATAGCGTTCTGATCGAGGCGTTGTGTAGTTCCGCCTGCCCTCCGTGAAATGAGTAGGTAGGTGTTTCTTCATTATCTAGTTTTGGAAAGTCTGGAGGTGGTATGTTGTTGAAGAGGGTCTGGCACCATTTGTATGATGATTATGTGCCTAGATGTATTGTGAGGCCCCGTCAAGTAGTGATAGGGATGTTAATGTTAATATGATTTTCTGCGTAAAATTGTCTGCCCTTCACAAGAAGATAATCTCTAACACAGTAGACTTAGTCAAAGTTTAAGAAAGCTTTGGGGTGGTACTGGTATAGCCAGTAATGTTGCGTAGAGCGTTGTTCTGCTGGTATGCAAAGTGTTGTAGTGGGTGTTAAATAGAATGGGGCCCATGCCGGGGAGGTAGTAGTAGTAGTAGTTGTTCCCTAGGCAGTCTGGCCGAACAGCCCCGAGTCCCTTAGGAAAGCCATGGCAGAGACCGGGCTTTCCCACAGAGCTCTCAAAGAATGTATGTTGTGTTGTTGGCGTAGGTGATTGTGTGCCATGCAGTCTTCCATAATGTGCTTAATAGTATGGGGTGCTGTGTTGCATCCTGGACAGGCATCCAGCCTCTTCTGGTAGCTTAAGAGGGCTAGATGGTGCTCACATCTCAGCCTGGCCAGGTGGACCCTGTCCTCACGAGGGAGATAGGATTCAGAAGGGTGGATGTCAGGAGGTCGTGCATGCAGCTGTGTGTTGTCTTTAAGTGACTGAATGTAGCGGTGAGTGATCTGAGTGTGGATATGCTTCTGGAAGCTGGTCTAAGGTGGGCGAGGGGGGAGAGATGATAGTATTTGTGTATGGTATCGTGTGCTGGGTGTTGTTTTGATGTTCCTTGGTGTGGGTGGATGTGCTGCCATGTAATATAGTGGATGTTGTGGGTTTGTGGAGGCTGCAGCAAGAAACTGGGTGCCTCTCAAGTCTAGGTGATCCTTGACTTTGAGGACTTTGGTTTCTTGATGAAGATGGTCTGTGGGTGTTGTAGCTGTGCAGCCTGTGATTATTTTTAGGGCCTTGTTCTGTATGGTCTGTAGTGTGTTGTAGTGTGTTTTGGTGAGGTTAGAAGCCCAGGCAGGGCTTGCATAATTCATCACTGAACGTATGTATTGTTTGTATACTGTGGTGGTGGTTTCTTTGCTGTGTCCGAATGTTGTATGGGCAAGTGACCTCAATGCACTGAGTGTTGGTGTTATTTTATTTTTAATGTTTGTGATGTGTTGTTTAAATGACATGGACGTATTGTATGTTACACCAAGGATTTTGTGTGTGTATGTGTGTGGTAGGGGAGTGTTGTTTATGGTGAGGTGTGGGATGTGACTGTGTTCTGCTGTCCAGTTTGTGAGAAGGGTCACTGTAGATTTGGCTGGGGCTATTTTGAGCCTGTTTGTGGTGAACCATTCGTGCAGTGTGTTGAGGTAAAGTTGAATGATGTGTGCAGCTGTGTTTGCGTTTTGGTGCGTACATGTAAGTGTTATATCATCTGCATAGGAAGCTATGTGTATCTGTGGTGTGTGGGGTGTGTTAGTAAAGCTGCTTTACTTTCACACGCATTAGCTAATTCCTTATCATACGAATTCCTGCTCGGATGACCGATTTTATTGCCAGAGTCGTCGGGAATGAAAATATTGTGCAAATTGTCATTATTGCTGAGTTTGGAAGAATATAAAACAAATGAAAATCTAAGCTAATGCTGAGTATAATGGGATTTGATTTCATAGGGCTGCGCTTTACTTAAATGGAAGAAATCATACTGTACACACTGAAGTTGTGGTCAGAGTAAAGAGAATACAGTTTCAGCCTGGTTTAGGTGTAATGTCTTTGTTCGTGTGAATAAAAAACGCGTTATACAACATATCTAAACAACCTGATGCACTAATTTGTTTTCTCAGAGGCTTGTTACACAGCACATGTACACACCCTGATGTATGTTTTCTCAGAGTGTTAGACAGCGCCTATACCAACCCTGATGTATGCGGTGTCAAAGGCGTGTTATACAGTGCAAATACCAAACCTGACGTATGTTGTGTCAAAGGCGTGTTATGCAGCTCATCAACACAATATGATACTCGTACATGTTTTTCTTGCATAGGCGAGTTATGCAGCTGTTTATCAAGTACCTGTTGCTGTATCCTCTAAGGGAAGTTGTCAACAAAAGGACCTCCAGGCGTTTGTGTCCCTAACCTCGATCCCTCTTCCCACGACACACCATCCTCTCAGACCTTTTACTTCCTACACACTCTTGATCTATCTCCTTCTCCTTCCAATAACCTCACTTTCTTACTCTCCTTGTCAATCTCTCACTCTCATTAGCTCAACTTGGCCAAACCACCTAATTTGTACACTGTGTTAACTCTGTCCGTCTGGCCTTCCTCCGTTTTCTGTCCCAGCTAACTCAAGGCAGTTTTATGCAGCTAAGAATGACACATAGAGTCTGTGATGGGAAATACTGTCACTCTTAGCTCTCTCATGGTCGTGACAATTCAAGTTTTCTAATTCAGCTTACGCCAAGCTATTTCATTTGGCTACAAAGAAGTCACAAAAGGGCTGAAAGTGTTAATGGCGAAATCAGTGTTTTGTTCAAGCTGATATCTGGAAACTTGATGAGGCCAGAGGACTGGAAAAAAGGCAAGGCAGAAGAGGTATGGCAAAGCGTCTGATGCAGGAATATGGGAAGTTGGGAGACGGACAAATCTGCGACAAAAGAGATAGACTGTAAGGGTCGGACTGAGTAGAGGACTGGTATAAAGGTATGGCTGGACTGGTTCGACCAAATGATAGCGATAGGAAGGAGGAAAATTAGGAGACAAGGATATGTATGACAAAGAAGGCTAAAAGAAAGAATGTAGAGGACAGTTCTGGAAGTAAGGTAAGGTAGAAGAGGTATAGTCAGTTGGCATAAATAGGAATCATGGAAGCTGGGAGACAGTAGTAGGTATCACAGAGGACCGCATACTATAGTTGTGGCGCGCCACTCTGAGGTTGTTATTATCCTGCCCTGGCAACCTACCCCTCAACAGTGCATCCTATTCGTGTATAATGGGAAGCATGGGATTCGTGTATAATATGTTCGTGTATAATAATATTCGTGTATAATATATTCGTGCATAAAAATATGATTCGCGTATAAATGATACGAAATCAGACGCACTTTTGACTGGTAGGTTGCCAGGGTACGATAATGACAACCTTAGAGTCGTGCATCGCGACTATAGTGAGCTGAGGAGGCTTGCTACCACCTCATTATCGGTTTATTTTGGGTAGTAAGCCTTAATACTGTCTTGTGTATTTTTCATGTCTTTTCATCACGGATACAGAGTGCTTGCCTAACACAGACAGAAAACAACACTGGCGTGCCTAATGCTGAAATAATGCGGTATGAGTTGCTTGGGAACACCCTAAACCGAAATGAACACGATACAGAAAGAAACAGAATGACAAAAGTACCCGAAGGGAGGAAGTGAAGGAAAAATGAAGCAGGCTGGAACTGGAGTAACATAATTGGGCGTGGGGATGCCTGGAGATGAGGCGTAGGAAGTAAGAAGCAGGAACTAGGCATGGTTAAGGATGAAATAAATGGGAGGAGAGAGGCTGGCCATGGGAAGAAACGTGACTTTTAAGAAAAGAATAATGCCTAAGAAAATTGCAGGAACTGGGAAAATTGTTAGCTTGGTATACAAAGGAAAGAGAGAAGCTGGCTTAAGAAAATTATGTTTACCAGGTAGGCAGGAGAGTAGTGTAGGAGAGAAACATATGGAAAATTATATAAACCAGTCATTTCATCATCTAATTCTGCACTGACCTCTTATCAAAAGCGTATTCACCCTTTGCAAAGGGGTTTGATTTAAATATTTAAAGTAAGAGTAACTTGTCACACGCTTCTGAGCGAGATTATATGAGCATTAAAATCTATCCATCCCTTGGAGTACAAACCTAATGGGCCCTATTAGTTTGGAACGCCTTAACCTACTAATCTACCAGGCGTTCATCTGTTGACGTGATTACCGCCAAACTTAGATAATGGTTTTGTGGAGTACAGGTCTGAAGTTAGCGTGTCTGTGTCAGGGCAACGCTGATTTGAGTCGCTCTACAAGGACTCCTCTCAACACCCGTTTCTCTTGATGGAAGCTGTTGGCAGGCAGTTCCCTTCCCCCACTTCTATTTGTTCGTTTGTCTCTCTCTGTCTCCGTCCGCCCGTGTGTTTGTCTGAATTAGGTTTGGAGTTGGCGTGGTTGTGTCAGAGGGAAGTTGAGATGAGTGACGCAACAAGAACTCCTCTTAACAGTTGTCTTACTTGGTGACAGATCTGATGGTGAGCTTCACCCTCCCATCCTTCTAGCTGTCCGTTGCTCCATTCATCTGGTTCTACACACACACACACACACACACACACACACACACACACACACACACACACACACACACACACACACACACACACACACACACACACACACAACTTCACAACCTAAGCACACGAGAATACTGTGTAACAATAAACAGATAGTTAAGAAACAGATGGTAGGAAGCTTCGTTGGGTGTCGGGAATACCACCTCTGCGTCTGTCTCTCTCCTTCGTTTAATCACACTACCGTCAAGCAGTGGACGTCATATTTATTTTATTCCTGTTGCCTCCAGATGATTTTATTCAGCTTAGAGGAGGTTTTTCTAACCGGGTGAGTTTGACATAACTTTCCGTAACCCATTCACTACAATAGACCTTCCCTAAAACTAAAACTAAATACTTCTGTCGCGAGAATCAAATACATATGACATCGTGGGGCTGAAGGGTTAATCAGACTCCTGGCCTAACTAAACATTAGTATGTGTGGTTGGGTGTGGTGTGGTGGCGGTAAGAGTATAATAAAGGTGCATCAGTCAACGTCACTTCCACACTGCTGCACTGTCAGATAACTTGTCTTGATTAGTGGGAACAACCTGTTCTTCACCTCAACGCTGGCTTAGCATTGGTTGGCATTACTGGGAGGACACAATATTTGTCACTCAACAACCTCGCGTTGGACTGTAGCAGAGTTCTCGTAATTAAGAGACAGACTTGTTTCCTTAATAATGGATCATCTGTTCACACGTCTTCCCAACTTTGATAAGACTCTGGGTCCTTTCAAAGACCCAATGAATCTTTGGTCCTCCCTGACTGTCTAGCATGCGGCCAGTGAACCAAATGTTGCCTGCCCGACTCGAAGGTGTTGCCTGACAGAGTTTTAACAGATTAAGTCACTAAGATATCTCGGAAGATAAAACACATGAACTATGCTCTGCACCAGTCAGCTTTTCCACTGATTCTTTCAAACAGTCGCCACTTACTGGGTAAGGTAATGCTTTCCGAGTGATAAAATGGTCACCTGTGTCACACTGTTTGTTTATATTTAATAATAAATTTCTTACCGACCTTCCTTGAGTTTCGGATAGCGGAGGAAAGGGTGCAGCTCTATGGACAAGTTGGCTGGGGTGGAGTGTAGTAGACCAATATGGCCTAAGCATATGTTACTTCTGTATAACTGCCACTCAGTCAACATTGTTAACGAGCTAACAGGTTATGCGCTACTTCCCTACCGTTATGAAAATGTACGTTCAGCCTGCACGTATTCCTGATTATGTGGTCCTTTACTGAAGAAGTTGGACATCTCTTTGTGTAGCTGGTTTAATCTCTGGACTAACACAGATCTCACTTCAGTGAACATAGTTGTTCAACATTAGCTAGATTAATATTACTTAGTACCTCCACAATGATGAAAAAGTTTTATTTGCTGCAGATACTACAATTATCCCAAAAGACATCGGCTGATGAAAGTTCATGGCTACTGACTTGCTGCTCTTAACGGCACTATGCACCAATGGAGATATAAAAATACATTTCAGGTAGGTCATTGTTTTTTTCTTTCAGGTTTGTTGCCCTGACTGAAAATTAGTTCTTATAAAATCGTCATAAATAAGATAAATTAAAATTCAGATTAACCTGTAGAACTTCGTCTCCGTCAACTATGCAGTGAAAATAAAATATATGGTTACTGGTTCATTCCATACAGGCTTGGCCTCATCCATGTCCTAATTAATATTTTCGGAATGAAATGCAGGCATGAGAATTTGGCACAAGTAAATTCGAATCTGTTTTTGTATCACACATGCAGACATCCACACACACACACACACACACACACACACACACACACACACACATATATATATATATATATATATATATATATATATATATATATATATATATATATATATATATATATATATATATATATACACGAACACAGTTGAAAGAAACACGCAAACAAATATACAGAAGCATACAGAGAGGGCAAACTAATTAATGCAGATAAATATATGAACACACACACACACACACACACACACACACACACACACACACACACACACACACACACACACACACACACACACACACACACACACACACACGAATTGAAGACTGTGTGTATTACCAGAACCAAGATTGACGAAATGTTTGAATTCGACTCCATGACTATAAGCCTCCCATTTCCTCGTCTCTCTCACCCCATTCTCGCAGCACCACCCCCCACCCAACTATTCCTTTTATTCTCACAGCTTTACACCCCTCTCACCTCATCCCACGCTCTCTTACCCAATTTCACGCCATCCCACCTGTCACGTGATCCTACCCTTTAATCCCATCCCACCTCTCTCATCATCGCAACTCCCTCACCTCATCCCACCCCTCTCACCTCATCCCACTCCTCCCATGCCATCAAACCCCTACAACTCCATCAAGGCCCTCCCACCCTTTCCCACCCCACCCCACCCCTCCCACATATCTCATCCCTTTCTCCGTGTGGAAAAAAAGATTCAGCTCCATTAATAATTTAGCTGACACAGAGGATAAAGGAAATAGATAGCCGTTTGATCCTGTAATTGCTAAATGACGATGTTCACTGCAGGGGAAATTCGTAATGAGGGGATTAGTGAGTACTCTTTTCCACTCGCTACTCCCTGTATACTACCATCTTATACACTCCATATGTATTACCTCATCCTATGTACTCCTCATCCCTGTGCATACTACCTCATCCTTATTATATTCCCCTATCCCTAAGTACTCCCAGTGTATTGTATTCACCAACCCCTACGGAAAATACTACCCAACCCTATACGTTCATTACTCGTATGTACCCCCTTAGTATAGAATTCCCTTATCTCTGAATAGCTCCCTTTACACCTGTTTGTTCTTGTATCACTGGTAAATTGTCAACAGCAGTTATTTCGCCAGGTACTGTATTTATCTTTTATATGTTTGTCATATTCGTCCCATTCGTGCTTAACCTTCGTCGACACCGTTCTCCAGAGCGTTGGGGTTTGCACTGAAAGGCAAATAAGACCATAAATATAAAAAAGTGCTTGAGACGGCATGAAAGATTGTCTCAAAGCCTGCTGAAACATTCAGGGACAGAAATTCTAAAATTTCTTTCATAAAACTCGATGTTGCTTGTGTTATCCAAGCATGGCCGCGTCCACACCAAATAACTGCTGGCGCGGTAGGGAGTTTTGCATCATTGTAACCCATACAAGCGGCCTCAGCGGACGCAGGCGGGTACGGGTGAGAGCGTCTGTGGGTTAAAGTGATGCAGGACTGCCGCCCGCGCCAGCAAGCGTTTGGTGCGGACGTGGCCTAAGTGAAAACTGGTGTAATCGCAGACACATGGACAAGATTTTACTGTCCACTCAGGATGATTTATTGTGGATCTCGCTTTGTCTTGCATGATTTCTAAGAGTTTCCTGAGATATCCACCCCAGCTCCTCGTCCCTCTTTTCTACTGTAACTTGGCAGTTTGTGTTTGGGGAAAAGTGTGAAAACCACGCAAATATATCTCTGAAATAAATAATATCCGATGAACATATTTTCAGAATATTATTTCTGTAGGTAAGATATACTGAAGTTTATAATCGCATATTTACTTGGGTTGACAATGTATCAGCCATAATGTGTCCTGCCCATCTATTCACTCCATCACGTCAACACCCAGTACACACACCCTAAAGAGCTTTTCTCGTTACTTTAATCAAGTTTTTCGCTCTGACCTCATTTTTTTTTTTTTTTTGAGGGGGGGGGGAAGCCAGTGCAATTCGTGATTTTATTCACATAAGTGGAGATCAGTAACTATCTCTAACAGTTATCACCTAGTTATTCCCTAATTATTATTATTATTATTATTATTATTATTATTATTATTATCATTATTATTATTAATTGCAACTCCAGATTCGTGTGACCGTGAACCCGGTGGATTGAATGCTGAAGCTTCCCTCACAGTCCACCATCCTCCTTTCGAGGGAGGAGAAATGAGTGACGTTTTCATAGCCATGTAATTTAACCGTCCGTTTATATCAGTGCAACCACATGAAGGCGTCCCTCTCCAGTACCATTTCCAGCTTTAGTCATTTCTCACTAATGCTAACTTCTTTTATTACAGCCCGAGGACCTAATTTCCATTTTATTATTCCTCAGAACTTACATTTTTTTCAACCTCGGAGGCCACCCACCTGTACTATTTTCCCCTAAGTTGGCCTAAAACTTCCATCCCTTTATCTAGATGGCTCACTTGTGACGCTAGGTTAACGCTAGAATGTGATGCCAATCACGAAGAGGTGCTCTGGAAAGGATGGAAAGCTATAATATTGTCTTTGTCTGCCAGTAAGCTGCGTGAAATAACCTGAAAAGGCAAAAATCTAGGCTTGGGTAAGGTAAAAGGACATTAATGAAAAAGTTAATAAAAACATCAGGAATAAAATAATACTAAAATATTAATAGGAACAACAGGAAAAACAACAACAACAACAACAACAACAACAATACTGTAGTAGTAGTAGTAGTAGTAGTAGTAATATGTCACGAATCAATTCGCGACATTTCCTTTTTGTGAGAAACCACGAACTATTAGTGGAAAACTCACTGTGTATCGCTCAGCTAACCGTTTCTCCCTCCATTATCGGAGTTTTTTCAAATCATTCGTCACCGTTTTCAAAGAGTGACCGATTTTAATGCACGTCACTAAGTGCTGTACTGAGCGATACTATTGTTTTTTATTGTTCGCCTCTGCTTGCCTCTGACCGTTAAAAAAATGCGGCCGAGTGCTCCGCTTTCCCACGACTTAGGCAGTCTTGTGTTTGTTGTGACGGAGGAAGGTCCTGTGCCGCAGTGTGAGAGGTCAGCTAGTACCCAAACTCCACTTCACAGTTAGTCCAGTCTTCCCACCCATCTGGTGATACGCAGCATTCATCGATTATAGTATTTCTTTTGTGTATTTTCTAGTTATAAGAGTTTGATTAAGGTGTTTTTTTTTTTAGACGTAAGTATTTAGCTCGTGTGAGAGTGAGTGAGTGCGTCTCATTGATTTGAAATGTAACGTTAAATTTATTTTTTTTTGGGATTAATAAATTTAACAGTTCTATTTCTTGGGCTTCAATGTAAAGTAAAAATCTTGTTTCATTTCTCCATAATTAAGCTTATTTCCACATAGCTCCTAGCTTGCATAAACGTTTGCTTTCATAACTGGTACTTAGACCAGTCTTGTATTAACTTAAAATCCGTTGTGCCAGGAGTTAATGCATCAGCAAGAACCTGATATTATTATTAGTATTAGTTATTTATTGTCAGGGGTGATGTAACTTTCTCCAGAGGCTAACAGTACAGTAATTCAGCAATTGTGAGTAATTAGTCTCTGCTGTGTACTGTTGAGAAAGTTTATAAATTCTCGTTCTTAGAGAATCTTAGCAAGTCAGCGTAAAGTAATCGTTGCTTGATGTAGCAAGACAATCATTGTCTCTGCTCTTCAATATTGTTGAATATTATTATCAAATTAAATAATATTTAACCATTTATTTCAAAATTACCGTGATATTATAAAAACCCCGTGACAATTGGCGACCTCATTCCAGGATATTAACTCCTAGCTCTAAAGCTATTCACGAGATAGTGCTCACTCATTCGTATTTAGGTATTTATCATTAAAGTTTACAGACACAAGCTTACTGGTGTTTACCGTTAATTTAGCAAGTGAATTTTGCTTTATCAATCCATAGAGTACTTAACTCTAGTTTATTTTGGTAACGCCAGACGATTTTATTCGCTTCTGGGAAGTCGCCGTACCCATTGTGTTTATTATTGAGTCTTCCCAGTCATTTACACTTTTGATTTATTCTTTGCCAGTTAACTGGATAAGACTGGTCACCACTAGCTTGTGTCTGTACTCTTTACTTGTGGTTATTAGCATTCGTTTGCGAAGCAGCAATCAGTACTGAGTCGCTAGTTATTTAGATTGAGTTAGCGACATGGCTACCACCGTATTTGTACAGGAAGCCAAAGATATGGGTCTCACAGACCCAGAGAAAATACAGAGTTACGTTCTCTCACGGTTCAATTACGAGCAAGAACGTGAGAAAGATGCTCGTGAAGAGCGTAGGATTCAGCGCGAATACGAGCGAGAACAGCGTGAGGAACGCGAAAAGGAGCGCGAACACGAGCAGAAACAACGCGAGCTCGAGTTAGAAAAAGAGCGAGAACAGCGCGAACACGAGCGAGAACAGCGCGAATACGAGCGTGAACAACGAGACAAAGAACGAGAACATGAACTTGAAGTGCTGAAGCTCAAGCGAGATTCCTTGGCTTCAGACACGTCTGGTGCAGTTGGTCAAAGCTCCACGAGCGTTCTCCCTGCACATGTCCTGGCGACCCCACGCATCAAGCTTCCTTCATACAAGGAAAGCGAGCGAATCGAGCCGTACATAGCTCGTTTTGAGGACATGGCAGACTTATATCAACTGGATGAGGCAGCTAAGCGGCTTCAGTTTCTTAGCCTATTTGAGGGCCCTGCCCTCGATATTCTCCACAGAATTCGTGGAGACAATCTCACGTATGAAGTGATGAAAGCTGCACTCATTAAGGCGTATGGTCTCACAGTAGACGACGCCAAAGCTCAGTTCATGCGAGCTCGTCTCCAAGATAAGGAGACAGCTGTTCAGTTCCTCGACCGTCTCACTGCTTACCTAGGTGAGTGGATGGAGAAAGATGAAACTCCTTCCACGCGTGAGGGGATAATTGACCTTATGCTGCGTACACAGCTAGAGAGGTCGTGGCCTGCTGAGCTTATGGCACAGCTTAAGATCTGCCAGGTGAAAGATGCCAGCCAAATGGTAGAGAAGGCTGACGCATTCTACTGCATACGGGTATCAAGCTCGCAAGCAGCAAAACACCTGGAACAGAAAACCTGATAAGTCTGGGAAGCCGTCTCAGACTGAATCCCAGCAACAAGGCCATTCTCAGAATAATGGCCAAGGTCCAAAACCGCAGTGGAAGGACCAGGGGCAAAACACTCAGAAACCTGAGTGGAAGAGGTACAAGTACCCTAACCAGCAGCAGTATCAGCCACGCAACCGACCGTCGGGACAAACTTTTTCACCACCAGCTCAAAAGAGGCAGGAAGCTAATGCAGCCTTCATTCCTCAGCAGCAGCCTGGTGGTCTCGTCCCTACCAGTGTGGGTACTTCCCCACAGTTCACTAGTCCCACAGTGACAGTGAACCCCCCTCCACAGATGGCCAATGTTCCATCTTCTCAATATAATCCTCAAGGCACAATGTTTGCCACATCATTTCAGCAGCCTCATGAGTGGCTAGCTGCTTCCTTCACAGGTGACAGTACCTTCCTTGTACAGCCAGGGTTTGTGGGAGACATTCCTGTGAAGGTCCTGAGAGACAATGGTTCCTCAGGTTGCTCTGTTAAGCAGAGTTTAGTTCGGCCTGAGCAGTATACAGGTCGACAGATCCATGCAAAGCTTATTGATGGATCAGTGAGATTGTTCCCTGAGGCATGTATCCAGGTGGCATCTCCATTTTATACTGGTACGACACTAGCAGTTGTCATGCCAGAGCCTCTGTTTGACTTTATAGTAGGTAATATTAATGGAGTCAAGGATAGTTGCTCCGATGACGCTACTCAGACTTCGGCTGCTGCGGTAACACGAGCCATGGCTGAGGCTCCAGACTGTGTCACCCCAGTGATCATTGAATCGCCGCAAGATCTGATGTGTAGCCAACTTGTTGTGCAAGAACAACATTCTGACCCCACACTTGCTACCGTGCGGAACAAACAAAAGGGTCGAGTGATTAAGTATTCACGGGGAGGTCGAGCCAAGTTCCTTAGCAGACAAGGACGGCTCTACCGTGAGTCACGAACACCCGAGGGCGAGGTTCGAATGCAGTTTGTCGTTCCCGCCAAGTACCGCCTAGCAGTGTTACAATGGGGTCATTGTTCAGTCTCAGGAGGTCACATGGGCAAAAGGAAGACCCAGGGCCGTATCCGAGCTGACTTTTTCTGGCCAGGGATGGGACGGGACATAGATAGTTTTGTCCGTTCCTGCAGTGTGTGTCAAAGTAACACCACTAATCAGGGACATGTCCTTCCTGTGCCATTTCTAACCACACCTGTAATCTCTGAGTCAGTTGAGAGACAGGGTAGTGGTAATGTGGGTGTAGACCTGATGTCTCACCTACTAGCTGCTTACTAACTAGCAACTGTTGTATGTTGGGTTCCGTAAGATAGGCATCCTAAGCGATTTGAGTAATCCAAGGACCAGCCTGGTTCCCAGTTAAAAGTGTAGACCAGACGTCTCACTCGTTGGCCCTACAGGACACAGTATATCCAGGGCTTGTACATACATGTATACCATAAGTTAAGGGGGAAGTTTGAGAACCTTGCAGAGACAGTCCGAGGCTGTGTATGAATTACCTTGTGGAATGTCTCGAGCTGTGGGCCTCTCTGAGGATTCCCGGAGAATGCACATTACCCACATGAGTGTTCACACCCACGGTGGGTGTTAAAACGTGACCTGCCCGAGATTGCGTAGCGATTTTCAGCTTCCTGTATTACTCGTAAGTGTAGAGTTAGGTTAACCAGTAAACTGCCCGTTCTAAGCAATTTGTGAATTCAAGAACTGGCACGTTTCCTGGTTAATAATGTTAGGTTAACCAGTAAACTGCCCGTTCTAAGCAATTTGTGAATTCAAGAACTGGCACGTTTCCTGGTTAATAATGAAAGCGTTAACCAGTAAGCTATAAGGGTTCTAAGCAATTTGTGAATTCAAGAATTACGTTTCCTGGTTAATAATGACAAGTACTGATTGCTAGGCAGAGAGAGAGATAGAAATAACAGTTTTGATGCTCCACCTTAATTCTTTTCGCAGGTGTAGCTGGTGGGTGCAGCATTGCCGTGCAGATCAGCTGGCCGTTCCTGTTGCATGCTGCCGCCCCTTCTCTTCTGCCTTGTCATCATTATTTTACTATAAATTTGTATTACTGTGTCATTTTACACGTAGGTACAGTTACACTACAACTGTCACACCTACACCGTGTATTACATACACAACACTACATAACAATTAGTTGTTAATGTAAATGTAGCGAACTTTCGCTCAGTTTGACCTGAGTACAGGATTTTCACCGTCGTCACGGAGTTTTTCCCTCAAGCTTGTTTCTATTAACGTAAATACGAGGTTTTTTCGCTCACTGGCGACTGCGACATACTCCTGTAGCAGGATAGCACACACACCACAGTGTGAATCTTGTGTGACTGAGTTAGGATGTATATGTATGTATATTGAAATCTTTCTTCTGAAGGAAGAAAGATTTAATTTTCAAGGGGCGTAATGTCACGAATCAATTCGCGACATTTCCTTTTTGTGAGAAACCACGAACTATTAGTGGAAAACTCACTGTGTATCGCTCAGCTAACCGTTTCTCCCTCCATTATCGGAGTTTTTTCAAATCATTCGTCACCGTTTTCAAAGAGTGACCGATTTTAATGCACGTCACTAAGTGCTGTACTGAGCGATACTATTGTTTTTTATTGTTCGCCTCTGCTTGCCTCTGACCGTTAAAAAAATGCGGCCGAGTGCTCCGCTTTCCCACGACTTAGGCAGTCTTGTGTTTGTTGTGACGGAGGAAGGTCCTGTGCCGCAGTGTGAGAGGTCAGCTAGTACCCAAACTCCACTTCACAGTTAGTCCAGTCTTCCCACCCATCTGGTGATACGCAGCATTCATCGATTATAGTATTTCTTTTGTGTATTTTCTAGTTATAAGAGTTTGATTAAGGTGTTTTTTTTTTAGACGTAAGTATTTAGCTCGTGTGAGAGTGAGTGAGTGCGTCTCATTGATTTGAAATGTAACGTTAAATTTATTTTTTTTGGGATTAATAAATTTAACAGTTCTATTTCTTGGGCTTCAATGTAAAGTAAAAATCTTGTTTCATTTCTCCATAATTAAGCTTATTTCCACATAGCTCCTAGCTTGCATAAACGTTTGCTTTCATAACTGGTACTTAGACCAGTCTTGTATTAACTTAAAATCCGTTGTGCCAGGAGTTAATGCATCAGCAAGAACCTGATATTATTATTAGTATTAGTTATTTATTGTCAGGGGTGATGTAACTTTCTCCAGAGGCTAACAGTACAGTAATTCAGCAATTGTGAGTAATTAGTCTCTGCTGTGTACTGTTGAGAAAGTTTATAAATTCTCGTTCTTAGAGAATCTTAGCAAGTCAGCGTAAAGTAATCGTTGCTTGATGTAGCAAGACAATCATTGTCTCTGCTCTTCAATATTGTTGAATATTATTATCAAATTAAATAATATTTAACCATTTATTTCAAAATTACCGTGATATTATAAAAACCCCGTGACATAATAATAATAATAATAATAATAATAAAAATAGTTGTAGTAATAGTAGTAGTAGTAGTAGTAGTAGTAGTAATAATAATAATAATAATTATAATAATAATCATCATCATCATCATCATCATCATCATAATAATAGTAATAATAATAACAATAATAATAATAATAATAATTATAATGAAAATAATAATAATAATAATAACACTAATTATAATATTTTCGGTTCGTCATTAGACACACTCCGTACATCAGTGATTTCCAACCTGTGAGGCGCGCCCCCTAGGGCTGCCTGGGGGGGCGCGACCATATGTTGACGACTAAGGAACGGACAAAGGACATTCTTAGGGTGGGAACGTGGAATGTGAGAGGAGTGAATGATGAAGTGAAAGAGAGAGAGATTGTTCAGGTGCTTGAGGATGCAAAAGTGGATATATGTGGATTGACTGAAACTAAATGGAAAGGTGAAAGGGTGAGAGAATGGGAATATGGTTTAGGTATATGTGCGGGAGTCAATGAAAATGAGAGGGCAAGAGAGGGAGTATGTCTGATGATAAGCAAGAAGTGGAAGGAGAATATAAAAGAGTATGGAACACTGGGTGCAAGGATTGTATGGGTGAGGATGAAAGTAGGTATACAAGCGTGGGCAATTGTATGTGTGTATGCCCCGACAGGATCGAGTGGCAAGAGTGAAAGATGAGTTTTGGGCGAGTGTAGAAGCGTGTATGGACAAGTTTGAGAGGAGCGAGAGAGTGCTGTTGATTGGAGACATGAATGGCAAAGTTGGGAATGTACGAGTGGATGGAGTGGTTGGTCAGTGGGGTGTGCCAGCTGACGTAGATGGGAATGGAAGTGCTTTGGTGGACATCTGTGCTTGTAAGGAGTTGGCAATAGCCAACACCTACTTTCGGCATAAGATGATCCACTGGTATACATGGATAGTAATGAGGAGGATGGATGGTGAACTTGTTAAACGAAAGGCAATGATAGACTACGTGTGTGTGGATGAGCGAATGAGAAGACAAGTGTTGGATGCAAGAGTGTGGAGAGGGTGGGGGAATGGAGTCTCGGACCATCACTTAGTGATGGCCAAGGTAGAGCTGCAAAGAAAGTGGTTGAGGAGACGAAGGGGAAGACAGGAGGAAACAGCTCCTATGAGAAGAGTGGAGAAATTGCAAGATAGTGAGAAAATGACAGAATATAAGAGCATAGTGGAAGAAAGATTGGGAAGGTATGAGCTAGAGCAGATGGAAGGGGTGGAAGACGTATGTAAGATATTCACGGAAGAGATAGGCGCAGCGTGTGAGGCGGTTTGTGGAGTGAGGAGGAGATGCAAGGGTGTGCAAGGGACAGCATGGTGGAATGATGAGGTGAAACGAGCTGTGGAACAAAACAAGAAGGCATATAGTGAATGGTTAACGAGTAGAGGTAGGGGAGAAGATGAGAGAGAGAAGAGAGAGGTATATGTGAGCAGGAGAAGGGAGGTTAAGAGACTGGTGAAGGAGAGTAAAAAGAAAGTGGATGAAGAGTTTGGGAGGAATCTGAGTGTGAAATGGAGGGAGAGTAAGAAATTGTTTTGGAAGGAGGTAAAGAAAGTAAGGCAGTGTGAAAGGGGAAATAGTAGGGGAGTGAAAGATAGGAATAATAGATTGTTGGTGGAGAAGAGAGAGAAACTGAGGAGATGGAAGGAGCACTTTGAGGATTTGTTGAATGTGGAGAGTGAGAGCAGTGCGAGTATAAGTGGTTGGGGAATGGCTGGTAGAAGAAGAGATGAGAGGAGGGAGGAAGAGATCAGTAGGGCGGAAGTAGTGGAAGCGATGAAGAATATTAAGTTGGGAAAGGCCCCAGGAATTGATGGAGTGTGTGGTGAAATGCTTAGGTATGGGGGTGAGATTGTTGTGGAGTGGATATGGAAATTGTGTAGATGGGCTTGGGAAGAGGGAAGGGTTCCAGAGGACTGGAAATCAGGTATAATTGTTCCTTTATACAAAGGAAAAGGGGAGAGAGAAGTATGTGGTAACCATAGGGGTATTTACCTACTTAGTGTGACTGGTAAAATATATGGTAGAATACTCATTGATAGGTTAGGCATATGACAGAGGAGCTAGTTGGAGAAGAGCAAGGGGGATTTAGGAAGGGAAAAGGGTGTGTAGATCAGATATTTGTTCTAAGATGTTTAGTGGAGAAGTATCTAGAGAAGGGAAAGAAAGTGTGTGCTGCCTTCATGGACTTGGAGAAAGCTTATGACAGAATAGATAGGTAAGGTATGTGGAAGGTATTATGAATATATGGAGTGGAGGGGAAATTGTTGAGTGCTGTGAAGAGTATGTACGAGGGGCCTAGGGCTACGGTGCGAGTGGATGGTGAGCTGAGTGAGTTCTTTGATCTCAATGTGGGACTGAAACAGGGTTGTGTGATGTCTCCATGGCTGTTGAACATCCCCCTCTGTATCTCTCACAAGGAGGATGGTGGATTGCGGGAGAAGGGAGACTTTAGCCTGTAGTCCATCTGGTTCACACTCAGATGAGCCGGGTGTTGACACTGAATCACATTATTTCTTACCCTAGCCACTCTCCGCACTCCATACACGTTTCTCAAGAACCAAATCTTCATCGCTGTGTCTCATGACCTACACCGAAGTCTCACACCCATATTTTCTCTTCCACTTCCTCACATATTGTCATCCACAACTTCCACTTATTGTATCTAATTCCACTCCACTCAGAAAGATTATCCTAACGAGTATCGCTAATTTATGTCAGTATTCTTTCGTTTCTTTCCTCATATCCTACAATTTCCTAACTTCTTTCTTCATGATTACATAGCCCTGCCTCTCCATTTACTCTCTCCACTCTCTTTCCATATTCTTCACAGCAGCGTTCACTTTCAAGATTCCTACTTCTGCTACTTTAATCTTCTTCATACCGTCATTTACCTGTGCCCTATTTTCAGTTCTGATAATTCTTTCTTCCTCTTCTCCTGCCGTCATCTCTTTTTGCCATCCATTTTTCTCTCACTCCTCCCCTTCTGCTTTCCTTTCTCATTTTCTCTTTCTCACTCTTTTTTGTATTCATGCTTTCCTCTCTTATTGATATCCTGTTGTTTCTTTTTCTCACTCTACTTGTTCTGTCTCGCTCTCTCTTTTCTCTCCTGATATTTTATTTTTCTCCCTCTTACCAAATAACTTGCTCTCAAAGCCTCTTACATATTTAAGACGCTTTCCCTTGCCTTAAACCTTTGGTTGACAGACTGAGTGCTTTTGCTTCGCTCCCCTCCTCCCTCTCCCTCTCTCTCTCTCTCTCTCTCTCTCTCTCTCTCTCACACACACACACACACACACACACACACACACGCACACACACGTTTTCTTTGGTCTTCATAGTCTTCCAATAATCTGTTTCTATCTGTCTATCTATCTATCAGTTTTTTCCTCTTACTCGAAAAGTATACAGTACATTGCAATATAATTTAGTGTCACCACATACTCATTTACCATGACAGTTCACCTTCATTGCCCCTCGCGTCTCTTCTTACCGCCAGACTCTATCACTCATACTCTTTTTACCTTAACCTGACAGTGATTTACGTCCTTTTATGTCTATTTCCTGTAGGTCAGTGGCAGAGGCAGACAGTTCTACGGCCCTCTACCACTTTTTCTTGATCAGCACCATTTTTATTATTACTTTCTTGTGATAGGCCAGCCTTCAAGATGGATGACACCTTTCTACCCATTTCAAAATATTATATGTCTTTAGACAGATACCTTAATCCTAGAGGAGGTGGCCACAGACAAATCGTCTCCTCGTCCTCGGGCCATTCGCCGTCAAGCAGCTCTCTCTCCATCCCGTACCGATCTCATTCATATACTTCTTCTCTTCCTCCTTGCACCTCACCATCTGCCTTCTATTTCCCTCTTTCATCCACGGTGAATCGTTTCACGCCATTAAGTAAAGTCTGGTCAGCCATTAAAATATTAAATAATAAAGGCCTGTATATCCCTGTGGCCACATTGCAGGTTAATAATAACAACTATGACGATTCCGTGGACGTACCGTAGCCAACATCCTCGCCAGGAGTTTTTCTGATGTAAGTAGCTCAGTCAATTATGACCAGCGTTTTCAACACCATAAGCACACGGCTGAGCTACAAATATTAGACTTTGCGACAGAAAATGTAAACTTCCCGTACAACCAAGAGTTTACAATAGATGAACTGCTCCTTTGCCTGAGATCCTATAAAGACACCAGTCCTAAACCAGATAGTGTCACGTATGGTATGATCCAGCATCTCAATCAGGACAGCCTGATTAAACTGTTAGCATCGTACAATAAGCTTTGGGCATCCCCGACGTTGCTAAACGCCTGGCATTTTGCGCACGTCATACCGATACCCAAGCAGGCTGGTCGTTTTAGGAATCCCACTTCATTTCGTCCTATTGCGTCTGTGTAAGGTCATGGAACAAATGGTTAATAAAAGGCTTCTTTTTGTTTTACAATCGACGAATTTGGTAAACGGTTAACAATGTGGCTTCCGTAAACACAGAAATTCACTAGATCATTTGATGAATTTGGAGCATTGCATTTCAGAGGCTTTTGCCAATAATGAATTCATGATAAGGGTGTTCTTGGACATCCATAAAGCCTATGACATGACATGGCAACGCGGTATACTAATGTAGCTCTAACTTATGGTTTATTTATTATAGCCTAGTTTTATTTCCAGTTTCTTAAGGGACAGAATTTTCGCTGTCAAATTGCTCTGTAACGTAAAATCGGATATATTTATCCAAGAAAACGGGGTTCCTCAGGGGAATGTGCTTAGTCCCACTTTGTTTAGTATTACGATCAGTGATATTCTGTCATCAGATCCAATACCGAGGAATCTTAAATACTCGCTCTATGCTGACGACTGTGCAATGTAGCACCCTTCCCACAGTGCACAATTTTCGGCTGGGCGGATTCAAGCAGTCCTTGATTCTGTCCACCAGTGGTCCTTGCAGTGGGGATTTAAGTTTTCCATCCCTAAGTTCTCGGGCCTCCATTTTGATCGTAGATTGAACTTTAAATTTCATATTAATAATTTGCTTGCTCGTTGTGACAAACTATTAAATGTCCTCAAGTACCTAGCGAGTACTACTTGGGGTGCCAGCAGAAAATCTTTAGCTATTAATGGTGTATAAGTCCCTTATTAGATCCAAGCTTGACTATGGCACAGAAGTGCGAGGATCGGCAGCTGATGCCACACTGAGAAGGTTGGATGTGTTTCAGTATAAATGTTATTGAATGTGTCTTGGGGCTGTCAGGTGTACACCCATAGCTCGAATGGAAATGGAGGTGAATGGACCTCCCCTCCGTATTCGCCGCGACCACTTGCTGCTGTCCTATGGCTTCTATACACCCAGACAAATTAACATCGGCAATGTGGCCTGTGCCCCCCCCCCCCGCGTCAATACCACTATCTTATGTGGGGGGGGGGGTTCGTCGGCCACTAGCCATTCGCCTCCACTTACTGACTCAGGAGCTTGGTGTAGACCTCAGTGACTGTGACAAGTTGATGTCTAAAAATATAGCGCATTGGGAGCCTCACAGCTTTGGGGTTGATATTTCATGGTTCCCAGCACCAAAAACCAAGGAGCCGGAGGCGGACGTCCACATTTTGTTTCGTAACATCATCATTCGTCATTTGGGGTACCATCGATTGTACTCTGATGGCTCCAAGTCGAGTGAATGTGTGGGTGCTAATGTGTGGTCGACTGAATGTTCCCTCAGATTTCGGTTGCCTACTCATATATCTGTATTTACCTCCCAACTTTTTGCTGCTGATAAATTAATAGACTATGCTCTAAATTCTAGGCACGACTCATTTGTCATATTTTCAGATTCGAAGTCAGCCCTTCAGGCAATTTCATCTTACACTTATGATTTTCACGAGAGCCAAGGCCGCATCGTTAATAAATTGCATTCGTGTGACAAGTCCTTCACATTCATCTGGGTGTCTGGTCATTTTCGTATCTACGGCAATGAGCAGGCTAGCTTACTTGCAAAGTTGGCTATAGAACTCGAGGAGACTTGGGACGTTCCTCGTGATCTACGGTCGAGTCTCTCCCTCGGATTGAAATCAATAAATTTTCTGTGTCAAGGTCAGTGGACCAGACTAAATATTTCAACTTGCAAGCCGTACCTGGGCGACTAGGATACTGCCAACCGTCCCAGTCGCTTGGCAGAAAGACT
This sequence comes from Coenobita brevimanus, assembly GCF_032717465.1. Taxonomy (NCBI): domain Eukaryota; kingdom Metazoa; phylum Arthropoda; class Malacostraca; order Decapoda; family Coenobitidae; genus Coenobita; species Coenobita brevimanus. Next base: position 30,810,961 of record NC_137032.1, on the reverse strand, counting down.
GCTGACAAGCCTGCGGCTTAATTGCACCATGACAACTCATATGAAATCATATATCGAAAGACGATTTCCACCGCACTGAGACATTTGTGGTGCGGTGTTATCTATCGGTAATATCATCCTGCGCTGCCGGCGATTTATTCGTGATCACACTTCACATGTAAATTACTGCGGAGCAACAGACGTCCCCTTCATCCTTTGCACCATCCTTGGTAATGGTGATATTGTTATGACTGATAAATTGATGGCTTTCTTGAGAGAGACTGATCAGAACGATGTGACTTTTTTTTCTGTGTCGTTATGGTTTTCATCGATTGTAAATATGAACATATTGTATTTTTAAATTCGGGTTGACAGTTTTAGGGTGGTTTAGTGGGTAATTAAGGCGCTCCAATCGGAGTGAGACTGTGCAGGTTTATATCCAGGAGGTGATTGGGGTTTATTGCTCACATAATGCCACTCAGGGATGGGTGAGACTGGTCACTCTCAACTTAAATGTCAGGACCAACTTGCCTAGCCCCGGGCTTCTACGCTTCTCATGGGGCAACATAGGACTGGATGATGGATGGATGACAGTTGAAGATCTGAAATAGTTTTTGCGTCTGACTGATGTATTTCTTATATTGATTTCCCCTATATTAAATTACGTGCCTCGCCTGGCAGTCACCAGTTGATGAGTGCAGGTATGCGACATGGAAAGGTATTGGATATTTTCAGTTGATGGTGTTCTGTTGGGTGAGGTACTGCACTTTTTGTACATATGTAGATGCTTTCATTCATCTTGTATAAGTTTTCCTAATTAGGGTCGACAGCTGACATATACAGAATAGTTGCTGACTCCTCTGGTTCTCTTTCATATATTGATGTCCCCTGTATTAGTGTGTGCCTCGACTGACAGTCAGCAGGTGATGAGGGCAGGTATGTAATGCAGAAAGGCATTACATATCTGCAGTCGATGGTGTTCTCTTCCTCGATGTATTTTTCCCATTTGTGTAAGTTTAGCTATTTGTGTCTTTAGGCTTTGGTATCGGTTAACGATTTGTCTGTTAGGGTCATTAGCCTTAAGGTTTTTAGGTTATTATTAATATATAAGTTTTGTAATATGAAAGAAATGGAAAAAAGGATATATATATATATATATATATATATATATATATATATATATATATATATATATATATCCTTTTTTCCATGGTTTAAGGTGGGTCAAAAGATTCAGATTTGGGCCCAGTGAGGTCACTGGTAGACCGTTTGCCTTTTTTTTTTTTGGCCCGGGGAGCGCAGGATACCCCGTCAGCCCAATATTTGGCATGGAGACTAACATGACCTCCAGTTCGGACATAGGCTATGTGAGGCTGACCTCCGAGGTCATTTGATGTCACCAGTAATAGTTAACAATTGCGCACAAATACTGTGCGTTAGTCCGCTAAAGCTGAAATAGACAGTTCCGGGACTTCTTATAATCCCACTTCAAAAGCATAAGAGGTACAAGATCTTCCTGGAGTAGAAAGAAAGACTGAAATAGAACAAATTGGATTAGTGTGTTCACCTTTTTGGCCCGGCGATGCCGGGAACCCCTGTTAGTATATATATATATATATATGCTGGAGAAACACACATTACACGTGTGTACATATGTGGAAAGGTTTTAAAGTTCCGGGAATCGAACCCGAGACCTCTACATACAAGTCAGACAGGGTTACCATTACACCATGGCGTGATAAAAGGTAAGCCACCTGAATTCAACGACGAACCAGGTAAATCCATTATGGGAGGAAATATTTCAACCCCAACCCATATGATGATGCATATTTCAGACACATCAGGATGTCTGCTTAGCCCCACGCAACTATTATAGGCAAGTGACAGAGCAGTTTTAATCATTCCTAGCCAGTACACAAGCGTCTTCCTTTTTATATGCTGGAGAAACACACATTACACCTGTGTACATACGTGTAAAGTTTTTAATGCCCCAGCCGTAGTGGTAACAGTCCCTGACTTCTATCTAGAGGTCTCGGGTTCGATTCCCATCTAGAGCTTTAAAAAGTTTCCATATATATATATATATATATATGTGTGTGTGTGTGTGTGTGTGTGTGTGTGTATGAAGGTGTTTATGTATTATGATTCGCAATTATAATAAGAGTGAACATCTTCAACACAATCGTGAAGACAATGATTTCCACACAGTGCAGACACACATATTACCCACGATAGGTACAAGTGAACAACAAATCGGTGTATATAGTTAATACTGTATATAGTGTATATATTTTTTATATAAAATAACAAAATATGGGACTATATAATATCATTTTCAATAATATCTGTGCAATATAAACTAAACTTTAAAAAAGTATCCCAAGGAAATTAGCCAGTAATTATGCAATCATGAACAACATGGAAAAAGCGTACACAAGCGAAGAAAAACAAACTATAGAAAATCAATACATACAAAAAAAAAAATGAAAGAAAGATAGAAAGAAAGAAAAAGTAAGAAAGAAAAAAGAGAAATAGAGTAAGATCACATAACAAACAAATGAAAATAAGTGTAAGTGTTACTACATATGTCAAAATACCACATAAACTACAAACAAAAAAGCAAATTGTTGTCTCCACAAACAAGTGGCATGGCATATCATCACTATCATCGACCGCAGCATATGTTAGGACTGCAATTATTACAATTATGTAACTCCATATTATAATTATGTAACGCCAAACGATTGCATTATGTTACACTTATTACAATTATGTAACTACAAACGATATGTAACAATTATGTAACGACAAACGATTGCATTATGTTACACTTATTACAATTATGTAACTACAAACAATATGTACCATTTATGTAACAGTTACATTAACAAGATGTAACTTTTATGTAACTTTAAGTACAATTATGTAACTACAAACAATATGTACCATTATGTAACAGTTGCATTAACAAAATGTAACTTTTATGTAACTTTAACTACAATTATAAGGCCAAGACACTTATGTAATAGTTGCATTAACAAAATGTAACTACAGTTATAAGGCCACCACAATTATGTATTAACACAATATAAGTCATACAATTATAGCACAATTCTGTATTACCAGTATCATCATACAAGTTAGGTGAAATATTAGACATTACTAAAGTGATAACTCAAATATGTAATGTATAACCTAGCAGTATTACCATTGCACAGTTATATGCGTATGTCTGTTATACATACACATCTCACAAAATGCATACAACTTGTTTAAAATGTAATATTACTAAATAATCACTATTTACTATGAATATTATATGTATACAATATTCATACAATTATGTTACTTTTACAATATTATGTATTTCACTTAATTAGCTTATAAGTTCATTATAATGTATATATAATATGTATTAATATGTTATGACTATTAAATGTCGATGGTACGCCATTTTTTGCGCGGCCGAGCAGTGTGGTAGGACTCCATATTATAATTGCAAATCATAATAGATAGATAGATAAATAGATAGATAGACAACCCTCTGCGAGCCTGGGAAAAGGAAATGAGGTTTGCAAGTTACACTGAGGAAAGCTGACGACAGCGGCCAGTAAGGAGATGATGCAGTTAGCTGTCAGCAGTCCTCTCGTGAACAAAGACCTAGTCCATCCACGAGGAACACACGTGACACACCCCTGCTACACCAGAATTTAGGAAAGAGAGCTCAGACGGAGGTTAGCGACAGAACAGGCAGGAGGAGAAGGAGACAGGTCTCGGAAGGGGACAAGCGATCCTAGAGACAGGTCACGGGAGAAGGGCTTGGCAATTTGAGAGAGAGAGACAGATAGCGAGACAGGGAGGTAGCTACCTGGGACTTATACTTCGTTCCGTGTGAGAGACTTGTTAATATTTCCAAGACAAATAAAAATAGTCCCATACTATTCTTTACCTCTCCTGTCACTACATGACAAATGGGGAAGCTACTACAAGGTATAAAAGCCGCTCGACCACAAGTCTAAAATATATATATATAACTCAACTACAACTCAACCACAAAAGAACCACAAGGTATTTTATGACACAAATGTCATTTATGACATATGTATATGTGCATTTATCTTTAATGACCATGGGCTTCGGCCCCAATGGTCGATGGGCAAAAAAAAAAAAAAAAAAAAAAAAAAAAGTGAAACATAAGGTGTTGGATTTGGACGTTTTCACGCAGTGGCACCGATATATCCGAGTGACTTCTTTGCCTGGATATGCAAATGTCCCTCAGTTCCCCTCCCTATCCCCGTGAAAGGACGACAGTGGACTCCAGGATGAGACCAACTTCAGCTTGTAGTGCACCGAGTTTACACTTCAGATGAGCGTAGATCTAAGATTACCAGAAACATATCAAGAACAAAACAAAATATCGAGGTAAATAGGCATAACAAGGCGCTGATGAAATGCCTCTTCGAATATGACCTGTAGTCTTGATTAACCCGTTCCCTACTGAGGAGCCTTGCTGAGGAGCCTTGCTAAACTGAATGATATTGTCTGTCGGTATTAAGAACAAAATAATAAGCTTGTCATCCGATTGAAACGACTGACTCTTTCGCTGATAATGGTTCCTCTTTGCTGAGTTAGTGTCTGGAACTGTGGCAACAGTTACAGTTGCAGCCCCATGCTTATCTGAAATGTTAACCCGATGGACTGAAAGCTGAAGTGGTTCTCATCCAACAGTACAACAGCATCATTTGAGGGGACAGGGAGGAAGTTGAGGAACGATTGTATAACCTGACAGCTCCACCGTTATCGGTGCCGTCACTGGAAGGCACCATCCTTTTTTTCTGGAATTATTGTAAGTTTAAATAATATACACGTATTAATACAGCAAAGAGTGGCTTAAAAGAGTACTGTTCATTATGTTTCAATTTCACTCGTTCTTCAGGTAAATGCGTCAGTCTCACCATCTTACCATGCTATTAAATTAGTTCGTCTTTTTCATCCGCTTCACTCCTATGACGCGTTTTTCATTCGGGCTTCCCTCTGACGATTTTATGAAGTTTTGGAGAGATAGTGACAATAAACTAAAAAAAAAAAGCGTCACGTAATTGGACGGATAAAGTTAACTCTTGATGGCCTAAAATGACGTAAAGTTCTCCATATGTCAGTACAACACAAGTTTCGTATCAGGGTCGTTGCCAGGATTCTTATGGGGGGGAAGACTGAATTTTTATAGTCATTTCCCGTAAGATATAACTGCTTGGAAAGTATTTAGCAGTACCTAGATTAAAAAAGATGTACCTAGTGCTAAATAGTAAAGGAAGGTACCCAGGAAACAGTCATTAATACCTGAATGAATAAACGAACATTTATATAGATGACTAAATGGCTAACCTCCCGTTCAGTTTATTCTGTTAGAAAGGGGGGGGGTACCCTCGGTCCCCTTCCCCACGTTTGGCTGTGCCTCTGTTTCATAAATATCTTTTGTGTGTGCGCCGATGTGACAGCTCGTTTGATCTCCTCTGTGAAAGTTTTGTATACAATTACTGTCACTCAGTTTTACGCCACGCCAATATAACAGCCAGTCATCACCTCGGTAATGAATGTCAAACTGCCACTAATATCACTTCACGGCCTTAGCTACAGATAGCGATAATTATTTCTGCGAATTAGTTAGACAGCCATCACTGCCACTGTCATCACTACGACCACTACCAGCGCCATCACCACCCTACCACTACACCATACGGCCATCACCACAAATACCACCACCACCGCAACTACAGACACCAGTGCATTTACCAACACTACGTCGATACCTTCACCGCTAATGCAAGTACCATCACCACTATCAACACCACTATTGTCAGTACCATCACCATTACCATTACCAATATCATCACAACTATCATCACCACAAACACCACAACATTACCACTAAAACCACCACCCCCACAACCACTACTAACTATCGCCATCACGTACACCACAATTAACACAACAAACACAACGTCACTCATCACTATCACCATTCGCATCATCAATAACACCACAGCCACTACCACCACCACCTGTTATCATCGAAACAGTAGTCAGGCTGTGTATGTGTGTCTGTGCGTTTGTTTGTATCTGTCACGAGAACGGCAATAAGTATCGACCTAATTCCTTTTGCATTAGGTCAGGGTAAGTCAAGACAGTGTCAGAAAAATGTCCCCCCACCCTCCAAAAAAAAAAAAAAAAAAAAAAAAAAAATGGCGATCTCGCGCGACGCAACAGAGATAAATTGCTGCAAATTGAGACAAGCGAAAATGTTTATCTGAGCATTTGTTCGTCTCTTTCACGAGAACGACAATAGATAACTAATAGATAACTACAAGCACTGAAACAGCACTTCGTATATACTTGTCTATGATGATAAGCAATTCTGGCGGTGAATGTTCTTTTTCCAAGCTAAAACTAATTAAAAATCAATTAACAAACAGCATGGGACAAGAACGACTAAGTTACCTTTCCATCATGAATATAGAGAGCGAGTTACTAAGAACCCATGACTTTTCAGAAATCATTGATGACTTTAACAGACAGAAATCTCGCAAAAAGTCAATGTAATGAGATTCCACACAACTGTTTGTAAGCCTCACATAATTATAGGCCATAATGCAAGTTTATATTTCTATGTACTTACAAATGGTGTGCAGAACTCGAGGACCCACTCTCTGGCATTTTTATTTTGAACTTGTGAGTGCCAGGAATATGGCACATATATGATTTGCAATACTGTCATTATATTAAACTATTAATTGTATTTTCAGTTTTTTTCGTCGTGTGTGTGTGTGTGTGTGTGTGTGTGTGTGTGTGTGTGATACTTATTCTGGAAATGTCTGGGGAAAAGAGGGTAAGTAGAAAGGCCTATAGGGGGCCCATGATTGCCTCACCGCCCAGGGCCCAAGATACCCTTAATCCGCCACTGTAGATACTGACCTAATTCTTTTTGCATTAGGTCGGGTAGGACAAGGGAGTGTCAGAAAAATACCAAACAAAAATTTTGGCCATCGCACGCGACGCGACACAGCAAAATTGTTGGAAATGGGGACAGGCGAAAATCTGCGAAAATAATTTTTTCCAGTTTTTGGCCAAAATTCGTCATTGTGGGCTCAATATCGAATAGGAAATAAAGACAAAGGTATCTGCAAGCATTTTGTGATGGAAAGGCTATTATTATCATGTTATGTTGTCGTTGTTGTGGTTGTTGACGCGAACAATATGCGGGCCGAATTCGAGCCTTTGGTTCCTTCTTCCTTACATAAAAAAAAAAAAAAAGTTTGTCTCGCAAATTTTGGCGGGCGAGCACTTGTTACTAACCGTGCCATCATTGCCACTACCACCGCGAGTATTCTTCATATTCATTTAATAAGCACATGAACCATGCTCTGTTGCTGTAACTGTGGTGAGTCTATTTTCACCTACTGTACAGTAATAAAGATCCCTAACCCTCGTCAGCTCAATTGAAGGTTAGATCCAGTCTGACTGGGTAGTTAATGTGACTAGTAATCAAGGAGTCTCATACCTACCTCATAACTAACGCTCATCAAATTTCATGGAACCACAACTTAATATTTGAGTTGTGGCAGTGGCTCAGTTCCGTCAGATGAAAACAAACCGACTATAGATTCGTTGCTCTTAGTTGAACAGTTTCATAAATATTACACGCTATTGTGAAAAGCTTAATGGGCTCCAAAGGCAGCCTTTCTATGTATCTGAAGTTATAAGTCACTGTTGTTCGGTAATGTAATGGTTAGTCAGCTTTAATATCGGCGACTACAAACAGGTTGGCATACAGTAGAATGTAGAAAAAAAAAAAAAATGGTCAGGTACAGCCACGAGCAAAAGTTTTTTTTACACTTCTCTGCCGGATGTGGCAATGGAAGGTGTTAAATGAACTATTTTTTTGTGACAGCAACGTGAATCACACAGCAATAGAGTATGAGAAGGAAGGTTACTCTTCGCCTTTCGGGGAGAAATATAAATATAGAAGACAGAACACAATGCTGGCAGAGGCCTGTCGGCAAATTCTTGCTCATGGTTGTACCTATAATAATAATAATAATAATAATAATAATTACTATTACTACCGCTACTACTACTACTACTACTAATAATAATAATAATAAAAGAAAAAGTAATCGTACTAAAGATTCAGGTTCACCCTTTACTCCTGTTTTACCCTAATATCATTCCCAGCACTCATCCCCTCAGGCCGTCCTCCGTCCTCTCCACATAATCATCATCACCATCATCATCGCCATCATCGTTTTCCGCTTTCCTTTCTCCCTTCTGGGCAGACTGCACTATCTTCATCTTCTTCTTTGATCTTCCTCTTACAAGTATTACACCATCAGTTTTTCAATTTTATATCTTTTTACCATATATTTATCTGTCTGTTGCCAAACGTCTTAATCCCGTCAAAGATGGCCTCTGACAAATCGCCTCCATGTCGCCCTGCCCTCTGCCATTCGGTTGCCCTGCCTCCACCACATACACCTCTCTCATATATTTCTCCACTCCATCTCTCCATCTCATCCTTGGCCTCCCCCTCCTTCTCTCCCCCTCCAATTCACTTACATACACTTTTCTATAGTCGCTGTGCACGACTCTGAGGTTGTCATTATCGTACCTTGGCAACATACCATTCAAAGTGCATCCGATTTCGTATCATATTATACACGAATCATATTATTATGCACAATTATATTATACACGAATAATATTATACACGAACATATTATACACCAATCACATGCATCTCATATTATACACGAAATCAGACGCACTTTTGAATGGTAGGTTGCCAGGGCACGATAATAACAACCTCAGAGTCGGGCGCCGCGACTATAGTTAGTCAATCTCCATGCTCTCCACATGGCTAAACCGTCTCACAGTATTTCTGCCTTTCTTCTATTTTTGCTACATCTTTAGCTTCAGCTTTAAAAATTATCATTTGTTTACTTGCTCTACTCCTTCTGGTGTGTTCTTAATCCTTAGTGTCGAATGGTATCCTTTATTAATCATTTTTGCTACGACGTGATAATTTTTTCTCGGCCTATAAACTACCACAATTTAAACTACTACACCTCAAACTACAACACGATAAATTACCACACTGTAAACTGCCACAATGGAAATCATCATAGTATAAATGACGCAATAAAAAATACTACACTATAAATTACAGTGCTGTAAAATGCTACAGTACGAACTACCAAAATGTAAAATACTTACCCTCCCACACTATAAAGTGGCATACTAGAAACTATCATGCTATATATTACCATACTGTTGTTGATATTGTTACGTAACTCCAGTCTGTTTGTGCGAAGACCCATCAACCGCAGTCAAGCAATCGCCCTCACAGGGCCGTCCCGTGCAGAGAATTGCTGTTCCCTTGCGATGGCCAGCGTCACGCTGCGGCTAGGTACTGGGACGTGGGGTGAAAGTGTTGCTCTTGGATGGAAGCCGCATTTGTATCCCTATTCTCAGTGTACACGGGCACCATAGTAGGCCGCACATTACTCCGTTTTTTGTCTATATGGTTACTACCCAGCGAGATATAAATAGTTTTCTGAGTTACAGGATATTATTAGACTTCTCACTCAGTGTAGAGCCACCTGAAGTGGACAGAAAGGTAATAAAAGTGACAAGAAAGGTGCGAGAAAGAGAAAAAGAATGATAAAAATGAAGGAAGAAGGCAGCTCTACATCAACTGAGCGAATGATGTCTGCCACCACCTACCATCATTCCCATATTGTAAAATTCCATACTGTGACATGCCATAATAGCAAAGAAAAAAGAAAAAATATAACGACAAAATACTATTGTCGAGTCTACCGCATTATACTAATAGACTGCTACACTTTCAGACGCCGTCTTATAAACTGCATTACTATAAACAGTAGACATTAAGCCACCTTACTATGAACTACCACACTAATAAGCTGCAACACTTTATACTGCCACACTGCAAACAACCACACTATAAGCTGCTAAAATGTAAACTGTCACACTGCCTGCCCATCTGTTGCGTCCGTCCCTCCCTTCATAAACTATACACTATACTTCAGATTTTTGATGCACTTTTGCGGTTGGCTGATGTAGTGGTCTTTTGTTTTATCCATTTTACCGTTGGAGTGCTGAAGAGGGACGCCTTCATGAGGTGGCACCGTTAAAGCAGAGCGGCTTCATTGCCCGGTTATACAAACGTCCCTCAATCCCCTCCCTATCCCCTGAAAGAAGGATGATGACCCGCAGGAGGAGGGAAACATCACCCTCCAGTCCACGGGGTTGACGTTTGAGATGAATCTAGGGTTACAACAACAACAACAACAACAGCAACTACTACTACTACTACTACTACTACTACTATTACCACATATCGGGAGTCGGATGAGTGTTCAGCTGGAGATGTACAAGGTGGTTGGTAATAGCACTCCAATGGAAACTCACTTGACGATACCGTATGTGTTACAGGAAGGCTCAGTCTGCTGGTACTGGCGTGGGTGGGGCGGGGGGAATAGGAAATGGGCAAATGATACAGGACAGACATTACTAACGCTGACTGAACCTTCACCACAACACACGAGAAATCGCCCAGGGGAGTGGATGAGGAACCTTATGTATAGACCACCTTGTACATAGCCTTCACTTACCCTTACAGACCAGATACATGTGTTAAATGGTTGATTCCTGCTACCTCCAGACGATTTCACTGAGCTCCGGGTTAATGACTGGTTCTTACTTCCTCCAGACGATTATATTCACAATGGGATATCTCTTGCACTGAGGGGCTAAAGGTTGATCGATTCCTGCTACCTCCAGACGGTTTTATTCAGCTGGGGGAGATATCTTGCAATCGGGGAGTTAAGTACTGATTCTTGCTTTTCCCAGATGCATTTATCCAGCACTGGAGAAGGTATCTTGTAGTAAGGGATTTAATGAAGACTGGATCAAACACATCCAGTAAGCTATATCTCCCCTAAGATGAATGAAATCGCCCTCCTTCCCCTTCTCCTTCCAAGTCTCTCCTACCTACATCACTTCCAGGTGTCTCCCACCTACATCTCTTCCAGTCCCCCTTCCCTTTACCATCCTCCCTCTCTTTCCAGATCTTTCACCCTCATTACCTCTTCCCTCCCTCACCTCTCTCTTCCTACCCCTCCATCTTCCCTCCCCACCTCCCTCTTCCTCCCCCTCTCTCACCTCCCGCCTCTTTCTACCTTTATCTTCCCTCCCCACGTCCTCAGTTCCTTTCCCTTTCTCACCTCCTCTCTTCTTCCCCCTCCATCTTCCATCCCCACCTCTCCTCTTCCCTTCCCTACCTCATCTTCTTTCTTCCTACTCCTCTCTACCTTCCCACATTCTACCAATCCACCCTTTCTTTCTCATTTCCCTTCCACATGCCTCGCTTCCTGCTTCCTCTCGCTCTCTCTTCCCTCACTCTCTTCTTCCCGTTCTGTCTCCTCCCACTTCCTCTTTTCTCTCGCCCACTCTGACCTTCCTCTTCCTCTCTCTTCCCTCACTTCCTTCTTCCTCTCGTTACTTCTTCCCTCAGTTTCTTCTCTCTCTCTCTCTCTCTCTCTCTCTCTCTCCTTTATCCCTTCTTCCTCCTCGTTCTGTCTTCCCTCACTCCCTTCTTCCTCTCTCTATCTCTTCCCCCTCACTCCCTACCCTCTCTCCCACCGCTTCCTAACTTTCCTCCTTCGCCTTTCTCCCTCCCTCTTCCTTCCTCATCTTTCCCATTCTTTTTCTATCCCTTAATTCCCTTTTTCTGTCTCCCTCACATCCCCTTTCTCTCTCAGTCTATTTACATCGTGTTCCTGAGTCAACAACCCCCCCCCCTCTGTCTGTCTGTCTGTCTGACTCTCTCTCTCTCTCTCTCTCTCTCTCTCTCTCTCTCTCGCTAGTCTTGTGATGGTGATAACAAGCACTATTAGGCCTATCTGTTCGCTTTAACTGCTGTAGCCATTTTTTTTTCATCTGACGGAATGGGGCTACTCTCACTACTTGAGTATTGTATCGTGGTTCCATAAAATTCCATGAGCCTTAGTTATGAGGCAGGATTGAGCCTCCTTGGTAACTAGTCAAATCACCCATTCAATCCGGCTACACTTGGTCATCAACTAAGCTGAAAGTTGTTAGCGATCTTTGTCAAAATAAAGTCTATAGATTTAAAACTAGCACTTCACCTTGACTGCTGAACTGTAGCAAGAGATCAACACTAGTATAGGGTGGTAGTCACGAAGGGGTGCAGTGGAATGGATGCTGAGGGAAATATGTTACAAACAGACGAGAAGCTCTGCTAAATTAAGGCGATTCAAATATACGAGTCCAACGGAATGAGACGGAAGTACGATGGAAAGTAGTAGTAGTAACGGTAGTCTTAGTATCTCCAGGTTCATCTGAAAAGTGAACCTAGTGGACTGCTGGCTGAAAATGCCCCCCTCCTGCGGCTCACTATCCTCATTTCAGGGGATAGGATGTCCTTTTCGAAAGTCCTTACAACATGGGAGCTGTGCTACCAGTGAAGGTGCCCCTCTCCCTCACCGGTGGAAAGGATATGGAGGAAATAATGTGAAGGATAGAAGAAGAAAAGCGATATAGAGGAAGTAAACAAAGAATCGGGAAAAAATGGGTAAACAAAGAGAGAGAGAGAGAGAGAGAGAGAGAGAGAGAGAGAGAGAGAGAGAGAGCGTGGAAGTTAGGGGTTGTGTGACAGTGCCGTCAAAACTTTGCTATTAAATCACCATGATAAGGCAGTGTTTTCTCTTTCTTGATCATGCTATCTCCAAGGGAACTAATTCACTTTAGTGAAAAGCTGTGAAACTTAAGGGATTATATATCCATTTTTCATTAATCATTTTTGCTTATACATTCAGGGACTTTTCTGTGTTAGGTAATATAGTTTATAGGAGCCAAAATTTCAACAAAAGTATTGCACCGGGTGTAGACTACACTATTGTCCTTCTATGTTCATCTGTCAATAATTTATAACCTCTTTCAGTTCAGTTATGGCCAGGGGTTAGTCTGAATGAAGGTCTGGTTTGACTTGTAACGAAGAAGACTCTTTCGAACCTCATAACCAAGGCTCAATTGAATTTCATGTAACCACGACTTAATATTCAAATTTTACGACGGACCAAGTTCCCTCAAATTAAAACAAAACGGTTATCAGATCGGTCAGGAACCTTGACCTTTATCATGACCTTGACCTTTGATCCGTGTGCACCATAATCAAATAAATTCATCATAGATCCACAGATTGTTTATGTGGGCATTTTTAAAAAGATTTTTTGAGCCACTTATGAAATTCTTTGACAAGATACATATATACATACATACATATGTACAGAAGACATAAATACATTACAGTATATATATATATATATATATATATATATATATATATATATATATATATATATCTATATATAAATATCTATATATATATATATATATATATATATATATATATATATATATATATATATATATATATATATATATATATATATATATATATATGCCTAGGCTGCTTCCCCCAAGGAAAGGGAGGTAGCTGAGACAGGACGATACACTCCCCATTTACTCATCCATTCAAACACATTCATTCGCATCTTAGCCCCAAAGGGGAGAACGGACAGATCCTCACCGCATCACACCGCACAAGGGTCAACTGCGCAATGCAATCAGTGACATCCGCAGCAGGGCCCGACAGCAGAGCTGGTTTACCCCTGCCTCATCATAACAGACTCATTCCCTTACCCACACCTGACCTGCCTATATATATATATATATATATATATATATATATCTGTCTATCTATCTATCTATCTCTATATCTATATATCTATATCTATCTATCTATCTATATCTATATCTATATATATCTATATCTATATCTATCTATCTATCTATCTATCTATCTATATATATATATACAGTAATCCCTCCACTATCCCATGTAATAGAGCCAAAAGCATGTCCGGAAAGTGGTCCCGTCCGGAGAGTGGGCCATAGCCTCCTGGACTTGTACTTATGGACCCTAACCTACCCTGACTCAGAAAAACACCTACACAACTCCCTTTGGACATGCATAGCACCTATTTAAGACCCAAATCACATCAATAAGGGACATAAAAGACTGAAATAAATACAAAAGAACCAGAGAATGGGGTTTTAAAGGTGGGTTTATACAATATTAAACATTCTAGGTACGGTACTTACAACAAGTCCCTGGCTCCTGGAATGGTAGTTATGGACCCTAACCTAGCCTAACTCAGAAAAACACCTCCCTACTGCACATGCATAGCACGTAAGACCTTATTCACACCAATAAGGGACATAAAAGAGTGAAATGAGGTTTTAGAGTAAGTATGGAAAATACAGTACAATATGAAACATTCTGGGTACATACAGCAAGTCCCTGGCCATCTCGATGAATAACCCACCTCCTCTTAGACTCTGACAGTAAAGCACCTGCAGTACACTGTACATGAAGTCTTGCACTGAACTTAGTCATTTGCACTCAGAATTCCATTCTCTTAACACTGCACTGCGCACTCTAGTCTTACTTGCGCTCCACTGTACCTTAATGAAATAAGTGTTGTACTCTGCACTTAAAGTCTTTGCACTCATAAATCCATTTTCTAAACATAACACACTCTAGTTAATTTGTGCTCCACTGAACGTCAATAAAATCAGTGTTGCACTCTGCACTTTAGTCTTTGCATTCACAATTTTATTTTCTTAACACAATGCACTGTTTTCTTTACTGCACAACCCTGTAAATTCCCGTGTGGTCTAGTGGAGAAGTTCTTGCCGTTTAATCACTGTCAGAGTCTGAGTGTAGCTGATGCAGGTGGTCTAGGGGTGCGTCGCTGCGTCGTGGTGATGGAGTACCCACTGCAGACGACTCTGAAGACAGGCGCAAACTCACGTCAAGTGGTGACTCCACCGTGCCTGATGTGCTGGGCTGTGGCTCGGAGGATGAGGGCCTGTCTTGGGGAGGCAATGGAGTGGAGCCAGGGCTGGGCACAGCGGGGGTCACGGGTCTGAAAAAGCTGTCAGTGGTTGATTGACGCAAGGAACGACGATTTTGGTGATTAATGATGCACTGCCTGAGAGTGTGCACTTCCTTCACAAGTCCCAAGGGCCCCATCTCCCTGTCGCAGTCTGAGTTTTTCAGGTAGTCGAGAACAAACTTTACATGTTCCCGGAGTGCACTCAGCTTGGGGATGGCTGGAGTAGTGTCACACTGAGAGGAGTCCGCATCATCGTCGCCGTCCTCATCGGAATCTTCAAGCTGGATACTGACACCTGCAACTGAAGATGCGATCTCGATATCAGACATGGTCTGATACCCAGGATCGCCCTCGTCGTCATCCAACCACTCACGCACTTCGTCCACATCAACATCGCCCCCATGCGCACGCAGACGTGTATGGAAGTCATCCACGTCAAAACCTAGGAAATAGTGCTCCACATCTGTTCCGAGAAGCAGACAAGACCAACCATTTTCTAGAGTCTTGACAGGGACTTCCTTCCATGCACTGGCCCAGTTGTAAATGGCAGACTTAATGTTGTAGCGGCGAAGGTTTTCCAAAGTCCGCTGGCCTCATGTGTCCCGTCCCTCCCTGCGCTTGTCCTCGTCCTCGAGAACGACCATCACCTCGTCCAGGAACTACTGTCGGTATAGCCTCTTCGTTGCCACGATCACTCCTTGGTCCATTGGTTGGATGAGAGCAGTCATATTAGGTGGCAGAAGCATGCACCTAATGCGCCCATTCTCAGCCACCAAGTCCTTGTTGCACGGGTGAGTAGGTGCATTGTCGAGAAGGAGGGCCTTTACCTGGTCACGTGGGAATCCCAGTTTCTCCGTCTGGTAATGGATAACCTCCTTAACGAAATGGCCGTGGAACCAGTCTTTGAAGACCTGGGCAGTGAACCATGCCTTCAAAGAATGGTACCAAACGACAGGAAGGACATCCATTACCCCACGAAGACACCGAGGCTGCTTTGCACGGCCAACAATAACGGGCTTAGGCCGGTGCATGCCGTTAGCACTGGCACAACACAAAGCAGATATCCGTTGCTTGGAGAGCTTGCGGCCAGGTACACGCTTCTCCGTCTCCTTGGCTAGAGTGTTCGTTGGCAAAGAGCGATAGAATAAACCAGTTTCATCAGCGTTGTAGACTTGACCGAGAGTGAGGCCCTCCCTGTCGATCAAGAGCTTCACCTTGTGCCGAAACTCCTCTACTCCATCCTTGTTGGCGTCCAAAGCTTCGCCATGGGCCTTAAGCTTGGTAAGGCCATGTCATAACTTGAACGCGAAGAGCCAACCCTCGGATGCCCTGAAGTCTAGGGCGTCGTGAAGCTCTGCAAACTTCTCAGCAGTAGCCTTCATCTCCGTGCCATGCACCAGCACACCAGTAGCACGTTGCTGTCGATACCAAATCAACGTGGAGCGGTCGACTTCTGCATACTTGGGAGTAAACATCATCTTCCTCTCCACGTTGCATTTGCTTTTCGACGAGAAGTCAGCCATGTATTGCATGAGTTTGTCACAGGATCTCTTGATATCAAACAAAATAGATCGGGCCAGGCTGAGTTCACGAAGGATGCGTGAGGTTGACCATCCCGCATCCACCTTGTCCAATATCTCCCTCTTCTTCTCCAGAGTCAAAACCACTCTCTTCCTCTTCTCAGGCGGCAGGGCCATCATCACACACACTAACAAGAGGCACAAGAGCAGCAGCAGAGCCTGCAGCAGGTAAGGCATCACCACAAAAGCGAGCACGTGGGTGGCCATGATCACGAGCGTGCACTCTCAACAAGAGATGGGCGGTAAGTGGGAAGGATGCAGGGGCGCTCTAGTGGACGGCGGTGGAACTACGCACCAAAACACAGCTAGTCCGCGCCGCGCGTGCCAAGTTCAAATTACGGGCGGAAAAAAGTCGGATTTTTTTTTTTTTTTGCGATTTTTGGCCCACTTTGGGAACATTGGATCCCGGGACCAAAATATCCAGTAAGTGGGGATGTCCGGAAAGTGGGCATCCGGATAGTACAGGGATTACTGTATATATATATTTATATGTATGTGGAACCTCTGTGGTACAGTGGTAGAGTGTGCGTCTCGTACTCTGGTGGACGCTGATTTGCCTCCCGCCAGAGTTGTGAAAGCTTTGGGAAGCGTTCACCGAGCCTCTTACTACTTTGGAGGACATAAAGGGTGCTGTAGTTGAATCAGTGCTGCATATTAGTATGGTTGCACCCAATCGGCTTAAGACGGGCCGATTACACTTAGTTCACAGACTACACACACATCCAAAGCCACTACAACACTACAATCACACTCACAAGCACTTCTCACCTTACATACAGTCTCTACCAGACAGCCTAAGCCGCTGGGTTGAGATACATTGACTGTATCGTCCCTGCTTCGGTAGGGATAGGCAGTTCCTGCAGTGGACCTCAACAACTGATGATATATATATACAGAATATATATATATATATATATATATATATATATATATATATATATATATATCCATCCATCCATCCATCATCCAATCCTACGTTGCCCCATGAGGAGCGTAGGAGCCCGGGACTAGGCAAGTTGGTCCTGACATTTAAGATGAGAGTGACCAGCCTCACTCATCTCTGAGTGGCATTACGTGAGCAATAAACCCCAACCACCCCTTTGATATAAACCTTCACCCGCTCAATCCGATTGGAGCACAATAATTACCCACTAAACCACAAGGAGCCAAAATTTGGTTATATGGTTACCTCCCAGCATAGTAAATGGTATCCTGGTGTACAAGAAACCATTTGGCTTGTCATTCAGTGTAGAGTCACCCACAGGCAGAAGGAAGAGGAAAGAATGAAGGAATGAAAGACAGAAGAGGGAGTGTAAAGTTACCCGCAGGCAGAAAGACGAGGAAAGAATGAAGGAAAGAAAGAAGAAGATGGAAGGAAAGAAGGATGGAGGAGAGGACAGGGTAGACACCCAGGAGTAGCACTACATTGAGTGAGTGGATGGTGAGCGCCCCCACCTACCACAATATATATATATATATATATATATATATATATATATATATATATATATATATATATATATATATATATATATATATATATATATATATATATATATATATATATATTGTTATGGGGGTGTATATTATGGTGCTCTCTTAGTCATAAAATTAATAACTAAAAGGGATAAGGTAAAGCTTACAAGAAAACTAACTTAACTTTACTGTACACTATAACATACACAACCAAAGAAGAAACCAGGGTTCGTTTTACAAAAGGAGGATTCATATAGGCCTCAGAATACAAATATAAAACAAGTTATTTCTTACCTAACCAGAATACACTCAGTGGAGGCTAAGTACTCACAAAGCTCGAGGAAACGTGGAGACTTCGAAGGTTTAATCCAGATATAATTCACACACTAGTGTAAATGGAGGAGTGAACCAAAAATGGGAAATGGTGCACAAACAGTGTGTTTTGTAATCAAAGTCACGTACTGAGTAATGTTGGGGAAAAGTGCAACACAATGTGACAAAAGTGTACCGTGACAGTAAATGTGAACAAATGTGTACAAATGACAAAATGTGTACAAGAATGTGTGTACAAAAAATGAGACAAAATATGTCTCTTCACATTTTCCTAGAGCTTATAAAGCAGACTTACTCCGCCTCTCTCAGCTAGTTAACCACTAGGCTGTCTTAAAAATAATTTCCAGCCATTCAACAACTATTGAGGCACCTGCTACCATTGGGGGCATCTCGCACCGGACACAGAACCAATTGGCGGACCGTCAAGAAGTACAGAAAAGGTTATTTAGGCTTCTATTGGCAAATACTCTGTTTTATCTCCTCCCACACTATAAGTTACACCCACTCTTCAAGGACAAGAGGGATTTTCTGCATAATTTGTGAGAAAAACAACTGGTGTTTTATCAGTCCAGTTGACTGCTGAGTAAATACAGCTGGGGACGAGGGTTACCCTTACAGCCCGCAAAACTAATAAGGAAAACATTTAATGTTCTTAACGGTTCGCCTGTCTCCTTACGTAATTATCACTTATCTTCTATTCACCCATTCGTTACTGAGGTAACTAGGCCTGCTACAATTTACACACACACACACACACACACACACACACACACACACACACACACACACACACATATATATATATATATATATATATATATATATATATATTCCAGGCAATAGTTACGTCGGCGTAGCTTATAAAATAATTAAAGGGAGAAATACGACCTATGAGTAGTAGCAATAGTAGTCTCAACCTCCATCTCATTTTAATATGAACCCGGTGGACTGCCGGCCAAAGTCACCGCTCCTCCACTCTCCACCATGTCCCTTTCGGGGGAGAGGAACGGGACTAAGGGATGTTTGTATAACTGGGGAGCTCCATCATTCAGTCAGATAGGTACCACCACGTGAAAACATCATTCACCAGCACTATGTCAACGGAGTGAAGGGTCTCTCTCTCTCTCTCTCTCTCTCTCTCTCTCTTACCTTTTAGTTTCCTTATTCATTAACCTCTTTATTGCGATGATTGAATGTATTCTTTCAATCATCAATCAGTTTACTCATGACATTAAGGTGTAATTCATTCCTGCTGCCACTAGATGATTTTATTCATCTCCTGGATATATCGTGTTATAAAAAAGTTACTAAAGAAGGAACAAAGTATAAGCTTTTTAGTTCTAAAAACATTTCTTAAGTTGAATAAGTCGCATATGAATCTAAAGAATGGAGTGAAAGAGACGCGATTCCTTCCCCCGCCTCTCTCTCTCTCTCTGTTACCGTGACTTACTCACACTCACAGCTGCCTGCATCCCACATACACTTTCCACAAACACCGCCAGTCGAACAGGGTGGCACTCCCAAGGTGGATGGAAAGCTGACGACAGGGAGAGCTGGAGCTCAGCTTGCATCAGCCTTCGGGACTGGCTTCTGACCATCCCACTTTGCTGAACTTTTTCAATGTATCAGTAACACAGAGAGTAAGCCAGCATACTCTTCTATACAATTTCCTCTAACTATCTACCTCAAAAAAAAAAAAAAAAACTACCCCCTGGGGGTAGGATTTTTTTTTCAAGAATACTCCCCCAGTATCCCTGCTTGTCGTAAAAGGCGACTAAAAGGGTTGGCGGAGGGTTAGTACCCCTCCCCGGAAAACAACTAACTAAAAAAACAAACAAGAAGCCTCGGACAAGGACTGACCAAACGATGACGGCCCAGTACCGGACAAAGGACTTGGTAATGGCTACGTGGAATGTAAGAGGAGCGAATGATGAGGTGAAAGAGAGAGAGATTGTCCAGGTGCTTGAGGGTGCAAAAGTGGATGTACAGGTATGTGGAATGACAAACAAAATGGAGAGGAGAAAGTGTGAGAGAATGGGGGTATGGATGGGGTATATGTGCAGGAGTAGGTGAGAATGAGAGGGCAAAGGAAGGAGTATGTATAGTTGTGAGTAAAAGATGGAAGAAGAGCATAAGACAGTATGGATCAGTTGGGTCAAGGATTGTGTGGGTAAAGTTGAAAGTTGGAATACAAATGTGGGCGATTGTGAGTGTGTATGCGCCAACGCAAGATCGTGCTAGAAGAGTGAGAGAAGAGTTCTGGACAAATGTGGAAGTGTGCATGGAAAAGTTTGGAAGGAAAGAGACAGTGTATTTGATCAGTGATATGAATGGTAAAGTTGGGAATGTGAAGGTGGATGGAATAGTTGGTGAGTGGGGTGTGCCTGCTGCGATAGATGAGAATGGCAGTGCGTTAGTGAACATTTGTGCTGGGAGGGGGTTGGTGATAGCCAATACCCTCTTCAGGCATAAAATGATCCACAGGTATACATGGTGAGTGATGAGAAGGGTGGGTGGTGAACTGAATGAAAGGAAGGCAATGATTGATTATGTGTGTGTGGATGAAAGGATGCGAAGATGTGTAATGGATGCAAGAGCTTATAGAGGTTGGGGGAGTGGACTTTCTGACCACTACTTGGTGGTGGCCAGAATTAGGATACAAGTAAGATGGAGGAATAGAAGAAGGGAAAGACGAGAGGAAAGAGTCGTTGCAAGGAGAGTGGAAAGGTTACAAGAGGATGAGAAAAAGGCAGAGTATAAGAGAGAAGTGGAGGAACGATTGGGCAAATATGAATTGGAGCAGATGGGGGACGTGGAAGGTGTGTGCAGGATATTTACAGAAGAAATATATGCAGCATGTGATGTGGTGCGTGGGAGGAAGAGAAGACAGAGGGGGGGTGCAAGGAACAGCGTGGTGGACTGAAGAGGTGAGACAGGCTGTGACACAAAAGAAGAAAGCATACAATGAATGGATGAGAAATAGGGGCGTGGAAGAAGTTGAGAGGCGGAAGAGAGAGTTGTATGTAGAAAGAAAGAGAGAGGTGAAAAGATTAGTAAGAGAGAGTAAGAAGAGAGTGGATGAGGAATTTGGAAGGAATTTGAGTGTAAAGTGGAGGGACTGTAATAAAATGTTCTGGAAAGAGGTGAAGAGAGTAAGACAGGGTGGAAGTGAGGTTAGCAGGGGAGTGAAAGATAAAAATGGTAGATTACTAGTGGAGAAGGGAGAAAAAGTGAGCAGATGGAGAGAACACTTAAGGAATTGTTGAACATACAGGATGGAAGTAATGCGAGTATAAGTGGCTGGGGAATGGCTGGGAGAAGGAGGGAGGTGAGAAGACAGGAAGAAATTAGTAGGATAGAAGTTGTGGAAGCAATGAAGAAAGTTAAATTGGGGAAAGCCCCAGGAATTGATGGAGTGTGTGGTGAAATGCTGAAGCATGGGGGAGAGATAGTAGTAGAATGGATGTGGAAGATGTGCGGATTGGCCTGGGAAGAAGGTAGAGTCCCGGAGGATTGGAAGTCAGGTATAATTATTCCCTTGTACAAAGGAAAAGGGGAAAAAGAAGTGTGTGGTAATCGTTGGGGCATTTGTCTTCTTAGTATAATAAGAAAAGTGTATGGTAGGATACTTATTGACAGAGTTAGAGAAAGAACAGAAGAATTAGTTGGAGAAGAACAGGGAGGCTTTAGGAAGGGAAGAAGTTGTGTAGATCAGATATTCATTCTTAGATCGTTAGTGGAAAAGTTTCTAGAGAAGGGAAAGAAGTTGTATGCGGCTTTCATGGATTTGGAGAAAGCATACGACAGGGTGGATAGACAAGGATTGTGGAAAGTATTAAGAATATATGGAGTAGATGGAAAGTTGTTGAATGCTGTGAAGAGTATGTATGATGGTGCTAAGGCTGCAGTGCGTGTGGATGGTGAACTAAGTGAATTTTTCTCTTTGGAGGTTGGGTTGAAACAGGGATGTGTCATGTCTCCATGGTTGTTCAATCTGTTCATGGATGGGGTAATAAAAGAGGTACAAGGTAGGGTAGTGGATGTTGAGTGGCCCTGGTGAGAGAGGATAGTGTTTGGAAACTCCCTGTACTGTTGTCTGCAGATGATACTGTGTTGTTGAGTGAAGACGAAGGGGAGCTGCAAGGCTTGGTGGATGAGTTTGGGAGAGTGTGCAAGAAACGGAATCTAAAGGTGAATGTAGGGAAGAGTAAAGTGATTGTCTTTGAGAGAGGTGAAGTCAGTGAATGTACAGCGAAGTTAGATGGTGAGGAATTGGAAAATGTGAGTACGTTTAAGTACTTGGGTAGTGTGATGAGTAAGGATGGAAGTTTGGAGGGTGAAGTGCTTGAAAGGGTACAGCAGGGAAGAAAGGTTGCTGGTTCCTTGAAAGCAGTGATAAGAAACAGGGAAGTGAGCATGGAAGTGAAAAAGTTACTACATGACAGTATTGTGATACCAACTCTAACGTATGGAAGTGAAGCTTGGACGTTGTTGGAAGGACACAAGTCAAGAGTGAGAGCAGTGGAAATGAGTTATTTAAGAGGAGCCTGTGGAGTCACATGGAGAGACAGGCTGACGAACGAGGATGTAAAGGAGCGTTGTGGTGTGGATGTGGATGTGATAGAAAGTGTTATGAGGAACACACTGAGGTAGTTTGGCCATGTGGAGAGGATGGAGGGTGAAAGACTGACGAAGAGAGTGTATGTGAGTGAGGTGGAGGGGGGAAGAGGGAGGGGGAGGCCGAGGATGAGATGGAGGGATGGGGTGGAGAGGTATATGAGAGAGGGGGATGTGAGTTGGGAGCAGGGCAGTGAAATGGCGGGGGACAGGACGACGTGGAGGCGATTTGTTTGTGGCCACCCCAAACGGGATTGAGGCGTCTGGCAATAGATAGATAGATAGACTTTCTATTCTAAATTTAGAAACAAAACATCATCTCAACACCCAGCCTCGGAGTTCCGTGGGGGTGGGGGTAGGGCACAAAACCCCTATCATTCGTCTCTTTCCCAGTGACGGCCAAGTGTCATACATGCTGTCTGACTCATTCCTTGTTCATTTCTGCAGCATTCCTGGCTTTTCCTCTAATTTCTCTCTGTTGAACAACATCTCTTCCTCTAAACCTCACCTTCTCTCCCTCACTGAAACTCAGCTCTCTGAGGCGACTGATAACAAACCGTTCTCTGTATCCTCCTACTTACTCTATACTCACTAGAAAGTCAAAGGTGGCTGTTGTGTATATGTATGCAACAACATATCTTGCTCTTGTGTTCCTGAACTTGAATCTCCATTCTCTACTCTCTGGCTCCGGTTATCCTGTCATACTCTGACTAAATTATTATATCTGTGCTCTCTGCATATCCCCTAATTGTACTGACTACTAATAATTTATTTTTACTATCATAATTCCAAGTATATGGTAGGATATCTATTGACAGAGTTTGGGAAATAACAGAGGAATTAGTTGGAGAAGAACAGGGAGGTTTTAGGAAGGGAAGAGGTTGTGTAGATCAGATATTCTTTCTTAGATCATTAGTAGAAAAATTTCTAGAGAAGGGAAAGAAGCTGTATGTGGCCTTCATGGATTTGGAGAAAGCATATGACAGGGTGGATAGACAAGGATTATGGAAGGTATTAAGAATATTTAGAGTATATGGGAAGCTGTTGCATGCCGTGAAGAGTATGCATGATGGTGCTAAGGCTGCAGTGCGTGTGGATAGGGAACTGAGTGAATTTTTCTATTTGAAGGTTAGACTGAAACAGGGATGTGCCAGGTCTCCATGGTTGTTCAGTCTGTCCATGGATGGGGTTATGAAGGAGATGCAGGATAGGGCAGTGGATGTTGGAGCGGCCCAAGTGAGAGAGGGCAGTGCTTGAAAAATACCTGTAGTGTTGTTTGCAGATGATACTGTGTTGTTGAGTGAAGACGAAGGGGAGCTGCAAGGCTTGGTGGATGAGTTTGGAAGAGTGTGTAAGAAACGGAATCTAAAGGTGAATGTAGGGAAGAGTAAAGTTATGGTCTTCGAGAGAGGTGAAGTCAGTGAATGTACAGTGAGGTTGGATGAGGAGGAAATGGAAAATGTGAGTCCGTTTAAGTAGTGTGATGTGTAAGGATGGAAGTTTGGAGGGTGAAGTGCTTGAAAGGGTGCAACAAGGAAGAAAGGTTGCTAGTTCCTTGAAAGCAGTGATAAGATACAGGGAAGTGAGCATGAAAATGAAAAAGTTACTACATGACAGTATTGTGATATCAACTCTAACGTATGGATGTGAAGCTTGGACCTTGTTGGAGGGACAGAAGTCAAAAGTGAGAGGTGTGGAAATAAGTTTTTTGAGAGGCGCATTTGGAGTCACATGGAGAGACAGACTGAGAAATGAGGAAGTGATGTATCGTTGTGGTGTGGATGAGGATGTGATAGGAAGCGTTAGGAGAAACACACTGAGGTGGTTTGGCCATTTGGAGAGGATGGAGAGTGAGAGACTAACGAGGAGAGTGTATGTGAGTGAAGTGGAAAGGGGGAGAAGGAAGGGGAGGCCAAGGATGAGATAGTGAGATGGAGTGGAGAGGTATATGAGAGAGAGGGGTGTAAGCTGGGAACAGGGCAGTGAAATGGCGGGGGACAGTCGACGTGGAGGAGATTTGTTTGTGGCCACCCCTTACAGGATTAAGGCGTCTGGCAATAGATAGACAGATAGATAATTCCAAGATGGAACACATAGTACCAATTCCTCCGTTCTCTGAAATCTCCATTTTAGGTGATTTCAAATTTCACCACCACCTTTGTCTCACCTTCTACACTGATCCACTTGGTAACCAAGCCTGCATCTTTTCCATCCTTAATGACCTACAGCAGCTTGTACAGCATCTTACCTATATCCCTGACCACCCTGGACAGAGTTCCAACACACCTGACCTTTTCCTTACAACTAATCTGTCTGCTTACACTGTTAATCTTTTCTCTCTGTTGGGCTCCATCGATGACAACCTCATCACATAAATTTTATCTATCCTATCACTCTAGTAAGGCTTGCTGACCCTCCAAAGATGCGGTAGCTGTGGCACTTTTGGAGGTGTTTATTGGGAGGTCTTCAAGCAGTACTTTTTTTTTTTTTTTTTTTTCCATGGAATGATTATTGCTTCTATGGCCGAGAGTCATTTAAAAGTGCCTCGTGCATTACGGAGGCTATTCCCTCTGGCATGGAAGCATACATTCCATTCTCTTATGGTGTGACCAATTTTAAATAACCTTGGTTTAATCACGTTAGTTTTAATGTTGTCCACACCAAGAAGCCCGACAAAAGGCACCAGAACTTACCCACACCTGAATCTCATCTCTCTGACCGGAGCCATGATAAGTCTGTTCTTTGCTCTGCCAAGAATAATGTCATTCTTACTAAATGCTCTGAACCCTTTGACTCAAAGTCTTCCTGTTCCTCACCAAAAACATTCTGACAACTATATTTCATCATCCTTCCCTTCCTTCCAATCTGATGGCTCTGTAGCTGTTTCTTCTACTGAAAAAAAACAGAACTCAAAGCGCAGACTTTCACCTCCAATCCATTTTAGATGATTCCAGTGCTGTTCCTCCAACAGTTACCCACTCTGACTTCCTCAGGGTTGACATTAAAATTTCTTCAACTGACGTGCTTTCTGCCGTCACTGACCTCATTACTAATGAAGAGAAAAGCATTCGGGAGCCGAATGCTAATCGCCCTCCAGAATATGCATTTGGCCAAGTCAAAGATTTTGGCCACATCTTGATACCTTGGAGGTTTCATGTTGATAGCTCAAGCCGTTCATGAGATATAATGGTACTAATGGTGGGCGGTAAAAAACTAGTTGACATTTGGTAGCCATTTTGGTGACCTTGACCTTGATCCCGAGTGCCGATTTTCGAACTCGGCCAAGATTTTGTCCATATCTTGATATCTTCAAGGCTTCATGTTTGATAGCTCAAGCCGTTCATGAGACATAATCAGAACAAGTACACAGACACACACACACACACACACACACACACACACACACACACACACGGAGGCAGGCAAACACATTATCGTTCCGCCTTCTAAAGGCGGGCGATAACAAGGCATTTGAGCCTGATGGAGTCTATCCAGTTGTTATCAAAAACTTTGTATCTGTGCTAATAACCCTGCCTAGTTAAATTCTTCTGCCTTAGGCTGATAACTCGCACCTTTTCAAAGTGCTGGATGGTTGATCTCATTCAGCCTTTCCCGAAGCGTGACCATTTCTATCCCTCAAACTATCGTCCAATTGCTTTAACACCATGAATTTCTTAAGTTTTTGATCTGTTCTTAAAATAACATTTTAAAGCACCTAAATAATCTTCTTTCCGATCGTCAGTATAAGTTTTGCCAGGGACGCTCCATTGGCGACCTTCTGACTTTCCTTTCATACTCTTCTTTTCGGGACCTTGGCAAAAGCTTTGCCAATGCAATTGACATCTCAGAGACTTTCGATTGAGTCTGGCATACATCTTTAATTTCAAACTTACCTCTTCCAGTTTCTATCCATCCATCTGTGCCTTTATCTCTAGCTTCCTTTCTGGTCGTTCTATAGCTCCTGTTGTAGACGGCCACCGTTCTTTACTCAAAGCTATCAGTGGTGATGTTTGTCAGGGCTTTGTCCTAATATCAACTCTCTTCCTTCTATTCATTAATGACCTTCTAAGCTGTACATCTAACCCGATCCAACCAAACGCTGATGACTCCACCCTTCGCCTTTCTACTTGCTTCTCGCAGCATCCATCTCAGCAGTTACATCAAAAAACAAGAGATTAGATATGACACACATAATTTCTAACTTGGTTCATATCTTTGATCGGGGTAGTAGTCATCGTGTTTTTTTTAAATGCATCAGAAACCTGGCTCTTACTTCTTTCAACCCATCAAAATCTGCAGGAGTATTTCCTAATATTTAACAACATCCAACCCAATCCTGGATCGTCTTTAATCATGGTTCGGGTTTCAGTCTCCTGCGATTAATTTTGGAAATATCATATTACCTCTCTTGTAGAATCTGCTTCCAAGAGATTAATTATGCTAAGCCAATTCCATTCCTTCTTTATTCTTGCAAAGTTGTTGACTTTAAACCAGGATTTTATTTCACCCCTGTGTAGGGTGCAACTCACATGTATGGGGAGGTTCCCCACGTACAGTCCTTCTCAACAAGGTGGAGTCAAAGGCTTTTGGTCTCATTAACTCTCCTCCTCTTACTGGCTCCCTTCAACCTCTGTCTCTTTGCTGCACTATTGCATCTTAACATCTTTTCTGCCTCTATTTGAATGCTCACTACTCCACTGAACTGTCTGCTTGCCTTCCTCCACAGCTATGGGAGATGTGTACCACACGTGTAGCAGCAAACTCGCATCCCATTTCTGTCCAATTCTCTAATGCAAGAATTAACCGTTACTGCCAGCCCTTCATGTATGCAACAGGTTAACTCTGGAACTGTGTCCCTCTGTCTGTATTTCCTTATGCCTATAATCTTTAGTCTTTCAAACGCAGTGTGTCCAGGCATCTCGAAATGAACGGATCTTGAATTTGGCTGTGTTATCTTGTTTTTGTTTTTTCTTGGATGGAGCAATGTGGTTGGCTCCTGGCCTTTGATTCCTTATTTCTTGTATAAACACACACACACACACACACACACACACACACACACACACACACACACACACACCACTAAAACTATCCCACTGGAACCATCCCAATCATATAATCGAACTCACACACCCCCATTCACACCATCTCACTTACACCTCCCCATTGACATCACCCAGTTCACACTACCCCTGTCACACCACCCGACTCACACTATCCCGCTTACTCCATCCCACTCACACCATCCCACTCGCATCTTACTCGCACCACCTCACTCACACATCCCACTCACACGATTCTACTCACATTAACCCAGTCATACCACCCCTCATACCCCCCCATTCACACAGTCTCACTCACATCTCTATACTCATACCATCCCGCTCGCACAAACCCACTCACACCACACTCTCACACCACCTTACTCACACTATCTTTTTTGCCACCTCACACAAACCATCCCACTCATACCACCTCAGTCACACTATCCCACTCACACCACACCACTCACACCACCCTTGTCACACCACCCCACACGCAGCATTTTACTCACCATCCCACTCATGCCACTACACTCACACCCACACTATGCCACTCACACCATCCCACCCGCACCATTCCACTCACCCCACCCCACTCACACTACTCTTCACACCATCCATCCCACTCACACTCTCACTCACACCACCCCATTCACACTCTCCATTTACGTGTGCTTCCAATCTACGTTGTTCTCACCCAACCTTCACATTCAGACACCTTCTATGATCTCTAATTATTTTCCTCATGCCAGCATTCTCACGCAAATTTCTTCGATCCAGGCCTCTCATACCACACACACACACACACACACACACACACACACACACACACACATTCTTGCCGCCTACTCAAACGCTACCTTCTTGCTATTCTTTGCCTCCAGTTGCGTGTGGCAATCCATCCCACCCCACCCCACCCCTCCTCTCTCTCTCTCTCTCTCTCTCTGTTATATTTCATGTTTTGCTATCTCTGTTCCTCTTCCCTTCTCTCTCCTGTTGCATTATTTCCTTATATATTCACCCTCTTTGTCCTTCGTTTTATGACTGTTTTTTCTCAACATTATTCGCCTTTTCTATTTATTTATTTTTTATTCCCCACTTCTTTCACCTGTCACCCTGATTCTCTCTCTCTCTCTCTCTGTCTCTGTCTCTGTCTCTCTCTCTCTCTCTCTCTCCACCTGATTCGACATCTGTCATCACTTTCTTTAATAGTTTTCATATTCCTCCCTCTCCTCTTCCTTCCTTCCTCTTCCTTTTCATACTCTCATACGTCCATATCGTCTTTCTCCCTCCCTCTTCTATATTCACTTCTGTGAAGAGGATCCAGGTCGGGCATAAACTGTCGTATCTAAATGAACATCTTAATGCAGTGTGGTTCGTAAACAGCACTACTCTAGAACTTGAACTGACGGTATCTTATACGTTGCGGGGAAGGCTCAGTCTGCTGGTTTGGGCGTTGGTGTGGCAGTGGCAGTAGTAAATGAAGCAATGATGAAGGACGGACGTAGTTAAC
The DNA here is from genome assembly GCF_032717465.1 of Coenobita brevimanus. Taxonomy (NCBI): domain Eukaryota; kingdom Metazoa; phylum Arthropoda; class Malacostraca; order Decapoda; family Coenobitidae; genus Coenobita; species Coenobita brevimanus. Next base: position 30,781,356 of record NC_137032.1, on the reverse strand, counting down.
ACTGACTGAACCGCCCCCATAACACACGAAAAATCGCCCGGGAGAGTGGAAGAGGAGCATTATATATGGACCACCCTGTATATGAGCAAATTTCTTCAGTCTTTCTTTCCTCCTTCTCCTCCCAATCTTCCTCCTCCTCCTCCTCCTCCTGCTCCTGTTCCTGCTCCTTCTCCTCCTCCTCCTTTCCATTTTTCTTTCACTTATAATGAATTTCCCCAAAACATTATCATAATATCTGAACGAAATTTTTGTCCATTAGTTATATTCGCCTTTCATCAAATTTTGAACAGTCCCCCCTATGCATTCCATTTTTTTTTTCCTACATCTTATGTTCACTTCTTTTATTTTTTTCCTTGCATCTTATGTTCATCACTTCTTGTTTTCTTGCACCTTATTTGCATCACTTATTATTTCTTTGCACCTTACTTTCATCACTACTTGTTTCCTTGCATATCAGTTTCATTACTTTTTTTCTTCCTTCTTATTTTCATCATTCCTTGTTTCCCTGCAATCTATTCTTCATCACTTCTCGCTTCCGTGACCCATTTTTTTTGCAGTTCCCCATGTCAATCCTCGTGCCAAATTAATGTATTTTTTAACACCATAAAAAACTATTGTTCCATACAGCTGTTCGTGAATTTACATCGTTAAGTACCTTTCTGGCTGCGGTAGGTTTCACCATTATCTCCCCACTACTATCATCATCATCATCATCATCATCCAGGCTTCCTTTCCATTCCAGGTTTAGGGCAGGTAGAGTACAGAAAAACAGAGAAAAAAAAATCTTGATACAGTGAGATTCTAACCAAAGTTAGCCCAGTGGAAATGGTCACACACCCATTCAAGAGGCTGTCAGACGGGGACCCGTTGACGTCGTGTGCAGAACAGAATGGACGCCCAGTCTCAGCCTTCACTGTCACAAGGTGTGCGTCGACAGCAGCTTTCTTCTTCTTTTTCGAGTTTACCCCACGAGGCTGGGAGGTTACTTGCCATGACTTCCTAGCAGACGACATGTTTATCAACAACAATGAACCTGACCTAGCTAATGACTTTTGCAATGGATCTTGCAGTCCTCAGGAAAATGTATGGTGATGAAAGCAGAAATACCCCCAAATTGGTACCTCTTCAGGTTGTTGTTAAAATCTTGATCTCTGCAGTGCCACAGAGCTGGGAAATCTATCATTTGCTTAGGCCTTTGCCTACCTCGACCAAAAATATGGCTTGCTGCCTACCATGCTGCTCTGTGATCTTCACAAGTATCTTGATCTTGTTACTGGGTGTATGTTTTTTTTTTTTTCACAAGTGTATGCCTTTCCAATGTGCACAGGCCTTTCTTGCAAAGACATCATACATTCCATCATAGTTAGCACATTTTGATGTATTTGAAAAATTTCTCAAATAAAAATATTAGTGTCGTATAAGAAAAGATTATACACAATTTTTTAAAGGTAGTAAAATTCTCATATCAATTTTTTATAATTTTTTGTCACGTCCCCGTCCCACACTGCCACAGACTTCAACAACAGTAGTGCGGTATTGGAAGGACGTTGCTCGGTGAGCTGTTCTTCCTAGAGGCAGCCTTTCAGAGTACAACAACACAGATCAGCACAGGCATGGTAAATAAACACTGGCTTCTTAAGTTCGTTGTCTTTTTATCCAAATAATTACACTTAATGCTTGCCAACTTCACTTCACTGCTTTCACAAGTACCGGAGCTATACAATCTGCACTAGGCCGAACTGATACTGAACAACACTGACACTAAAACTAAAATGACACTGACTCCCCTAGGCGCTTCCACCTCCTTATTTAGCCTTGCATTAGACTCGAAGCTTCTAGTTTACTGTAGCACCTACAGTTACCAAATCAGAGACATCCAAAACATGCCAGAGTTTTCTTACTCTACATAACACTCTAAATTATTTAGCATCCAAATTGAGATAAAATTACAGAATTTAACAATCACAAATTAAGTATTATAAAGAAAAAGAGCACAAAATTTAATGCACAACTTACAAGATACCTGTGCTCACAAATAGCAGGCTAACTGGCAACTCTGACATGTAAGTGAAAAAATACGAGAAATACTGAGAACCTTACAGTACTTCCTATCTAGCAAATCCTGCTTCTCAACACTACCCCCTCCCTAGTCCTTTGTCGTTCCTACAAAACTACACAATGTTTACAAACATAATCCTTAATCTTAATGAAACATCTACTTATACACAAAATAATCCTTCAACTTATCAGGTCTTCTCCTATGCCGCTTCCAACGATGTCCCTGTTCCTCCATAAAGTCCACTCCTCCTGGAATATCTTGGTCCTCTTCTTGATGCACTTCTTTTGGGAAACTGTCACCATCCTCTTGGACTTCAGCTCCTTGGACCTCCTCAACATCCTCGGCTGCAGGAGAGCAGGATTCCTTGGATACGTACCAGCTGTACTATCCTGGCCCATGGTAGCCTATTACCACAGACGATTCACGTGTACTACATTTGGGTGAGATTTCCTGCCTCCCTGAATTCGGTACATTACGTCTGATAGGTGGTCCAACACAGTGGAAGGGGCGTCCCACGGGCTCTGCAGCTTCACTGACTGTCCCTTCTTCCACTTAGGATTGTAAACCAAACATTGTCACCATCCTTGAAGCTCACCTCACTTGCATTGGCATCCTACTTGCACTTCATTATCTCTCCTGAATATTTAAGGGCTCCTCACACTTGATGATGTACCTCAGCCAGCCTTTCCTAAAGATGCTTTGCATAGCTGGAGACGTCTGCATGCAGCTCTTCACCATGTGGCCTTCCCATTAACAAGTCAACAGCTAAATATAACTCGTGGCCCAGCATCAGTTTTGCAGGGGTGTCACCGGTAGACTCATGGTAAGGATACTGATATGCCATCAGCAACGTAGGCAATTTTGGGGCCCTTTCCATTTGTTCCTCTATGCAGTACCCTGCCAGATTTTGTCCCAGGGTCCAGTTGAATTTCTCCACCGTCTCATCCGACTGTGGCCTTAATGGGGTCATTCTGGTCTTCTTGATCCCCAGTAACTTACAGCACTCACGGAACACAACAGACTCGAAGTTTCTACCATGGTCTGAATGTAGTTCTCGTGGCATCCCAAAACGCCAGAAGAACTGTTGAACCAACACCTGAGCAACAGTCACAGCCTCTTGATCAGGGATGGCATAGGTTTCTGGCCACTTTGTGAAATAGTCCATGATGACACACATATATACTGGTTTCCTCTTTCAGTGAGTGGCAAAGGTTCAGCAACGTCCACCATGACTCCATCGGTGCACCGAACTGGTACACCTGGAGAGGGGCAAAACCACGTTTCTTGGGTCCCTTCTTGGCACAACATACATTATGGTCCCAACACCAATCTTCAACATCCTGATGCATGCCAGTCCAGTAGAACCTCTGTTACAGTCGACTTAGAGTTTTCTTCACTCCCAGGTGCCCAATAATGATCTGGTTATGAACCTCATCCAAGATCCCAGATCTCTCATTCTTTGGAATAACCAGTTGCCAACACTTGCTGAGGCCATCAGGTGCCTCCCACTGATGCTCCAGTAGTCTGTTGTTCAAACAGAGAAGGTCCCACTGACTCCAGTAGCTCTTGGTCGCAGGGCTGAATCTGGAAACTTCTTCGCAAGATGGTTGCACTGTACTCTGCTGCAGCCACCCTAGCACAGTTGTAAATCTGCATCCTCCATCTGGATCCTCTTCAGGTCTTCTTCACTTTATGCTGGCCTTGTCACTGCCGTACGGCTGCATTTCTTGCTGTGATCTTCCTTTTTACTACACTGTCAGTAATCTGGGTCACAAGGCCAACAACTCAGTCTGTCAACATTGCCCATGTACCCACCCAGGATGGTGCTGTGCCTCATAATTTTGCTGGTCAAGCATCCTGAACCAGCATGCCAGTTGTCCTTCTGGATTCCATAACGTCTTCAGCCGCTTGAGTGCCGCATGGTCTGTCCTGATGATGATGTAGGTCCCATAGAAGAAGGGATGGAAGAAATCAAGGCTCTTCATCATTGCCAAGAGCTCCTTCCGGGTCACCCAGTAGTTCCACTCCAGTAGGCTGAGCTTCTTGCTTTAAGCCACCACATGCTCTTCATTATCCTTCTCCTGCAACAGGACTCCACCAATACTTTGGTCACTAGCATTACAGTCCAGGATGAATGGCTGACTCTGATCTGGGTACGGCAACACTGGAGAGCTTGCCAAGGCATGCTTGAGTTCATTGAAGGCCTTCTGAGCCACTGCAGTCGACATAAACTTCTGCCTCTTCTCCAACAACTTGTGCAGAGGTGCAGCTATCGTTGCAAAGTCCTTGACAAAATGCCGATGTTAGGTATACAGGCCCAGGAAACTTCGTAGCTCCTTCACACAGTTTGGAACCTGCCAGTTTTCGACAGCTGCCACCTTCTCTGGATATGTCTGGACCCCGCCCTCGCCTACAATGTGTCCCAGGTACTTCACTTCCTTCTGGAATAAATAGCACTTCTTGGGGTTCAGCTTGAGGTGCCCTGCTTGGATCCTGATGAGTACCTCTGACGGTCTTTCTAATTCCTGGTCAAAAGTCCGTCCAAACACAATTACATCATTCAGATAGATGACAGCTGTCTGCCACTGCAGGCCTTCCAGTACACGATCCATGAGACGTTCAAAATTAGCTGGGGCATGGCATAGGCCAAATGGCATCACTTTAAACTGCCATAAACCCCACCCATAATAAAAGACTGCTTTCACCTTGTCCTTCTCTGCAACCTTGACCTAGTGGTATCCTGCTTTCCTATCTAGGGTAGAGAACCACTTGGCACCTGACAGAGCATCCAGTGTGTCATCAATCCTTAGCAAGGGGTATGCATCCTTCACTATCACTTCAATCAGGGCTCAATAATCCACACAGCACATTACCAAGCCATCCATCATCCTTACCAGAACCACTGCTGATGCCCAAGGACAGCTGGACTTTTCTATCATTCCTTGACTTTAGAGATTCTCCATCACCTTCTCCATTTCTTGCCACTGGGCTGGCGCCATCCTTTGCACTGGCTGTTTAATCAGACAGTGATCCCTGGTGTTTATACAATGCTCCACCATGTCAGTGCACCCCAGGTCTAGGTCTCTGGTGCAAAAGACATCAGCAAACTTTGTCAGCAGCTGCCTCATCTTCAGTACTTCTGAGTCATCCAGGCATTGCCAACTTCTTGGAAATAGGTCTTGTAAGTGGTCTGGAAGATACCCACCTGCTTTGACTACACTCCTTTTACAAGCCTTCCTCTGATGCCACTCAGGGTCCACCACCTGGCAGAGTCCACAATTTCTCCCTCGTTGATCTTCTGTGACTCAAAGGAGAAATTGGCCACCACAGCCGGCACTTCACCTGCACCTGTTTCCACCAAAGTTCTCCCCACCATCACTCCAGCCTTTGTCTTTGCACCGTACATCAGGCTCCGCTACCCCTAGACAACTCAGACAAGCCACTCACCTGTCGCTGGGGCAGTAGATCTGCTCTTAGGGGTATCGCTGTAGTGCAGAGTGCCCTCACCTCACCAGCAGAACTGGTACATCTCACTGCCATGACAGGAACTAACTTTCCTTGAACCATCAGCTTCATGGAGTAGACGTCCAGCTCACATCCAATGGATATCAGATAGTCCAGACCAAGAAGGCAAGGATCCTCCATCTCGGCTTCGTAGACTGGAAGCGCAGCCTTTTGCCCTGCCACTTCAATCCGGACATCCAAGGGTCCCCTCAGCTCTTCGCGGTGCCCAGTTATGCCACACAACTATTCTAATGATGCAGGCATATACTGATGATGTAGCACATCAGACCTCACAAAAGTCTGGTCTGAGGCTGAATCAATCATCAGGGAACACTTCTTGTCATCTCTTCTGTCTACTCGCACACCGTCAGTTGCAGTTCTCTTGCATTTTCTCATTGTTGGGGCTACTTGCGAAAAGCCAGCTGGTGGTTGCCCCTTAATGCCAGCCTGTACAAGTTTTCTGCTTCTTTCCTGTCTTCTGCAGCCGTCCAATACCCTTTTGTTACAATCATTGATTTCCATGCATTTTTCTGTGTATGCTCCTTCTTCCATTTGTAACAATCCACCTTCTTGTGTCCTGGCTTCTCGCAGAACCAGCAACCTCCTCTGATCTTCTCCTGTTACCTCTTCCACTTATAGCAGTCCTCTTTCCTATGTCCTGGCTTTTCACAGTACCAGTAACTTCCTTCAAGTTTTTCTGCTTCACATACCAGCCCCTTTCTTGCCTTGAATCCCGCACTAAGACCTGCCTGAAAAGTGGAGGTGCTGTACCTGAAGTAGGACTCAAATTCTAGAGCCCTCACTAGTGCTTCTTGCATGCTTCTTGGTCGTGCCTGCTTCATTTGCACTTTCAACTCTGCACTATCAACAGCATCGATGAATTGGTCCCTCAGAATAATAGCCAACAGATTAGGTGTTGCTCCAGGGTACGCCTTGTATGCCATACTCTCCAGGTCATGAGCAAGCTGCTGTAGGAATTCTCCTTGAGCCCGCACACGGCTCTGGAATCTTGCCTTGTAAACCTCAATCTGGTATGTGGTCCCATATCTGTGCTCCAGCACTTCTGCTAGGGACTCACAACTGTTCTTCTCTTTTGGCATCTGGCCCAGATTATTCACTGTGGCACCCTTGAGGCTAGTAGCCAGCTGCACTGCCCTTTGCCTATCATGCAACCATTCTGATCAGCAAGTAACTCAAACTGTGCACGGTAAGTGTCCCATGATACGTTGCCATCAAATTCCTGAGGTTTGTTTTTTATTAGACTCCCATTATAGCAATGCACTTCACTGGTTTGGGGCCTAAAAACTGGGTCATCATATTTATATCCAGGACTTAAAACTTCTGCATTCTGATTATTCAACCCAGTAATGCTACCTTTAGATGCTTGAGATTCATCAAGATCCACTATACACGGTGTACACTAACCTGAGGCTCAGCAGTGCAATATTTTTCAACAGCCTCAATTTTTGCACTAATTATCTTCACATGGTCAACTACATGCTTCTACTGATTATCTACATGCTGTCTGCACTCTGTCACTAATCCCTCACTAAACCTCAGCTGGCTGTCTAATTGCTGTATGTACTTTGTTACTATTCCCTCACTAATCTTCAACTGGTTTGTCTATATGCTCTCTACACTCCATCACATTATTGCTTACCTCATACTTCTGCTGCCAGAGCTCAGCGTATACTTCTTCCTTCAACTGTTGTTGTTCTTCCCTCATTTCCCCTATGAAAGCATCTAGCTGTCCTTGCATCCTCAGCTGAAACTCCCTCTGTTGCTCCTATAATCCCTCTGGCTGTTTTCACTTTGTGCTTGTAATTATTGGTCTTTGATTTCGTTCCTGAGCTCTTTCTGTTCTTCACTTTGGGCCTGTAACTGTTCTTTGAGTTCATTCTGTCCTTCATTCTGTGCTTGTAATAGCTTCATAACTGCAGCCAGTGATGTCTCCTCCTGCCTAGCTTGGCCTCTTGTCTGTACAGCTTCTGCCTCCATGTCGAAGGTTTGACTCACTGGAGCCCTTAATGATCCACACTCCTGACACCACTGTTATGTCCCCATCCCACACTGCCGCAGGCTCCAACAGCAGTAGTTCAGTATAGGAAGGATGTTGTCCAGTGAGCTGTTCTTTCCAGAGGCAGCCTTTCAGTGTACAACAACACAGTTCAGCACAGGCATGGTAAATAAACGCTGGCTTCTTAAGTTTGCTGTCCTTTTTTTTTTTTTTTTTTTTTTTTTTCAATTACACTTAATGCTTGCCAACTTCGCTGTTTTTACATGTACCGGAGCTGTACAATCTGCACAAGGCCGAACTGACACTGAACTGCACTGACCCTAAAACTGAAATGACATTGACTTTCCAAGGCTCTTCCACCTCCTTATATAGCCCTGCATTACGCTCGAAGCTTTTATTTTACTCTAGCACCTACAGTTACCAAATCAGAGACATCCAACACATGCCAGAGTTTTCGTACACTGCATAACACTCCAAATTCGAAATATTTAGCATACAAATTGAGATAAAACTTATAATAATTTAACAATCACTATAAATAAAACATTGTAGAGAAAAGGAGTACAAAATTTAATACACAACTTACAAAATACTTCCGCTCACTAATAGCAGGCTAACTGGCAGCCGCAACTCTGATACGTAACTGAAAAAAAAAAATACTACAAATACTGAGAACCTTGCAGTTCTTCCTATCTAGCAACTCCTGTTTCTCACTATTAGGTTTTATGACTGTGGAGTTTAAGGTACCAGACGACACCACTACATGGCCACTAAAATCATGGGGAGTGTTGACGTCCACGAATGAATCTGGTGGAGTTCCACGCTTGGCTGTCCACGACCATCGCGTGGCAGCAAATCTGGACGTCCAAGGCCAATTTGGAGGCCCACAGGTGATAGGGACTTCACTTACAATTCAGGCTCCTGGAATCCTAGCCCAATCCGTGACGTTAAAAACGTATTCCACACATAGCTACACACTCATTAACATCACCATTTTTATTTCCTTCACCGTACATTCTTCACATGTATCATCCTCTCACCTTGCCTCTTTCATCATCTCATTCCCTCCTCAGTCTTTCCCTTTTATGTCACCCTTTACTTCTTCATCGTCTCCTTTTCTACCTCACTCTGCTTTTTTCTCACCCTCGTGCACTCTCCTCCTCCATTCCTCTCTTCCTTAAGCTCCTCTCTTTAGCCCCCTCCACTCCTTCTCTAATAAACCTCACCGGCAGTCCTCTTCATCCTCTCTTTTTCTTTCACTCTGCCTGCTTCTCATGCTCTCTCTCTCCTGTTAACCTACCCATTTCTCATCCTCTCCATCCTTTCTCTTTTCTCTCCTCCGCCCCGCTCTCATCACCTACCTTTTCTCTTACTCTGCCTCCCCTCCTCCTCTCTCCTTTTTTCCTCTCTCCCTGACTCTTTTTATCTTGACCGCTCTTCCTAACGAACCAACCCAATATCCACCTTTCATCCCTCGATTTTTTCTTTCATCTCTCAGTTCGTGCGGCTTTCTTTTTCTCCATCGGCTTTTCCTCCATTTTCCCCCCTTTCTATCAGTCACCTCCCTCCTCTCGTCTTGTTAGTGACACATTTTCTCCTCTGTGCTTTTCAGATTTTGCTTAATTTTTTCATCCTTCAGTCATGCTTCCAAATGATCCCTTTTAGTAAGCTGGCTCCTTATTCAGGCTTAATAGTTACTACACACAGACAATTTTATTCAACTTATGAAGTACATCTTCCATCCTGCGATTTTCACTGTATCAATAAAAAATCCTGATACGATGAGACAGTAACCAAAGTTAGCCAAATGGAAATGGTCACACTCCCACTGAAGCGGCTGTCAATCAACCTATCTACATTTTTTCTCTCTCTCTCTTCCAAAAGATCCCTCTCGATAAGAATGTGCGTTTTTATATTATTCGTTTTTCTGGCTACAGACCATTGTATTCAGCTAACAAGAAATATGTCGACCCAAAATGACTAGATATAACCATTGTAACACAGCTGCAAATTCACACACACACACACACACACACACACACACACACATGTGAAAAGATAGGACAAATATGCCATTTCCAGTGGAGTTCAGTTTGGTAGGAATGGTCTGTTGTTGTCATCGTTAATAAAGTCGCATCCAGTTGAGTCTCAATTGGTAGGTATAACTGGTCGTTTTATCTGAGAAGAATAGTTTGTTAATGTTATAGTCGATTGAGTAGCATCCAGTCGAGTCCAAATTGGTAGGTATAATTGGTTTTTGTTGTAGTCGGTCTTAGTCTGCTACAGAGCCAGGGGAGATCCCATGAGCACTGTCTGCCCCTCGACGGCCCTTGGATACTATTGTATCGGTAGCAGAATCAAATATTTCTCTTGTAAGACTATATATTTCTGCTTTCAGGTGTTTGAAGGAGTTATACTGACGATGATACGTTTTCTTTAATGTCTTACGTGATTCTGTTTTGGAAAATCCTTGACTGAGGAATTTTCTTGTGATCTTTTGGATTCTTGTTGTAATGTTATCCAAATTTGTACTTGCCTTTGCGACCCGTAGCAACTGAGACATGTATACGCCGTACGCTGGAACTCTAGGTATATTTCCCGACAAATTTGGGTATGATACAATTTCAAAATTATAATCATCTCTTTTATCATAGAATTTTGCTGCTATAACTTTGTTTTCTGTTTTGATATTAATTTCCAAAAAGCTTGCTTGGCAGTGGTCGGTGTTTTTATTTATTTAATACTAGTGCTTCCGGATATATTTCTTATGTCCTTGCATTCATTTCTCCATCATTGTTTAAGGATATTTGATCATCAGTGAATCGTCTAGTTTTGTTAAATTTCGTCGCTACTGAATGTTGAACTTTTGACATTCGTTCCATCCACTTGAATTCATATCTATATAACTATAGATTTGCCATGAATGGGGCTGGGTCTGTTCCATAGACACAGACTCTCTCTCTCTCTCTCTCTTCCTTTCCACTACTGCAACTTTAACTCCACAGTATCCCACTCGCGCTCAGAAATAACTGTGTCTGGCCAGTAACTCAAGCCTTGCCATCTTGTTGCTGAATACTTAGTGCCGGGCAGGAGGACAGCCATTAGCCTATAAGCCCCATCCGATTAGAGCTCCAAAATCCACTAGGTAACCAGGCGTTCATTTGTTACTTTGTTACCTTCAAAGCTGATGAGGGGGCCTTCATGTGGTGGTATTGATATAACCGGATGGCTCAATTGCTTGGATATATAAACATCCCTTAACCACCTTCCTATCCCCGGAAAGGAGAATGGTGGACTGCATATGGTGGGCAACTTAAGCCTGCAGTTCATTGGGTTCTAGTTTCAGAAGAACCTGGGGCTACTACTACTACTACTACTACTACTATTACCACCACAACTACCATGAAGGATCCAAGAATATCATCATAATAAATCACTCTACTAGGTTGCTATGAATCAAACTCAATATCGATGCTTGAATCTGGAAATAATAAAACACAGTTCCTTAAGATTACAAATACAATCAACAAGCTTTAACCGCAGAGGAGTGTATTCTTTGAATGTAGTGAATTATAGATTGAAGTATACTGTAACTACATAAAATACTTCATGATGAGCTGACTCCCCATGTTACTGATATGGAGAAAGCTTACATCTCCGCACAACAATGAGAGATAATATTGCGTCTTGTGGGAAGGCTAAAGCTTCTCATGCTGCTTAGTTTGTATTACCCTTACTGTAAACTTCTTGGCCTCGCTCCCCCTCCCCCGGTAACAAGCCTCACCTAATGCGTTAAGTCTGTTCTCAGCGGCATCATTCAACATACACTAATCATTCTTGCTACCGTATATTGTCTTCCAGTCTTTTCTTCTTCATCCGCAAGGCACGAGCAGTATTATTATTGCCATCTTCAGACCACTGAATTTGAGAGATATTTCCTGGAGGCAGGATAACGTATAGCATTTTTTTATATCCTATATCACTAGAAGTCTTTACTCAGTGCAATAAAATCGTTTCTAGGAAGAATGGATAAACTGAATTAAGAGACGGTCCTACTGAAGGGATTTAATTACAGTAAACTATCACTAATTAACAATCACAACAAACCTGTACTGCCCCACTCCACAGAAAGCGACTCAGTGAAACCTGCAGGCTGACAGCAAACGTAAACTAGAGGCCCCCCAAGGGGGAACCACACTAGCCGCGAGCCGATACACATTTAGCGCGACCTTGACCTTGACCTACTTTCACCAATTTCGAACTCGTAGGAGATTATCATCCCTACTACACACCTGTAAAATTTTGTGATGATATCTTGAGCGGTTGCGACGTTATCGTGGTAGGTTAACAGACACACAGACCTTGACCTACTTTCACGAATTTCGAACTCGTGATCGATATTTTCCCTAGCACACACCTGTAAAATATTGTGATGATATCTTGAGCGGCTGCGAAGTTACCGCGCTAACAGAAACAAGGACAGATGGAAAGACGGACAGACAAATTGAAAACAAGAGGCTTCCCCCTCAGAGGGGAATCACACCAGTCACCAGCCGATACATATTTAGTGCAGCTCGGTATATGACCTTTACCTTGACCTATTTTCACCTATTTCGAACTAGTAGGAGATTTTCACCCCTATTACACACCTGTAAAATTTTGTGATGGTATCTTGAGCGGTTGCTAAGTTATCGTGGTAACAAACACACAGACCTTGACCTACTTTCACTAATTTCGATCTCGTAGGAGATTTTCATCCCTACTAGATACCAGTAAAATTTTGTAATGGTATCTTGAGCGGTTGCGAAGTTATCTTGGTAACAGACACACAGACCTTGAACTACTTTCACCAATTTCGAACTCATGATCGACTTTTTCTCTATTACACACCTGTAAAATATTGTGATGATATCTTGAGCGGATGCGAAGTTATCGTGCTAACAGAAACACAGACAGACAGAAGGACAGACAGGCAAATTGAAAACAATACCAGCATCGCATCGCGGCTGGTAACAATACCAGATTCGCTATCGTGGCTGGTAATAACATAATTAACCAACCGTGATGTCCGGAACATCATATATACCCTTGAAGCTGTTCTTAATGGGATTTGATTTCACAGTGGTCGATACTGAAGTGGCTTTGAGATTTCTTAACACCTATTTACTGGCGATTTATTTTTTATATTAGTTTTAGTTCCTCCTCTACGTTATTGAGGCAAATTATTTGGATTTTAAAGATATAGAAATGACAGAAGAGATTATCAGGCTGAAACAGGCATAATATATCACATAAAGAAACATGTTAGGAAGAGTACGAAGACAGTTTGAATGTGACCCAAGTATAGAAATGATGTGGGTGACGACTCTCCAAATGGATTGAGCCGGGTTTACATCCAAAGGATGGTTGAAGATTATTCCTTACATAATGCCACTCAAGGACGACCGAGGCTGGTCACTTTTGTCATAGGCGTCGGGACTTGGCAGCCTATCCCCAGGCCCCTTACGTTCCTGATTGGGTAAAAAAGCATTGGATGATGAACTGTCTGCATGCATTCCTCCACCTCTACGACGGGCGCATAGCACCCGTCTAGTAGCAAACTCTCATCCCTTTTCTGTCCAACTCTCTAATGGAAGAGTTAACCGTTACTCCCAGTCCTTCATTTATGCAACAGGTCAACTCTGGAACTGTCTCCCTCTGTCATTGCTTCCTGCTTCCTATGATCTCTAGTCTTTCAAATGCAATGTGTCCAGGCATCTCGAAATGATCGGATCTTGAATTTGGCTCTCTCATGTATTTTGTTTTTCTCTTGGAAGGAACAATAATTGCGGGCTCACTGCCTTTGGTTCGTTCTTCTTCGCATAAAAAAAAATCTCAACAAGTGTCCCTCCCCGTAAAACCAATCAACTCAAAGACTAACGGCCACCTCTACAGGTTTATGGCGTCTGACTATAGATAGACAGACTAGTACTTCTCACATGGTGGGCTGCGTGAGGGCAACTTAAGCCTGCCATCCACTGGGATTATAATTATTTTAGATGAAGCTATGACTACAACTAGGCTGTTGCTGCTGCTGCCGTTGCTACTGTTGCCCTCATAACAACAACAGCAACTACAACAACAACTACTATTATTACCACTATTACTACTATTACTGCAACTGCTGCTACTACTGCTACTACTACTCCTATTCCTACTACACTACTACTACTACTACCACTACTACTACTGATTTTCCTTGGCTGGCTTACACTCAGACTTAAAAGGCCCTTGATATGTTTTGCTCGTCATGGATGATTCCCTCGTTGATGTCATGCCCTATTGAGTAAGGTGACGAGCATCCACTAAATCTGAAGCTGACACGGTAAAATAATAGGTGCTCTCTTCTCCCTGAGTTTACAGTAATCAGCAATGGTTCACTAACGCTTTTCTGCCGGCTGTGGTAATGGAAGATGTTATGTGAACTATTTTTATATGATAGCAATATCAAGAACACACAAGAACGAGTAGGAGAAAGAAGCATATACTTTGTCGTTTGGGGAGGAAGGAGAAGTATGGAAACCAGGACATATTACTGGCAGAGGACTGTAGGCGAACTTTTGCTGATGGGTTATAGTTCTTTTGGTGCCTTATGTCCTTCAAAGGGCCCCACAAAAATGTAACTGTACAACAATCCAGCTATGAACCAGCCCAAATATATCCGAGTATAAACACTCAATATGCAGATTGCCTTGGAAAGATAAGTTTGCTTCAGCATAAAGAACATGGTTACATGGACTGAACGTGAAAATCTCTTAAGATAATTTTTCGTTTCTCAGGCAAGCACGATTAAAGGGGAGAGATGCATCGGCTCTGTACTTTGCATGACGAAAAGGAATATAGAATCGGATTTTTTCTATCAGGGTGTTTTCCTGTGATGCAGCGTTCATACGTTCGTCATTTAGTACAATCACAGGATACAAAATTAATAAAATATAAGGTTCTTAATATTAACAAAAAATTTTCCGTGGTCAATACAATTTATTCCTTTTGGGAGAAGAATCTGATAATTCTGGCAGGATAGATTTGGTCAGAGCAGCAAATTTTGCAGGATGAAACATGTTTAGGCCTGTTTAGACATGAGCCTAGTTTCCATGTGAAGATCAGCTCCAAGTCAGTTGACTTGTACATGCCACAATGTTAACAGCTAGTGTGTGTTGCTCCGTTCTTAAGTATTATTTTTTAAAAATTTTCACTAGCTTTATGTTCATCTAGATGCTTTGCCATGCCACGTAACCATCTAAATCATCCCAGTTCCTTCTGCTATGTATGTGGTGCATTAACTTTAGAATCCCAGAAACAGAACTTTACACCATTAGTAAAAAAATGCTGTAAACTTTATTTCGGATGTAAAGTGGGTGTTCAAGATAATAAGAGTTGGATCCCTCGCATTTGTTGTGTGACATGTGCAAGACTACCCACAGGATGGCTAAAAGTTTAGGTTCACGTCACATGCCATTTGCTGCTCCAATGATTTGGAGGAAATCCAAAGATCACACAGTAGTCTTCTATTTCTGCCTTGTAGTTTTTTTTTTTTTTTTTTTTTTTTATGTGAGGAAGAAGGAACCAAAGGCCATGAGCCCGCAGTAACAGTTCCCTCCAAGAGAAAAACAAAATACAATAGAGAGCCAAATTCAAGATCCGATCATTTTGAGATGCCTGGACACACTGCGTTTGAAAGACTGGAGATCATAGGCAGGAGGAAATACAGACAGAGGGAGACAGTTCCAGAGCTGACCTGTTGCATGAATGAAAGACTGGGAGTAACGGTTAACTCTTGCATTAGAGAGTTGGACAGAAAAGGGATGAGAGTTTGCTGCCAGACGGGTGCTACGCGCCCGTCGTAGAGGTGGAGGAATGCAAGCAGACAGTTCAGAGGAGCAGTGACCATTAAAGTAGCGATAGAAAAAGAGATAAAGATGCAACAGTGCGGCGAAGAGACAGAGGTTGAAGGGAGTCAGTAAGAGGAGGAGAGTTAATGAGACGAAAAGCCTTTGACTCCACCCTATTGAGAAGAGCTGTATGTGGGGAGCCTCCCCACACATGAGGATTGTACTCCACAC
The DNA here is from genome assembly GCF_032717465.1 of Coenobita brevimanus. Taxonomy (NCBI): domain Eukaryota; kingdom Metazoa; phylum Arthropoda; class Malacostraca; order Decapoda; family Coenobitidae; genus Coenobita; species Coenobita brevimanus. The sequence goes on along the minus strand of NC_137032.1, from coordinate 30,765,674 downwards.
AGGGGCGGATAAAACCCCTGTATAGAGTCAACAATTGTGCAGGGGTAAAGAAAGAGCGGAGTCGGCTTAGCACACCCAATCTCTTGGAAACAGATTTTACAAGAGATGTAATATGATCTTTCAAGATAAGTCCCGAGTAAATGAAACCCCAAGCATGTTCAAGGATGATGCAGGATTAATCTGAATATTATTAAACATTAGTGGGTATACCTGTGGAAGATTTTGTCGGGTTGATAGGTGTAAGAACTGAGTCTTAGAAGCATTAAAGACAACCATATTATTTTTACCCCAGTCAGAGATATGAGCCAAGTCAGACATTAGGTGTGCCATAGCCTCATCCCTTGTTTCTTGAAGTAACTGTTGAGATGGGCGTTGCGGGAACCGAATGGAAAGGTGAAGGGTGGAGTCATCAGCGTATGAGTGGATAGGGTTAGATGTACAGCTTAGAAGATCATTGATGAATAAAGGAAGAGAGTTGGTGATAGGACAGAGCCCTGAGGAACACCACTGTTGATAGATCTAGGAGAAGAACGATGGCCGTCTACGACAGCAGCTATAGAACGACCAGAAAGGAAGCTAGCGATGAAGGTACAGATAGAAGGATAGAAACCGTAGGAGGGCAGTTTGGAAATTAAAGATTTGTGCCAGACTCGATCGAAAGCCTTTGAGATGTCAGGTGCAATGGCAAAGCTTTCGCCAAAGTCCCGAAAGGAGGATGACCAGGAGTCTGAAAGGTAGGTGAGAAGATCGCCAGTGGAGCGTCCCTGACGGAACCCATACTGACGATCGGAAAGAAGGTTGTGATAGGAAAGATGCCTTAAAATTTTTTTTATTAAGAATTGACTCGAAAACTTTTGAAATACAGGACGTTAAAGCAATTGGACGATAGTTGGAGGGTTGGGAGTGGTCACCCTTCTTTGGGACTGGCTGAATGAGAGCAAACTTCCAGCAAGAAGGAAAGGTACAAGTTGACAGACAAAGGCGAAATAGTTTGCCTAGGCAGGGTGTAAGCACAGAAGCACAGTTTTTGAGAACAACAGGAGGGACCCCATCAGGCTCATATGCCTTGTTAGTACTGAGGCCAGTAATGGCAGAAAATACATCAACTGAAGAAATTTTAATGTCAGCCATGAGGAAGTCAGAGGGGAAGTGATGGAGGAACAGCACCGGAATCGTCTAAGGTGGAATTGGAGGAGAAAGTCTGTGCGAAGAGATCTGCTTTATCAGTAGAAGAAATAGCTACAGAACCATCAGAGTAGAAAAGAGGAGGGAAGGATGATGAGGTAAAGTTGTTAGAAAGATTTTTGGCAAGGTGCCAGAAGGAGCAGGAAGAATTCGAGTTGGAGAGTTGAGAGCATTTAGTATGGATGAAATTATTTTTAGTAGAGCGAAGAACAGACTTAGCACGATTCCGGGCAGAAACGTAAAGATTATGTGATTCAGGGTGGGTTGGCTCCGGTACCTTTTGTAGGCCTTCTCCTTGTTGCGGACAGCATTAGAACAAGCGTGATTAAACCAAGGCTTTCTTGCGTTAGTCAAAGGATATGAGAAAAGGAATGTATGCTTCCATGCCTGAGAGAATAACCTCCGTAATCGCAAGGCACACTCAGATGGCTCACGGCCATGGAAGCAATAATCATTCCAGGGAAAATCAAAGAAGTACTGCCTGAGGGCCTCCCAGTCCGCAGCTCCAAAATGCCAGAGACGACGTTTCCCTGGAGGGTCCGCAGGCCGTACTGGAGCGATAGGACAGGTTAAGGTAATAAGGTTGTGATCGGAGGAGCCCAACGGAGAGAAAAGATTAACAGAGTAAGCAGAAGGATTAGTTGTGAGGAAGAGGTCAAGTATGTTGGAGCTCTCTCCAAGGCGGTCAGGGATACGGGTAGGGTGCTGTACAAGCTGCTCTAGGTCATTAAGGATAGAAAAGATGTAGGCTTGTTCACCAGGTGGATCCGTGAAAGGAGAGGAGAGCCAAAGGTGGTGGTGAACATTGAAATCTCCAAGAATGGAGATTTCAGTACAAAAGGGATCCTTTCAAAAGAAAGAGCTGAGTGAAATACCGTAATCTACCATCTGCAATGAGAGCAGTTCCCCACAGCGCGTCCTCCAGAGAATGTAACTTCAAATGGTGAGGAATCAAACGTACCTGGAACAATTCACGAGGAAAAAGAGGAAGAAATTTTTGATCAAACATCCCTGGCTACCTATTCTTCCAGTGAACCATATTTACTGTCACAAGGAGATCTGAATGAACTTGTTCGTGACTCGGATTTATCTAAAAAAGCTGCTTGAACTTTTAGGTTCAATATTAAAGGATTGGAATTTACTGAAGTGTGATACTAATTTTTTTTCCCAGCCGCCTTGATGTTTTCAAAGAATGATTCTCTCAAGAGGATGGACTTATGACTTTTAAAGGTGTTAATTCAGTCACAGGGACGCTTGATCATGAACACTATATGGACTATTGGCGCTTGTCCACTGACTCCTCAAACGTCCGCTTGAAAGTGGTCCTTTTTCTATCTATCAATCTATAGCCCGACGCCCTAATCCCGCAAAGGGTGGCCGCGGACAAAACGACTCCAAGCCGCTCTGTCACACAGCATTTGACTACCCTCCCCCCAACTCACCTCATATACCTCTCAACTCCATCCCTCCACCTCATGCTCGGTGTCCCCCTCCCTCTCCCTCCCTCCACCTCACCTACATACACCCTCTTAGTCAGTCTTTCATTCTCCATTCTCTCCACATGTCCAAACCACCTCAGCGTATTTCTCCTAATTCTCTCAATCACATCCACATCCACCCCACAACGTTCTTTCACTTCTTCATTCGTCAACCTGTCCCTCCATGTCACTCCACATGTTCCTCTCAGGTAACTCATTTCCACTACTCCCACTCTTGACTTGTTCCCCTCTAGCAAGGTCCACGCCTTGCTTCCATACGTCAGGGTTGGGATCACAATACTATCATGCAGTGACTTCTTAACTTCCATACTCACCTCCCCATTCCTCATCACCGCTTTCAGTGAACCAACAACCTTCCTTCCCTGCTGTACTCTTTCAAGTACTTCATCCCCAAAAGTTCCATCCTTACTCGTCACACTACCCAAATACTTGCATGCACTCACATCCTTCTTCATAACGGAAATAAAATATTTCCTTCTGTACCTTTTGCACGTGCCGCAAACATGAATGAGTCATACGACAACATGAAGTTACTTTTTGAAAAGTTCATTACTAAAAATATAAGTGAAATTTCTTTGGAGATCTAAAAGTCAGTGCACTTTTGCTAGGGTTGCATCTTGGTTACACAAAGTACTGTTGTTTTTATGTGAGTGGGATTGTAGGGACAAGCAAAAATACTACAGTCAGAAGGATTGCCCAACATGTAACTCACTTATTCCAGACACGAAAAATGTTGTGAACAGTCCACTTGTTGACCTTGAGGTTGTGTACCTTCCTCCTTTGCGTATGAAGCTTGGACTTATAAAAAACTTTGTTAATGCCCTGAATAAAATGCAAACCGAATTTCTACTTGAGAAATAACTTTCCTCAGATCAGTGATGCCAGGATTAGAGAAGGTACTTTTGTAGGTCCTCAGATCAGAGAATTGTTGAGATAAGAGATTTGAAGGAGAGTTGAATGTAGGTGAGAAAGCTGCGTGACAGTTTCAAAAAGTGTCTGCACAAACATTTTGGGAAATCACAAGACGGAAAACTATCCTGAAATAGTGGGGGACCTTCTTAAGTCTTACTAAGCAATGAGGTGCAGTATGTCATTAAAGATTAATTTTTTGGACACTCACTTGAACTTTTTTTTTTTTTTTTTTTTTTTTTAATAGAAAACCTGGGTGCGGTGAGTGGTAAACATGTTGAGCATTTTCATCAGGACATTTCCAACATGGAAAAGCATTACCAAGGCATCTGGAGCCCCAGTATGCTGGCTGACTACTGCTGTACTAAGAGTCCAGTGCCACAAAAAATCAAACCGAGCAACTACAGAGACTACAGGTTTGTCTTTTTGATAAAATTTTCATAAGCCTGTAAATATATGATTAAAAAAAAAAATCTCATGTCACTCAGAAGTCTTACCTAATAAAGAAATTTTATAAACGTATTTGGATTCAGAACAAAAAATACTAAAAGATTCTGAAATAATCATCCTTGGGACACGATTTTTTATTCCAGTGTTATCATTTATTTCAAATTAAGAGAAATAATTGTAAAACAGATTCAGGCATATTTTGCAACCCTGACTCACAGTCCTCTATCAGTAATGTTAGAGTCGTTGTTGTTGTTGCAATCCCTGGTTCAGCTAAATGTGAGCCTGGCCTACCGCAAGCTGAAGCTGCCTTCTGCAGTTCACCATCTTCTTTGCAGAGGAGAGGAAAAGAGCTGAGGTTTCGTGTGCATTATTACTTTTACAAGAATTCAGCTAACATGTTGCAAGAAAAAAAGGCATAGATTACAAAACAAGAAGGGGGCGGACTCCCTCTAAATCTACCATTTGGTGACCATGCGGGACAGGGAGGTGTGGGGGAGTGGAAGAGGAAAAGCAAAGTGACCAGGCGGAGAGAGAGAGAGAGAGAGAGAGAGAGAGAGAGAGAGAGAGAGAGAGAGAGAGAGAGAGAGAGAATTGAGGTGACAACAAAAAAGAGAAAGGGGACCAAGGAAAGAGATAAAGTGAAAGGGAAAAACATGGGCAAGGCAAAGCTGTTGCAACTCTCCGTCTAACCAAGTACATACCCCCACCTCCCTGCACACCTAACCAAGCGCATAAAGGCCCTCAACCTTCCCCCCCATCTTTTCTTTTAAAGGTGGTGTAAGAAGAACTCCATGAGGACCCGCAACCTGGGGGCCTTCAGATTCATTGGGCAGGTCGCACTTAAATCTCTGGAAAAATTATTTTTTTACTTAATCATTTGCCCTAGAACAGTACACCGAGGTCTGAGAGACCCGGCCACTTTTTGGTTTAGCAACTTCTAAATGCCAGGGACCCCTGTCCTTCTCAATAGCTTCCTAGGTTTGGATGCCTTTGCCAAGGGTGGGTGGGTGGTTTTCCAGGTCTCCTTCTGTTTTAGTGTATATCACACTAAAGTAGCGGTCGGGTCTGTCAGACCCAGGTATACTGGATAAGGGGGGCTGTAATTTACTGTTGTATGATGCATATTTCTGCACCATTTGCATTACCCTCTCCACACCATGAAGACCCTCCATGCCTCTAGCTTTGACAGCAGTGCAAACATCATTGTGTCATTTCTTTTCTTATGAGGTCCATGTAAAAAGAAATTGCACTTTTTTGTAAAGATGTTTTTCAAAAATTTGCCTAAAATACATAAAATAAGTTAATTTTAACTTTATATTCATTATTACATTGTAAACTGAACCAAAAAGGTTGTAGAATGGTCAAGGATTCAATAAATAAAACACCAGTATTTTATTTTTTATTTTTTTTACTCTTTTTGGGAGGGGTCTGTGAGACCCAGGTGTACTAATGGTGTACAGTCGCAAATAGGTATACTGTTCTAGGGTTAATAAAAAAAAAAATATTTAAGACACAGCACTGTACCAATCAAAATGCACCAGTTCACTATAAGACAAATAACTATGTGAAATTTAATTTCTCTATAATGAATACTTTTTGAGTCCTGGCCTGGAGACGAAATCTCTATGCCCGGCCAGCGGTCCTGCCGCCCAACTCAACGGACGGACACCTATTGATCCCAGTGATAACAACACCCTCCTTTGACTTTGTCAGGTGGAGGGTAAAAAGAGAGAGAAGGAGATGTAAGGGAAAACGAAGTGTGAGGGAGCTAGAAAGGCAAAATTGAGGGTTTGGCCAGAGAAAAGAATGGAGTAGAGAACGAGTAAGGGCAGGATGTTGGGGAAGAAAGGAGAGAGGATGGTGAGAAGGAGAGAACGAGAGATGAGAGGGAGAAGGGATGGTGAGAAAGTCAGAAAAGGGCGACGGGATGGTCAGAAAGAGCCAAAAATAGAGGGAAGGGAGAGGGAGATATGAGGGGCCAGGAAGAGTAAGAGAATAGAAGGCAAATTTATGGGCGGAAAGAGGGGAAGGAGGAAGAGACGACGAGTAGGAGTTGGTGAGGGGGGAGGGAGAGGGAAGGGTGAGAAACAGAAAAAAGGAAGATGGAAGAAAGAGGGCATGTAAGGGAGCCAGAGGTGCGAGAGTGTACGAAAGGAATGGATTGGAGGGCAAGACAGGTACCCGGTTGATAGACTGAAAGGTAGACAGATACCTCCCCTACAAGTAAGTCGGAATGTTGTTACCCTTACATTATTATACGGATACTTTTATGGCAAATGTGCAGACGAAGTTCAATCCTATATGCCACCTCTCTGCACCTTCCCCCGTGTTACACTGGCATCTTGTAGCTCTCATAACTTGACTGTCACACTGTCAGATTGCGGAACTGCTGCCTATCAGAATTCTTTTATTACCGAATTGCTACTCTTCGGAACTCGCTTCCCCTGATTAGTTTCCCTCCAAGCATCAACCCTCAGCGGTTCATGTCCATCAGTTATAGATTACTTTAAAATGAATGGAGGTCACCTATAATTTGGTGTATGTACCGTATTCTTTTATTTGTTTTTTCTTCCTCTGCTCATTTTCTGTAAAAATGATATAGACACATGGATGTACACACACACACACACACACACACACACACATATATATATATATATATATATATATATATATATATATATATATATATATATATATATTAGTCTGGTTCCTGCGAGCCACTGGCATTGGCTCCAGGGTAAAAATTTTTCTGCCTAAGAAATCTTGAACTCTGGTTACGAAGCAATGGCCCTCAGTTCCGTGCAGCTCCTAAGTGGGCAGGGGGTGCTAAGAATCCCACCGTGTAGAAATAAGTTTATACATCCAAAAAGAACCTTAAGAATAGGAAACTGGAATGTTCGAACTCTCAATCAGGCTGGTAAAATGGAAGAACTTATTTCAGTGTTCAAGGAATACAAGATGGATATTTGTGCTTTTACAGAAACGAGGTTGTTTTGAGTTGATAAAATGAATTTGGAAGATGGTATTACTATGTTGGTTTCTGGTAGGAGTGATGGAAATCATTACCAAGGAGTAGGCTTACTGCTGAATAGAGATGCTTGTAAGGCAGTATGTGAGTTTGAACCAATTAATGAGCGCTTGCTTTATGCTCGTTTAAAATCTGACCATGGTAACATCAGTATGGCTGTAGGGTATGCTCCGACAAATGAGCCTACTGATGAAATGATGGATGACTTTTATGAGAAGCTGCAGGATGTAGTGGATAGAGTGGCAAGACATGATGTGTTAGTTTGCATTGGTGATTTTAATGCGATTGTTGGCAGTAGTAGGGATGGCTTTGAAGATTGTATGGGTAAGGAGGGTGTTGGTATAAGAAACGAAAATGGGGTGCGCTTTGGAAGCTTTTGTTTGGCAAGTGACCTTGTAGTTGGTGGAACTATCTTTGAGCATAGAAAAATACATAAGACTACTTGGATTTCACCATGTGGTAAATATTGTAACCAGATTGACCACATTGCAATTAGCAGAAGGCATAGGAGTTACTTGCAAGATGTTTGCGTAAGGAGGAAGGCAGATATAGGTAGTGATCATCAACTTGTTGTGTCAAAGATTTAAAATAAAACTTAAGAGAAACGTTAATGGTAATTGTACAGGAGGTGGTAATTATGATTTTGATGAGCTGAGAAGTGATGAGAACACGAAGGAAAAGTTTCGGTGGGAATGTAGGAACAGGTTTCTAGTCCTGCAGACTTTGATGGAATCTGAAGACAATGATATTAATCAAACGTGAAGAGAGGTAAAAGAGGTTTTGCATGAGAGTGCTAAGGTTACCATTAAGAAAAAGGGAAAAGCGAGAAGGAAAAAGTGGATGTCAGATGAAACATGGAATGCAATTCAGAAAAGGAAAGAGGCGAAGTTAAGAAGTGAAGAACATGTTGATGGCCAGGTAGTTGAAGTACTTAGAGCAAAGTACTGGAGTTTACATTCTGAAGTAGAGACTCGTTAGACGTGATAAGAGGAGGCTATATTAAGAAAAGGCAACAGAGACAGAAATTAAATTAAGTAAAAATGACGATCAGAGCACAAAAGCAGCGTATCAGGCCATAAAGGAGTTAACTGGGATTGAAAAGAGAAGGAAGGGAATACCTGTACGAGATAGAAATGGTAATTTGATGACTAAAGATTTGGATATAAAAGGAAGATGGAAAGAGCATTTTGAATCTATTCTAAGTAGACCAATCCCAGCTGAAGAGGACATTTTGCCAGCAGAGAGAGATTTGCAGATAGAAACAGGGGATATGACCTTGGAAGAAGTAGCAAAATCTATAAAGGAATTAAAGAATTTTAAGGCCCCAGGAGAGGATGGAATATTTCCTGAAATGCTTAAGGTGGAAAATGATGAGTTGATGAATGTGCTTTTAAAACTTTTTAATGATGCATGGGATAATGGTGGAATTCCAGAAGAGTGGAAAAATGGAGTGATTATAAAAATACCAAAAAAGGGAGATTTAATTGTGTGAGGCAATTGGAGGGGGATAACTTTGATACCTGTAGTTGCAAAAGTCTTTTCCAAAATCTTGTTGAACAAAACAGAGCCAGTAATTGATTAAATTTTAAGAGAAGAACAAGCGGGATTTAGAAAGGGTCGAGGTTGTAATGATCAGATTTTTTTTTTGTAAGGCATCTAATGCAACAAGCTAATGAGATGAAAATGCCACTTAGTATGTGTTTTGTGGATTTTGAAAAGGCGTTTGATAGTGTTTCACGTGGAGCTATGTTGAAAATTATGAGATTCTATGGTATACCAGAAAAGTTTTTAAATATTATTAGAAGCCTGCATGAAGGTACTTTTTGTAAGGTAATGGTGGGTGGTTCTTTGAGTGATCCATTTGAAGTTAGGTCATGAACGATTCAAGGAAGAGTTCTTTCGCCATTGCTGTTTGTTTTGGTTATGGATTATGTTATGAGAAAGGTTGTAAGGAGAACAGATGCAGGAATTAACTGGAAAGAAAATAAGAAGCTGATGGATTTGGACTATGTTGATGATATTGTACTGATTTGCGGAAGTATTTACAAGATGCAGAGGGTGCTTGATTGTCTGGTGGAGGATGGAGAAAAAGTGGGATTGGTAATACATTGTAGAAAGACTGAAATTATTAATATGAACGTTGAGAACCAAATCGATTGTGTAATTGGGAATAATGTGGTGAAGAATGTAGAAAACTTTAAATATCTGGGAACGATAGTATCATCTAATGGATCATTAAACAATGAAATTGAGGAGAGGATTAGACAGGCTTGGCAAGCTGTTGGAATGTTGAAATCTGTTTGGAATATTAATATGCTTTCAATACATACTAAAGTGAAAATTTACAAGTCCATGGTTAAACCAATTTTAATTTATGGGCATGAGTCATGGTACAGTACAATTGCAACAGATCAGAAAGTATTAGGATTTGAGAATAAAATACTGAGAGAGATTCTTGGGGTAAAGTGGCAAGACAGAGTTACAAATGAAAGAGTAAGGGATATTACGAGAGTGGAACCAGTTAATGAATATATGAGACTGTCTCGCTGGAAGTGGCTGGGGCACATATACAGAAAAGAAGGCAGTTTAATACAGGGTGTGCCAGAGTGGACTGCTAGAGGAAGAAGAGGTAGAGGTAGGCCGAGGGAAACCTGGTTGAGGACAATGAAAAGAGAAGCAGGAGAGGAGTGTTGGTGGGACCTGAAGGAGATGGCAAGAGACAAATATTGGTGGAGAGAGTTCATCGAGGCCCTATGCATCCCGTGGGGTGCCACAGGAAATGATTGATTGATTGATTGATTGATTGAGAGAGAGAGAGAGAGAGAGAGAGAGAGAGAGAGAGAGAGAGAGAGAGAGAGAGAGAGAGAGAGAGAGAGAGAGAGAGAGAGAGAGAGAACATCCTATTTAGAAAGGCAGGAGACACGGGGTATCTTTATTAGCATGGAACGGGAAGAGAAGGAACCTGGCAGTTTTCATCACTGAGAACAAAATGTGGAATGAAAGCAGGACACGGTGGAGAAAAAACTGAAAGGAAATAAAAGGAAAATAAGGGAGGAAGGAACTGACAAAATATGGGTATAGCAGGCAGTAAGTAATGGGAATGTGCATGGTGTATGGTGTAAGACTGTATGTGTGTGTGTGTGTGTGTGTGTGTGTGTGTGTGTGTGTGTGTGTGTGTGTGTGTGTGTGTGTGTGTGTGTGTGTGTGTGTGTGTGTGTGTGTGTGTGTGTGTGAGTTGGACTGTGCTGACTATTGTGTGTGTATGAGCTGGACTGCACAGAACAGTGTGTGAGTTGGACTGTGCAGAAGACTGTGTGAGTTGGACTGTGCAGAATAGAGTGAGTGAGTTGGACTGTGTAGAAAAGACTGTGTAGTCTGGACTGTGTTGAAGAGTGTGTGTTAGTTGGGCTGCTGAACAGAGTGTGGGTTGGACGGCGCTGAACAGTGTGTGTGAGATGGACTGTGTTAAACAGAGTGTGTGAGTTGGACTGTGTTGAACAGAGTGTGTGAGCTGGACTGTTGAATAGTATATGTGAGTTGGACTGTACTGAATTGAGTGTGTGAGTTAAACTGTGTTAAACAATGTATGTGAATTGAACTGCTGAATACAGTGTGTGTTGGACTGTGTTGAACAGAGCGGGTGAGCTGGCTGCAGTACAGCTTGTATACTGAATAGAGTGTGTGAGTTGGACTGCTGATTAGAGTGAGAACAGGGCTGGGCTGAATACAGTATGTGAGTTGGACTGCGCTGAACTGAGTGTGTGAATTGGACCGTGCTGAATAGAGTGTGTGAGTTGGACTGTGCTGAACAGAATGTGTGTGTATTGGACAGTGCTTAATAGTGTGTGTGTGTGTGTGAGTTGGATTGTGCTGAATAGTGTGACTGTGCTGAACAGAGTGTGTGAATTGGACTGTGCTGAACAGTGTGTGTGTGTGTGTGTGTGTGTGTGTGTGTGTGTGTGTGTGTGTGTGTGTGTGTGTGTGTGTGCGTGTGTTTGTGTGTGTGCGTGTGTGTGTGTGTGTGTGTGTGTGTGTGTGTGTTTTGGACTGTGCTGAATAGAGTGTGAGTTGGACTGTGCTGAATAGAGTGTGAGTTGGACTGTGCTGAATAGTGAGTGTGTGTGAGTTGGACTGTGCTGAGGCGATGTCGGTGTGTGCTTTAGTACAGTCAGTCTGTTTTCATTTGAAGGAAATGGGCGACACTCAAAACCTGAATACCGAATCATGGCTGCATAGAATTCGATGAGCCTTGATTATGAAGAGGGGATGAGTCTCCTTGGTCTATATTCGTACTTACCCTCCAGCTTTCTCGTCAGATAAAGATGTTCCTTAACATCTTTTCCGAGCCAACTTGATTTGCCTATTACACCTTACTGTCCACATACGTATTACACAGACAATTCAAAAATCGCCGGACTCTGCACGGATAACTCATAGAAGGATATTAACCGCCCATATTTAAAAATAAATAGCTAAAGGAGAGGTGTTAGGGAGCTTCGTGGACCAACAATAATACGAACCTTGGCCTTTAGCTGAGCCAAAAGGGGTTAGAAATCGTTTTCAGGTTAGAGTAAACGTCCTACAGTGACTGGACGGCCGTATCCTTATCATTTAAGGAGTATCCCCAGGACATCTTCTTTACCGTTTTATTTCTGTACCTGATACGTTGATGTACGATATGCTTCTGTGTTATTGGTTTCGTCTGTGTTGCTGCATATAAGCGAGAACGATAAACTGTTACACAGGAAATATATATATGACCAAAGAAAGGGTAGTACAAATCCTGCTAACTCTACGAGAATGTGGTTATCGAAGTCAGGTGCTCAACAACACGACATTCTTTTCATTAAAACTAGGAGTAAATCCCCCATCGCTCTCTGTCTTGGATATTGCGCTGTTGCAAGGGATAAACACTAAAATACTGTTCTAGTCACAAAGATGTATGGAGAAGATACTGAGCCGAAGCATTGTCTTATTCTGCCACTGAGCCACGGGATATAATCGGCAAAGGGCGAAATCTCTGCTTCGTTAAGAAGAACGAGCGATAGATTTCACACATAACTTGAGATCTTGCAGACATATAACACATTCTGGACATCACTGAGCACTTTTACTCTGCTCAGGACATTTACTGAACTCTATGGCCCGTCCACACGAAATGTTTACTGCGTGGGCAGAAGTCCTGCATCACTATAACCCGAAAAAGTTCTCTTCTGCATCCGCCCATGTCCTATTGGGCCACTTGTATTGGCTACATCAGGGCTATTCAACTGGTGGCCCGCTGGCCAAATCCAGCCACTGAGTTGTTTTTGTATGACCCTTTGACCGACTCAGAAGAATGAAAATAAACCATTAAACCAGCATAAAACAGAAAGTTTATCATTTTTCTTTTTATGTATTTATTGGAAAACGTAAACGCAAATAACATACGAATTTCTCGCTTCTTTCTGTGTATAAGTTTTTAGAGGGAAAAAAATACAGGTAAACTAATGTATGGCCCTTTTGATAATCCTTTTCGAGTAGTTGAATAACCCTGGGTTACAGTGATGTGTAGCTCCCGCCCAACATCCGCCCGCGACAGTGCGACAGCAAGTATTTGGTGTGAATTCGGCCTAGGGTTTGATGAAGGCTTTATTTTGCTACAAAGGCATATCTGCACCCACGAGCTGCTTCTGTCTGTCGCGTGAGAGGTTGTCGCTTCCTATTTGGACAGGCATCGCGTTGACGCTCACCCCGCCGCTCGTCGCGTCCCGTGTGGCCGTACCCTAAAAGAAAAAACGTTCTCGCTCTGGAAGGATTAAAGAGGAAAGCAATAGCAATAGTTGTATCCCCAGTTTCATCTGAAACGTGAACCCAGTGGACCGCATAATGAAGTTGCCCTTCTTTTACAGCCTACCAACCGCATTTCAGAGGATACGGAAGGAAGTGAGGAACGTTTATATAAACAGGTTGTGAAGCCACCCTGATATACCAGTGCCACCACCTGGAGACGTCCTTCAGCAGCATCTATATAGGAAACGAAGGGAAATATAAAGAAACAAGATGGTCAAAGTAGTGAAAAGAATCAGCGAAAGAAAGATAGTGATAACATAAAACGAGTGACAGACGACGCAAGGGAGATGAGAAAGAATATAAAGGAAGAGAAACGAGGAAATATAAAGGGAAGACGGCGGGTGGAGTGAGAGGAGGGAAATAAGGAGAGAGAGGGGAAAAAAGGAGGGGAAATGAGTGGATGGAAGGAGGGAAAGGAGGAGGTTAGGCAAGAGGATGATAGTAAAAGCTAATTAAAGAAAGACGAGAAAGAAAATAGCGAAAAAATGAAAGAGAGAGAGAGAGAGAGAGAGAGAGAGAGAGAGAGAGAGAGAGAGAGAGAGAGAGAGAGAGAGAGAGAGAGAGAGAGAGAGAAGCAGCGGTATAGTATGCGTTTCGAAAGTGATAGACAAGAGATATAGTCTAAAATCTCTCTATAATCAAGATAAGAGATCACTTACCTGATGGAAGGAGATATCATTGTAAAGGAGACAGGGTATATGGAGATTGGGAGAGGGAAAACAGAAGGAGCGGAATGAATGTGAAACGAGGTGAAAATAAAATGCAGGGGAGAGGAAGGGAGAGAGTGAGAGGATGACTGGATAATGTCTGAGAGAACGTAGCTGAGAGGGGGACGATGAGGGGAGGAAAGGAAAGTTGAGAGGGAAAGAAACGGGAGTTGAGAGGGAAGGAAAAGCGAGTTGAGAGGGGGAGGAAAGGAGAGTTGAGAGTGACGGGAAGGAGAGTTGGAAGGAGAAGAAAGGGTAGTTGGGGAGGGAAGAAATGGGGGTTGAGAGGCGAGGAAAGGAGAGTTAGGAAGGGAGGAAGCGGTGCTAGAAGGGGAGAAAAGAGGTACTAGGAGGAAAGGAAAGGGGGTTTTTAAGATGTGAGGAAAAGAGAATTGAGAGGAGAGGAAAGAGGTGTTAGGAGAGGAGGAAATGGAGGATAAAAGGGGAGGAAAGGGAAGTTAAGATGGGAGAAATGAGGAGATAAGAGGAGAGAAGGGAATGGTGGGAGAAAAGAGGTAGCAAGAGAGGAGGAATGCGGTGAAAAGAGGCGTAAAAAAGAAGACGCTAAGAACAGAGAAAAAGGGAGCTAAGAGTGGGGAAGGGAATGTTAGGAGAGGAGATGAGGGAAGTTAAGAGGTTTAGAAAGAGTAAAAAAAAGAAAGAAAAAAAAGGCTTGGGAGAACGGGGTGTTAGGACGAAATCTGGGTGAGTGTGAGTGCTTCAGCCTCTCTAGGTCAATGACACATTTTGTATGATTCGTGCTAACTTCAGATAACTTTTTTTTTTTTGGGGGGGGGGAAGAAAGCAGGTTGTCAAGGTGTTGCTAGACTTTCTAAAGCTGTCACTACAAACAGACTCTTTCAAATGTTAATAAGTTGATCTAAAGGTACCAAGCATAAAATATAACACACGCCATTGTACGTACTGAAAGGGTTAACTGAGGCAGGGAAGAGTAGTGGTGCCAGGGAAAGGGTGTATTACGGAAGATATGTGTAAGAATACATAAGCAAGAGAAATTGTTGTGTAAAAAAGGAAGGATTTTTCGGAATATGTAAGAAAATACGCAGAGATAAACCAGAAAATTCAGTACGAATACATATGAGGGACTCTGACTAAAATGCAGTGAAAAAGAACCATGTGGGATATTGCCGAAGAAGCCTGAAATTTGAGATATAAGAAGGGAACTGACTAGAAGGCAATAAGGAGAAAAAACATGCAAAATGTTCTGGAAGATATCTTTGAAAACATGCGAGAAGAGAAATCAGAAAAGGTGAAAATGTAAGAAAAGTATTGATTATGATGGAATGTTACGAAGCCAGGAAATAATTATGTTCAAGATAATTTGTATAAAATGACAAAAAGACACGGTAAAAATGGAAGGGAATTGTTATATAATGCAAAGGAGAAAGAAGCACCTGAAAAGAAAAGAGTAGTAATAAAAAGTGACAGGAAATATGGGAGAAATAGAAAGAGATGAAGGCAGACACAGAAAAAGAATGATTGAGATGAAAGTAGAGGTAGGCAATGCTACATCATGTGAGTGGATGATGGTCACCACCACCTACCTCAAAGATGTAGTAGTGGTGAAATATAAAGGGACCTTATACTCTGTGTCAAGAATTCACGCGATACCCACTGGGCATCACTCAGTTCAACCATCCTCGTGTACACTTCAATCGGGATGGTTTTCAGAACATTTGTCACTGTTTCATTAGTTACCATTCTTATGCACGACATTAGTGCTTTCACTGAGTGATTTTATTGCGTGTGTATATCATTCACCCTCTCTCCGTTGACCGTTGAAGTTAGGCCACGTGTACTTCCTGTGAACATGGTCATCTCTCACCCCTTTCCCAGTTTGAACTCGGTCAGCTTTGGACCGCCTCGAGAATAGGATCGTTTGTGCCCAGCATAGAGAGCAGTGTCTCCGTTGTACAGCGATTTCCTGAATCTCCACCTGGACGGTGATCGGTGAAGTGAGCTTAGCAGCAAATAGCAGCGCTTGGTGTTTGAGACGCAGACGCCCAATCTTTCGTAGTTTCGGCTCCGTCCCTCCACTGACCAGTATTTCTGTTCGTTATTCTAGGCTTAAGTTCGATTAGCTTTTGAATGAGCGAGTGAGTGTGTTTCCTTTGTTATTTGAGTTCATGAGTCCCTCTGTGACCGTGAATTCCCATTTTGAGTTCATTTCAAGACTCATATAACATAAATTTATCTTATTGTAATCAATAAATTTATAGTTATTTTCTTTGAGCTTAATGTTATTAGAATCGTGTTTTATTTCTCCACATTAAGCTTACTTTAGTCTGCCGCTCCTAGTTTGCACAAAATCCTTACATTATTCATAACTGGTACTTAGGCCAGTTCTTTTGTATTAAACTTAAATCCGTTGTGCCAGCCAGGAGTTAAGCACCGGCAAGAACCTGTCCATTATTATTAGTAATAGTTATTGATTGTCAGGGGTGGAGTCTGTTTCTCAAGAGGCTGACAGTACTAACAATCAGCACTCGTGAGTAATAGTCTCTGCTGTATACTGTTGAGAAAGTTTATAAATTCTCGTCCTTAGAGATTTGGCGAAGCAAGCCAGCATAAAGAAAAACTTACTACTCGATTTTCACAAGTCAATTCCTTGTCTCTACTTTCAAGCAATAACAAGCATTTTTAATTTTCAAATTCACAACCTCCCGTGACATCTGGCGACCTCATTCCAGGATATTAATTCCTAGCTCTAATGTTATTAACGAAATAATACTCACAAACTCACAAATAGGTATTTGTTATTAAAGTCTATAGGCAATATCTTACTGGTGGTTATTAATTCATCTCTATTAATTTTACGTAATAGTTTTCCCAGTCTGTAGCATTTTTTTTTCTTTCTTTACCAGTTTAACTAGATAAAACTTGTCACCACCAGCCTGTGTCTATATTCTTTACTTTTGATTATTAACATTTCTCTGCAAAACAGCAGTCAGTACTCAGTCTTTAGTCTACTCAGCCTTAACTGAGTTAGCATCATGGCCACTAATATATATGTACTGTACAGGAAGCCAAAGATATGGTGCTTACTGACCCCCAAGAAATTAAAGAATATGTCCTCTCATGGTTTAGTTATGAACAGCTGCGCGAAAGTGATGCCCGTGAAGAGCATAGAATTCAACGCGAGGAACGCGAGAGAGAACATGAACACGAGCGGAAACAATGCGAACAACGCGAGAGAGAATGTGAACACGAGCGAGAACAACGTGAGTGAAAATGAGAACACGAACGTGCCGAGCGCGAGGCACGTGAGAAACATGAACTTGAGATGCTGAAGCTCAAGCGAGACCTCTTGGGGTCAGGCACATCTGCTGCAGCCAACCCGAGCTCCACGAGTGCTCTTCCTGCACATGTTCTGGCAACCCCACACCTCAAGCTTCCTTCATACAAGGAAGGTGAGCGAATCGAGCCATTCATAGCTCAATTTGATAACATGGTGCAGCTGTACCAGCTCGATGAGGCAGCTAAGCGGCTCCAGTTTCTTAGCTTGTTTGAGGGCCCTGCCCTTGATATTCTCCACAGAATTCGTGGAGACAATCTCACGTATGAGATGATGAAGGCTGCACTCATCAAAGCGTACGGTCTCACAGATGGTGATGCCAGGAGTCAGTTTATGAGGGCGCATCTCCCAGAAAAAGAGACTGCTGTTCAGTTCCTCGATTGGCTTACTGTTTACTTAGATGAGTGGATGGAGAAAGATGAATCCCCTCGCACGTGAGAGGGGATATTTGACCTTATGCTGCGCATGCAGCTAGAAAAGTCGTGGCCTGCTGAGCTTATGGCTCAGCTTAAGATATGCCAGGTAAGGGAT
Organism: Coenobita brevimanus; assembly: GCF_032717465.1. Lineage (NCBI taxonomy): Eukaryota > Metazoa > Arthropoda > Malacostraca > Decapoda > Coenobitidae > Coenobita > Coenobita brevimanus. The sequence continues at coordinate 30,748,214 of NC_137032.1, read as the reverse complement.
GCCAGCCAAATGGTGGAGAAGGCTGATGCATTCTTCACTGCATATGGGTACCAAACTCGTAAGCAACACACCTGGAACAGGAAAGCTGACAAATCTGGGAAACCATCTCAGACTGAACCCCTGCATCAAGGCCGTTCTCAGAATAATGGCCAAGGTCCAAACAAACCGCAGAAGAAGGAGCAGGGGCAAAATACCCAGAAACCAGAGTGGAAGCGGTATGACAAGCAGAACCCTATCCAGCAGCAGTATCACAAGCAGCAGCAGAGCAAGGACAAACCACGTAACCCTCAGTCAGGACAATCGACTTTAGTGTATCGGAGGCAGGATGCAAATGCAGCCTTCATTCCACAACAAGTGCACAGTGGTGCCGTCCCCACAAGTACAGGTACTTCTCCACAGTTCACTAGTCCCCCAGCGACAATGAACCCTCCCCCACAGGTGGTCAATGCTTCAACTCCCCAGATGGTGAGCATGACCCCTCAGCCATCCAGTTCGCAGGGTGCCACATTTGCTGCATCGTTTGTTCCGCAGTCTCATCAATGACTGGCTGCTACCTTCTCAGACCCTTCCACCAGCAACACTGCCTTTCTTGTTCAGCCAGGGGTTGTGGGAGGTGTTTCTGTAAATGTTCTGAGAGACAATGATTCCTCAGGTTGCTCCATCAAGCAGAGTTTAGTTCGGCCCGACGAGTACACAGGTAAGCAGATCCAAGTTAGACTTATTGATGGATCAGTGAGATTGTTCCCTGAGGCACGTATCCAGGTGGCATCTCCTTTCTACACTGGCTTGACAGCTGCTGTTGTCATGCCAGAACCTTTGTTTGACCTCATTATTGGTAACATACCAGGCGTCAAAAATAGTTGCACCGTAGATGTTGCTACTCAGACTTTGGCTGTTGCAGTAACAGGAGCCATGGCCAAGGCTCCAAACTGTGTCACCCCGTTGACCGTTGCAACGCCGTAAGATCTGATTCGTAGTCAAGATGTTGTCCAAGAACAACAGTCTGACCCGACACTTGCCTCAGTGTGTAAGAAGCTGGAGGGTAATGTGATTAAGTATTCAAGGGGAGGTCAAGCCAGGTTCCTTTGTAAGCTAGGATGGCTGTACCGTGAGTCACAAACACCCCAGGGTGAGGTTCGACTGCAGTTTGTCATTCCCGCGAAGTATCACCAAGTAGTATTTGAATTTTTTTTTTTTTGATGGTGAATGAAGGAAAAACAAAGGAAAAAAATAAGTCCATGTGCCTAAAGGCATCCTCTATTCATAAAATACTTATAACAATTGGATTTAGAATCGAGAGGATTAAATGTATGTGGGAAGCAACTCCCAGGAAGTGAATTCCAGAGAGTAGTAGTTCTGGGGATAAATGAATTTTGATAAGCAGAGGTTCTGCATTGTGGGGGAGAGAGTGTGAGTTCATGGGCGCTCCCAGCTGCCGGAGTATTTCGGGAGAAAATGTGAAGGGGAGGCACAATTGAAGCATGTTCGTTAGAGCACTTACGGTAAAAATATCGATAAAATAGTGCTAAAGAAACAACATCTTTACGTACTAATAATGGAGGAAGGTCCTGCGTTATGGCAGGATTATTGATTAATCTAATGGCTTTATTTTGAATTTTGTTCAACTGCCTCAATGCAACCACTCCACATCCACTCCACAATTGTGAACAGTATTCGATCTGAGAATGCACATGACTTTTGTATATTGTGGCCATCTGCTCGTCAGTGAAGAACTCACGAACTCTGTACATAAGTCCCAGTTTTTTAGAAGCGTTCTTAGCAAGGGATTTAACATAAGTTATCCAGCTTAGATTGGGGTTTAGAGTAACACCTAGGATATCAATTGTAGTGGATATGGGAATACTGACATCATTTAAAATTATGTGAGAGTCTGAGGGATTCTTTCTATTGGAGAAATTAATGTATTTAGTTTTCTGAGCATTAAATGAGACCAGATTTTTTTGTCCCCATTGATTAATTTTAGAAAGGTCCTGGTTCAGTGAAATTGCTGTGTTTATTTGGGAATTTATAATATTAAATTGTGTAAAGGAGGTACTAAATGTGAAAAAACTATGAAGGGTCGAGTCATCAGCATAAGAGTGTATTGGGTTATGCGTGACAGATAGGAGGTCATTTATATGAATGAGAAAGAGGGTTGACGTCTAAGCTTAAGTTCGATTAGCTTTTGAATGAGCGAGTGAGTGTGTTTTCTTTGTTATTTGAATTCATGAGTCCCTCTGTGACCGTGAATTCCCCTTTTGAGTTCATTTCGAGACTCATATAACATAAATTTATTTTGCTGTAATCAATAAATTTACAGTTCTTTACTTTGAGTTTAATGTTATTAGAATCGTATTTTATTTCTCCACATTAAGCTTACTTTAGTCTGCCGCTCCTAGTTTGCACAAACTCCTTACATTATTCATAACTGGTACTTAGGCCGGTTCTTTTGTATTAAACTTAAATCCGTTGTGCCAGCCAGGAGTTAAGCACTGGCAAGAACCCGTCCATTATTATTACTATTAGTTATTGATTGTCAGGGGTAGAGTCACTTTCACAAGAGGCTAACAGTACTAACAATCAGCACTCGTGAGTAATTAGTCTCTGCTGTGTACTGTTGAGAAAGTTTATAAATTCTCGTCCTTAAAGAATCGGGGAAGCAAGCCAGATTAAAGTAAAACTTACTACTCGATTGTCACAAGTCAGTTCCTTGTCTCTACTTTCAAGCAATATCAAGCGGTTTTAATTATCAAATTCACAACCCCCAGTGACACTCCGACTGTACTCTCATGCATGAGTTGGTGCATGTCATCGCCTAACTCTCATGTACATACACATAGCCTACGGATACACCCACACATCCCCTAACTCTCATACATATACACATTACCTACATATACATTCATACATTGCCTAACTCTCATACACAATCATATAGCCTACATATGCATCCATGTGTCACCTAACTCATACACTTATACATACACATAGCCTATAGATACATCAATACTGTATATCGCCTAACTCATACACATACACATACATATAGCCTACAGATACATCTATATGTCGCCTAATTCATGCACGTAGACTAAAGATACATCAGTATATTGCCTAACCCATATGCATACATCCATACATCGCCTAACTCTCATACACATACACATAGCCTACAGACACGCCCATACATTCCATATCTCTCATAGACATACACATAGCCTACACATACATCAATACATCGTCTAACTCTCATACACATACACATGGTGGTAGGTGATGGCGATCATCATCCACTCACTTGATGTAGTGCTCCCTAATTCTTCCTTCACCTTTATCATTCAATTTCTGTGTCTGTTTTCCTTTCTTCCAACTTCGCCTTTTCTTTGATGTCCCTTTTTATTATTATTCTTTTCACTTCAGGTGGTTCTCCATTAAGTAACAAGCCCAACGGTTTTCTGCAACCCAAGAAACCATTTATAACACTGGAACACTGGGTGGTAACTATATAACCTGATCACAGGGTGAAGTGGAGGCTACAAAGGTACACCTGTTAACCGTGTGGAGAGACGTACAAGCGGCACCCACCTAGTAACTAAACCTCCACATTTTCCCCCGTGTCTTGTTGTGACAAAGTGCTGTCAACTACAAGAGTTCGTCGGTTCACTGCACGGGACGGCCCTGCAGGGGCAATTGCTTGCCTTTGACTAATGGGTCCGCTCATCAAGACAAACCGAAATTGATCATCATTATCATCAACAACAACACATACGCATAGCTCCCAGATAAACCCAAACATTGCCTAACTCCAATATACATACACTTATATACATCAGTACATAGTTCAGTGTTTCATATTCACATAGCCTCCAGATACACCCACACATCAGATAGCTCATATACTCATACATCGCCACTATACACATACGCAAAAGCTACAGATACAAGCATACACATACTGTATACCCTAAACTGGGCTGGATTCACCTGGCAACAGCTAGAGGTCCCTTCTTCATCAGTGGCTGTCACACCATCATTGTCATACTCTGAGTCTGACTGCAAATGTGGCCCTCATTCGCGCACTTGAAGTAGTACTTCCTTCTTCTTACCTTTATTTTTCTTTTTCTGTGCCTGTCCTCCTCTCTCTCTACTTCTCACTTACCATTCTGTCTCTTTTTATTACTCTATTTTCCCATTCAGGTGGGTCTGCACTGAGTGACAAGTCTAATGGCTTCCTGTAACCCATGAAACCATACAAAACGCCAGGGAGTAGACTGCAGCACCATGGTGGTGGATGGTAAGTTGATGACCGGGACAGCTGGAGCTCCCGTTTCACCACCCATCGGGACTAGCTTCTGACACTTTGCTGAGCTTTTTCAGTGTTTCAGTTTCACAGAGCGTAGGCCAATATGCTTCTCTAATTGTCAACACGACACAACATGCATGTTACACACTACACTTCCTATTAAAAATTTTACTAAAAATTGTGTCCTATCACCAAGCCTCGGAGTCCCCAGGGGGAGGGGGGGACCATCAAAGCACCCACCATCCACCCCTCTCCCCGTGACGACCAAGCATGATACCTGTAAACACTGTCTAACTCACTTCCTCTTTATTTCTGCAACATTCGCAGCCTTCCCCTTAACTTTCCCTCTGTTGAACACTACCCCTCCTCCTCTAAACTTTACCTCCTCTTCCTCACTGAAATTCAGCTTGATAGCAAACCTTTCTCTGCATCCTTCAACTTTCTCTATACTCATTTCAAAGCAAAGGTGGCTGTCGTGTAGGTTTATGCAACAACATATCTTGCTCTCGGGTTTCTAAACTTGAATCTTCTGAAAACTCTACTCTCTGGCTTCGGCTTTCATGTCATTCTCTGACTAAATGTAACTGTCTTGTTTACATACCCCCTAATTCTACTGCCTGACAAATTCTTTGACTAACTTGCTTCTAAGATGGAACACACCCAATCAATTTCTCCCTTCTCTGAAATCTCCATTCTAGGAGATTTCAATGTTCACCACCACCTTTGGCTCACCTCTCCTGTCACTGATTCACCTGGTAAACAAGCCTACATCTTTTCTATCCTCAGTGACCAAGAGCAACTTGCACAACACTCAATCCATATCCCTGAATGCCTTGGAGAGAGTTCCCTCATACTTCACCTCTTCCTTACAACTAATCCTTCTGCTTACATTGTTAATCTGTCCTCTCTGTTGGGCTCCTCTTATCACAGCCTTATCACCTTACCCTGTCCTATCGTTCCAATAAGTCTATAGACCCTCCAAAGATGCGACAGTTGTGGGGCTTTGGAGCTGCTGTTTGGGAGACCCTCAAGCAGTATTTCTTTGATTTTCCCTGGAATGATTATTCCTTCCATGGCCGAGAGCCATCTGGGTGTGCCTTGAGCATTATGGAGGTTATTCTCTCAGGCATGGAAGCACTCATTCCACTCATATCTTTTGACTACTGAAAAAGAAAAAAGGTGGATTAATCATGTTTGTTCTAATGCTTCCCCCAACAAGGAGGTGAGCTGCAAAAAGTACCAGAGACAACCCACCCCTGTATCTCATCTCTTATGTTTCTGCCCGGAATCGTGCTAAGTTTGTTCTTTGCTCTGCAAATATAAGTTCATTCATACTGAATGCTCTAAACTCTCCAACTCCCAGAAACCTTTCTAACAACTTTACCTCATCATCCTTTCCCCCTCTTTTACACTTTGATGGCTCCATAGCTATTTCTTCTACTGATATAGCAGAACTTATCGCTCAGACTTTCTCCTCCAATTCTACCCTAGACGATTCCAGTGCTGTTCCTCCATCACTTCCCCCCCCCCCTCAGACTTCTTCGAGGCTGACATTAAAATTTCTTCAATAGACCTATTTTCTGCCATCACTGGCCCCAATACTAACAAGGCATATGGGCCTGACGGGGTCCCTCCAGTTGTCCTCAAGAGCTGTGCTTCTGTGCTTATACCCTGGGTAGGCAAACTCTCTTGCATTGTCAATCAACTTTTACCTTTTCTTCTTGCTGGAAGTATGCTGTCATTCAGCCTGTCCCAGAGATATGTGACCATTCCCATCCCTCTAACTACCGCCGAATTTCTATAACATTCTGTGCTTCAAAAGATTTGTGTCTATTCTTAACAAAAAATTCTAAAATATCTTTCTTCTCGAAATATTCTTTCTGATCGTCACCTACCTTTCAGACTCTTGGTCATCCTCCTTTCAGGACTTTGGCGAAAAGTTTGCCATTGTACTTGACATCTCAAAGGCTTTCGATCGAGTCTGGCATAAATCTCCAAACTCCCCTCTCACCCGCAATTTTTCTGTTCTTCTATCTGTACCTTCATCTCTATCTTCCTTTCTGGTCATTCTATAGCTGCTGTTGTAGACGGCTTTCTTCTCCTAGAACTATAAGTAGTGGTGTTCCTCAGGACTCCGTCCTATTACCAATTCTCTTCCTTTTATTCATCAATGACCCTCTATGCTGTACATCAGACTCTATCCACTCACTGGCTGATAACTCCACCCTTCACCTTTCCATTCGCTTCCCGCAGCATCCATCTCAGCAGTTACTTCAACAAACAAGGGACGAGGCTATGGCACACCTAATGTCTGACTTGGCTAATATCTCTTGAGTAAAAATAATCTTGTTTTTAATGCATCAGTAACTCGGTTCTTACATCTATCAACCCGACAGAATCTCCCAGGAGGAAATTGTTTACAATATCCAACTCAATCCTGCATCATCTTTAAACATACTTGGAGTTTCATTAACTCGGGTTGATCTTTGAATGATCATATTACCTCTCTTGTAAAATATGTTTCCAAGAGATTAGATGTGCTAAGTCGACTGCATGCCTTCTTTACCCCTGCACACCTTTACACATGAGTTTTATTCGCCCCTTTTTAAAGTACAACTCTCATGTGTGGGGAGAATCCCTACATACAACTCTTCTCGACAAGGTGGAGTCAAAGGCTTTTCGTCTAATTAACTCTTCTCCTCCTAGTGCCTCCCTTCAACCTCTGTCTCTCCGCCATATTGTTGCATCGTTATCTCTTTTCTATCGCTGCTTCAATGGCCACTGCTCTTCTGACCTTCTGCTTGCATCCGTCCACCACTACGGCGGGCACATAGCACCCACCCAGCATCAAACTCATCCCTTTTCTGTCCATCTCTCTGATGCAAGAGTTAACCGTTACTACCAGTCATTCATGTTTGCAACAGGTCAGCTCTCTCTCTCTCTCTCTCTCTCTCTCTCTCTCTGTATTTCCTACCACCTATGATCTCCAGTCTTTCAAGCGCAGTGTGTCCAGACGTCTCGAAATGAACAGATCTTGAATTTTGCTCTCTGTTATCTTGTTTTTGTTTTTTCTTTCAGGGAAAAAATTTACTGGCTCCCGGCCTTCGGTTCCTTCCTCTTTGCATAATATCTGTCTATCTATCTACATATCTACTTGTCTATCTATATATCTATCTATCTATCTATATACATAACCAAATTTTGGAGTGCTATGGCGCATACTATGATGCCCATGATAACTGGATGGAGAAAAGAAAATGCGACGTCCATTCGAGAACCAAACCCACACACTATTCCCTGTGCCTAGCTGTGGCTAGCTGTGGAGAGGTGCTGCCAGCCACAAGGGAACATCAATTCACTGCACGGGACGACCTTGCAGGGAAGGTTGCTTGCTTTTGGTTGACGGGCCTGCTGAGCCGGACAGACTGAGGTTGGTCAACAACATGATGCTCAGCCACATCAAATACACACACACACACACACACACACACACACACACACACACACACACACACCACTGCACGCCCTCAGTCTTATCTCTTACACCATCCTTCAACGGTTCTGCCATAATCCCCACTAATGCTATTCCTTCCCTGAAATGATCCCGCCTCTCACGCTATTTCCGCTGAGTAATACCAGGCTCAGCCCAGAGAATTTTACGCCGCCTGCTGTCCAAAGCACTGGAAATGTTGAGCCAGGGTTGTGTGGATTATTGGAGCATGAGGGAAATTGGTTATGTATAAAGTATTTTGTTGTGTATATGTGTTGTGTGTGTTTATGTATGAAAGAGAGAGAGAGAGAGAGAGAGAGAGAGAGAGAGAGAGAGAGAGAGAGAGAGAGAGAGAGAGAGAGAGTTCTTGAATAAATTTGTGTATCAGTGAAAACAAGAGTGAGATGGATAATGAATAGTGGTGAAGAGGTCAAGAAATTTGAGTATGGTGTGTGTGTGTGTGTGTGTGTGTGTGTGTGTGTGTGTGTGTGTGTGTGTGTGTGTGTGTGTGTGTGTGTGTGTGTGTGTGTGATTTTATTCTCTAAGAAGAGGTACTGGTATTGTGATATGATATACGGTATACTGTAGTAATGTGTGTTGTGGTTTTGTAAAGTGAAGTGTCTCATATTTGTGAGGTGTGATGCCGATGTGGTGTGTGGCATTTTGGGGAGTTGTGTTGTTGTGGTGTGTATTGTTGTGTGGTGAGGCGTTAGTGTGGTGTATTGTTACCGTGTACTTCCGTGATTTGAGGTTATTCCTGTTGGCGATGTGTTGAGGGTGGTGTTGGTGTGATGAGGTGATAATATAAGAAGAGAGGATAACTGCTTTAGGCCGGTTGGCTCATGCTAGGCAGCTCCTTCAAGAGTGACTAAACTAATAGAATATGATAAGGACGGCAAAGAAGAAGACTAAGATCATATTGGGTATTGCATTGTGCTGTGAGGTTAGATGTGGTATTGTGAGTGAGGTGTAATGTTGTGTGATAAAATGTGGTATTCTGATATGGAGAAATGAATTCCCAGAGCTAGGCAACTTAGGCCATATAGCCTCGCTACGTTACAGGAGAGCGCTACCCCTCCCGGCACGGCAGACCCGAGCGCGGCTCGAACTCACGACCCCCCCGGCCCCGAGCTCTAGCACTGAGCTACCGTGCCCCCATTCTGAGATGGGGTGCTGGTGTAAAGTGTGACGTTGTGAAGGGAGATGCTGCTGTGAAGTGTCGTGTTCTGAAGTGAGGTGCTGGTGTGGAGTGTGGCTTTTTGAGGTAAGGTCCTGGCGTGAAAAGAGGTGTTGTGAGGTGTGGTACTGGTGTGAAGTGTGTCGCCATATATGATGCTGATGTGAATTATGGCTTTGTGAGGTAAGGTGCTGATGTGAAGAGAGGTGTTGCTAGGTGTGATGTTTGTGTGATGTGTGGTGCTATGAGGTAAGGTGATGGTGTGAAATGTGGTGCTATGAAGTGCGATGCTGGTGTGAAGCATGGTGCTGGGAGACATTGTGCTGTGTGAAGTATGTTGTTGTAAGTAGCAGGTGTAAAATGTGGTGCTGTGGGTGTGGTGCTGGTGTTAAGTGTGGTGTTGAGGTGTGGTGCTGGTGTGATGTTGGTGTGAAATGTGGTGTTGTGATGTGAGGTGCTGGTATGAAGTGTGGTGTTGCTAAGTGGAGTATTATTATAAAGTATGATGTAAGATGCTGATGTAAAGCTTGGAGTTGTGAGATAGGGTCCCGGTGTGGAGACTGGTGTTGTGAGGTGTGGTATTGGTGTGAACTTTGGTGCTGTGAGATGAGGTGTGAAGAATGGTCTTGTAAGTCGTGCTGCTGGTATGAAGTGTTGTGTTGTGAGGTGTGGTGTGAAGTGTTGTGTTGTGAGGTGTGGTGTTGGTGTGAAGTGTGGTGTTGACGTGAACTAATCTCCCGCCAGTGAGTCAGAGTCAGCTGCACACACCCACCCCTGTTTGCTTACGGATCACCGGGTTCCTCTCTCACATTTGCTCTCTGCCTCTTGGTTTCCTGGATGGTACGGTGCTTATATGAAAACACACACACACACACACACACACACACACACACACACACACACACACACACACACACATTTAATATTATTGTGGCGCGTCGTCTCTCTCTCTCTCTCTCTCTCTCTCTCTCTCTCTCTCTCTCACTGTCTGCATTTGCATCTGAATGACTCTCCTTTCCTTGTCTTTAGTACGACTCTCTGACAGTCTCCGCACAACTGTTCGCTCTTTCACTCTTCTTCATTGACTCTCCTTGCCTTCAGTACACCTGTGACACTCTCGCCACGTTCATTCACTCACCCTCCCTCCCCTGGATTTCAACAACTTTCTTTCCCTTCGTTACCAAGGTACTTGGTTAATTTTGCCTCCGCCCACCTATCGTGGAGGAGACATTAACGGCCGTATGCTTAAACACAAATGGAGAGGCTCTACATTGGTCACTACTTTACATACTAAGGAAAGCACAAGCAAGCCCTCAATTTTTACATGGTATTCTAAGAAAGCATTAAGGGTAAGGGGATGGTTGGTAGCCCTGTGTGACTACTTTGTCCAGACGATGTCAACAACAAAACAAAATTTCCCGTCTTTTTTTTTTCTTTATACATTAGCGCTTGTTTGTAGGAATACTTTATAATTACTTTCAAAGTAATGAACTGTTCAATCAATACTTAAGTTGTAAATATGATAGGTGGCGCTGTAGTTACAAGAATTTGGTAATCCTGAGACGTAGGACCACCTTAAAAATAAACAAAAACAAAAACGTATCTTTGAACTGATTCAGTGACTTAATAAAGGTGTACTGAAGTGTGTTTTATTGTAGGAAGACGACCCACCACTAAAGAAAAATGAGGACTATAAGGGATGGGTTAGGTAAAAGATAGGTTAGGTTAGGATAAATTCACATTCCACCCTGACGGGCTTCATTCTGTCCATGTCCATACTAGTTAAAATATGGATGGACAAAACTGACTAACTAGGATAAATTTGGTCAGGTTACCCTAAAATTGGTTAGGTTAGCCTAAAGTTAAGATAAATAAGGTTGGGTTGAATTACGAAAATTTGTTAGGTTTGGGTAAATGAGCACTGATAAAGGGTAATTTCGTTCAAAAATGGCGTTCTGAGATGGCGTTTGTCAGTCGGCGCACAGGTTAGGGTAAGTTTGGTTAGGTTAGCATAAAATTGATTGGGTTAGTCTAAAATAGGTTTGGTAAGGTTAGGATAAATAAGGTTGGGTTGTTACGAAAATTTAGGTTAGGTTTGGATAAATAGGCACTGATAAGGGTAATTTCTCTCAAAAATGGCGTCCTAAGGTGGCGTCCTGTCCTCGTGCACAGCAAGTTAGAAGCTGTGAACAAACACCGTTTTTTTAAGCACTTTTTACCACATTTAAAAGAAATGAAAAACACAGAAACTTGAAAACGCATTTCGAGAGTACTTGAAGAATTCCATGAAAGGCTAAAGTAAGGGGAAAAAGAGAAAAAAGAAGGAAAGAAAAGAGAGAGGAAACTGCAAATAAGAGTGTCTTATGTCTCCCTCAGGACTACCAAGAACTGTGAAGAGGATGCTGCTAATAAATAATTAAAAATGGTATTTGAAGTAAAAGAAAAATAACCTGTAGTGCCTGAGATTAAAACGCTAAGATTATTTGATGCTGTCACGACGCATAATTTGTCCTATGAGCTAAGAACAGTACCTTTCTCGTTATAAATGAGATATTAACCTATATTATTACCTGTGGAGGGGCGGAAGAGGGAGGGGGAGACCATGGATGAGATGGAGGGATGGAGTGGAGACGTATACGAGAGAGGGGGGTGTGAGCTGGGAACAGGGCAGTGAAATTGCGGGGGACAGGGCGACATGAAGGCGATTTATTTGTGTATGGGATCAAGGCGTCTTGCAATAGATAGAATAGATTAACTGTAGCACTGACTGAACGTCCGATATTCAGTTAAATCATATGGGTAATGTCTAAAGATGGTTTACACATGTCAAGTTTAGGATCTCTCTTATTGTTAACTACGCTATTAAAAAAAAAAAAAAAAAAAAAAAGACAGTGCGTGCCACCACCAGGGCAGACAAGTGCCCGAGTTTGACCTACTACTCGGTAAGCCCGCGGGTTTTGATAACTAACAGTTCGGTTCCGTTGTGTTTCCACTGCATTTTTAGCAAGTTAAAATATTTTCTGCATAAATTATTTACATTATTCTATGTTTTCTGAACGTACAGTTACTTTGTTACAAATGATTAAATATAGGGATTGCGAAAGCCTTCAAAAATTTTTGGAATAACCCCTACAAATTGAGGGAAGTCTTTCTCTACTTAAACTTTTAGCATACCGTTTTGATATAACGCCCTTAGGAAAGGCGCCCTACATCAGCTTTAAGCACTGGTCTGTCTGTGCGTGCGTGCGTGCGTGCATGCGTGGGACAGTGCTTGCGTTAGCACTCTAGTGGGCACCGTATCTTTTGAACGCATCGACGGATTTCCGCCATACTTTTTTCAGTGATGCAGTATGAGATGATGAACTGATTAGGTCAGCAAGGTCAACGGACCAAACGTCAAGGTCATTCAATTTAATTTATCCTTGTGGGAGCGATATCTCCTGAACCCCTGGACGGATTTCGACCAAACTTTTGTCATTGATACAGTATGAAGGGACGATGAACTGATTAGGTCAGCATGGTAAAGGGGTCAAAAGTTAAGGTCATACGGGTATGGCAGCGATATCTCCTGAACCCCTCGACAGATTTTGACCAAATTTTTGTTAGTGATACGGTATGAAGGGACGATGAAGTGATTAGGTCAACACGGTCAAGGGGTCACAGATCAAGGTCAAATGGGTCGACTTAATTTATCCTTAGTCTCATTTCAACCCAAAATAAACCTTCCCATGGATGTTGAATGGCAAGTTCGTGTGTAAGGCCTGGTGACGGCATACTGAGCAACGCTTTGACTTGACTTCTTTATTAAGCGTAGGAGACTTTATTAAGCTTAGGAGAGACTCCCTCTACTGTTTGGTTTAAGGATATTTATAATCTTTCCACTACCGCTTGTCTCACCATGTCATTATTTCACAATCTCCCTTTCGTTCATATTGAACTTCTCTACCTCGTCCCTTCATACATATATATACTGTATGTATATCTATTAATTTATCTACCTATTTACCTATCTGTCTATCTATCGTGTCTATCTATTTGTCTATCTATCTGTAAGTCTCTCTGTATATCTATCACTCTATCTACCTAAATAGTTATATATATATATATATATATATATATATATATATATATATATATATATATATATATATATATATATATATATATATATATATATATATATATATATATCACCTCATCAGCCGTTTGAGTGTCCACTTCAGGATCGGCCTGTCCCTACCGAAGTGGGAACGATACAGCCAATGTATCTTTACCAAGTGGCTTAGGCTGTCTAGCAGAGATTGTATGTAGGGTGAGAAGTGCTTGTAAGTGTTGTGTTGGAGTGGCTTTGGATGTGTGTGTAGTCTGTGAACCAAGTGTAATCGGCCCGCACAAGCCGACTGGGTACAAGCATATTCGTACTTTACAGTACGCGACACTGGTTCAACCACAGCACCCCTTATGTCCGCCAAGCAGTACGTGGCCAGAAGAACGCTCCCAAAGTTTATTACCCTGGCGGGGCGCGAACCCTCGTTCTTCCGTGTACGAAAATGCACAATTTACCACTGTGCCAGAGAGGCTTATATATATATATATATATATATATATATATATATATATATATATATATATATATATATATATAATTTATTTATTTGTATATTGTTTTATGCAAAAAACAATGAGCCATAGTCCAAAAGCCTGCAAGAGTGTTCCCTTTAATATCAGATTAAAACAAAATACCGTTCATTTCGAGATGCCTGGACACATTACGATTAGAAGACTGCGACTGCAGGTCATAAGCAGTAGGAAATACAGACAGAAGAGAACAGTTCCAGAGCTGACCTGTTGCATACATGACGGGCTGGTAGTAATGGTTAAATCTTGCATTAGGGCGTTGAACAGCAAAGGGATGAGAGTTTGCTGCAGTGTGGATGCTACGCCCACATTGTAGTGGTGGAAATATGCAAGCATCCATATCAGAGGAGCAGCGATCATTGAAGTAGTAGCGAGAGAAGAAATAAAGATCCAATAATGCAGCAAAAATACAGAGGTTGAAGGGAGCCAGTTTGAGGAGGAATATTATGAGATGAAAAGCCTTTGGCTCCACCTTGCTGAGAAGGGCTGTCTGTAGGAAGGTTCCCCACATATAAGATTTGCATTTTACACTGGGATGAATAATACCCTTGTATAAAGTCACCAACTGTGCGGAGATAAAGAAGGCACGGAGTCAACTTAGCACACCCATCTCTTGGAGGCTGATTGTACAAGAGAAGTACGTGCTATCCTCTTTCCAAGATAAACCTCGAGACAATAAAATCTTAAGTATGATCAAAGATGATGGAAAATTGAGTTGGATATTGTTAAAAATTATAGGATGCTCCTGTGGAAGATTTTGACGGGTGGAAATATACAACAGTTTTTGATGCATTAAAAAGCTTAGTTGTCCCCTTCTTTGCCCTAGTTCTCATGAAGGTTTCAGTGACGCTATGCACTTCAAAGTTGGAGGTGTAACTGGGCATTCAGTGAAGAATAACCAGTCCAAAGCCCGTCACTCTGTGTATTATTTTTTTGCGATATTTTTGAGGACAAAATAATTATAGCTCCTTTTTTTCAGTACCCACCTTCCACTTATAAAATTTTAAAATTAGTATTATTAGGGTATTTAATATTCAGTAGGAATTTTTAACATTATAGGCGTCTAATTGTTTTCACAGAATAATTGCATTTTATGTTTTATGTTTATTTTCCAAAATTGGGTCTGCTAGGTCGGACGACAGTGTTGCTGTAAGCAGATCGGACAATAGTGTTCCACGGATAATTAGATTATCTTTCAATTCTTTTGACCATCTCTTAGTTTCTTTTGGGGACTTGAAGAAAATATATCTGTGACTGTATGAATTAACTTACATACACCCGAACAACACCCGTGAGTCATGGCGTGGTGATTTTTCAAAGATTATGAAAGTGGGAACCCCAGTTTTTGGACAGAAGAGCTTCGAGTCCATGAGTAGTGGGCGAAGGACGTTATGCAAAGCTCATTGCCCGCAAAGTCCCTACGTGCAGTAACCAGGGATTTGGAGGGATAAGCACAGCCCTTACCCAACTACTTACAGGACTCCTCTTGTTTTTTATTTCATTCTTTCAACCTCCAGACGATTTGAGTCACTATAGGATAGACTTTTAGAACTGGAGGGGTTACGTATAATCGTATTTAGTTCCTCCATTGCCAACGTTCTTTTCCAAGATGAAAAAAAAAAGTCAAAATCGTCTGGCAGCAGCATGTATATACCACGATGGAAGTTGCCCTGACTCAAGAGCTAAGAACGCTGTCGATTTTCCCATATTTCTCGCTACCACCTGACGATTCAACCTGGTCAAGAGGAACGTCTTTTAATGAAGAAAAGTAATTAATGGAGGAGACCAAGGGAATAAATGAGAGGGAGAGATGGGATCGTGGGAATGACTTCCGACAGGAAATGAAGACAAATGGAGAGAAGGAGAGTATGAATGTCGGTGTGTGTGTGTGTGTGTGTGTGTGTGTGTGTGTGTGTGTGTGTGTGAGAGAGAGAGAGAGAGAGAGAGAGAGAGAGAGACCCCAACAGTGGATAAACTACTGTGTGTGTGTGTGTGTGTGTGTGTGTTATAATACAAACTGCAACCAGAACCATCAACAAAACAGTAATACTAAATAACATATTAGAAAATGCTCAGGTTATTACGTAAACCTTGTACGAAGCTTGAAAGAATGAAAGCTGAATACGAGAGAGAGAGAGAGAGAGAGAGAGAGAGAGAGAGAGAGAGAGAGAGAGAGAGAGAGAGAGAGGAATGGTAAAAGCCTGAGTTACATAAGATTTTTTGAGGAAATGAGCATTAGGGGGAAAGCCTTTGTGTGGGATGAGTGTATGAGAGAGAGAAAGAGAGAGAGAGAGAATTATCAGTGGTATGGAAGAGAGACAAAGCGTGCAAAAAGGAAGGCGATGGAGAATGGGGAAAATGTATCGA
Source organism: Coenobita brevimanus (assembly GCF_032717465.1). Classification (NCBI taxonomy): domain Eukaryota; kingdom Metazoa; phylum Arthropoda; class Malacostraca; order Decapoda; family Coenobitidae; genus Coenobita; species Coenobita brevimanus. The sequence continues at coordinate 30,732,239 of NC_137032.1, read as the reverse complement.
TGGGTGAATTAACACAAAGAAAAAAGGAAAGAAAAACTGTATACCAAATGACGTTAGAAATTAAGGTTACTGGTCATAGTAAAGTAAATGAAAAACAAAGAAAATTTCTGAATGTTATTCTCTACTCTGCCTTCGGCTTTCCTGTCATTCTCTGCATTATACAACTGCTGTTTCCTTATCCCCTAATTCTATTGACTATGACAAATTCTTTGACTATCTTAATTTTAAGATGGAACACATCCTATCAGTTTCTCCTTTCTCTGAAATCTGCATTCTAGTTTCATTGTTTATCACCACCTTTGGTTCTCTTCTCCTTTCACTGATCCACCTGGTGAATAAGCCTACATCTTTTCGATCCTTACTGGCCAAAAGCAGCTTGTACAGCACCCTACCCGTATCCCTGACGGCCTTGGAGAGTTCCAACATAATTGACCTCTTCCTTGCAACTAATGCTTCTGCTTACACTGTTAATCTTTCCTCTCCATTGGGCTCCTCCAATCCCAAACTAATCACCTTAACCTTTCCTATAGCTCTAGTGTGGCCTGTAGATCCTCCAAAGAAGCGTCGACTGTGGCACTTTGGAACTGCTGATTGGGAAGCCCTCCGGCATTACTTCTTTGATTTTCCCTGGAATGATTCTTGCATCCATGGCCGACAGCCATGTGAACGTGCCTTGCGCATTACGGGGGTTATTTTCTCGGGCATGGAAACAAACCTTCCTTTCTCATATCCTTTGACTCTTGCACAATAACTTTGGCTTAATCACGCTTGTCCTAATGCTGTCCACAACAGAGAGAAGGCCTAAAAGAAGTACCAGTGTCAACTCACTCCTGAATCTCATCTCATTTACTTTTCTTCCCTGAATTGTGCTACGTCTGTTCTTCACTCTGCTAAAAATAATTTCATCCGTACTAAATGCTCTGAACTCCCCAACTCGAATTCTTCCCGCTCCTTCTGGCACCTTGCCAATAACCTTTCTAACAACTTTACTTCATCATCCCTCCCTCCTGTTTTCCACTCTGATGGCTCTGTAGCCATTTCTTCCAGTGGCAAAGCAGAACTCTTTACTAAGACTTTCTCCTCCAATTCCACCTTGGACGATGCAGGTGCAGTCCCTCCGTCACTTCCCCCCTCGTACTTCTATATGGCTGATATTAAATTTCTTCCATTGATGTATTTTCTGCCATCACTGGCCTTAATACTAACAAGCTATATGGGTCTGGTGGGGTCCCTCCTGTTGTCCTCAAAAACTGTGCTTCTGTGCTTACATCCTGCCTAGGTAAACTCTTTCGTCATTGTCTATGAACTTGCACCTTCTTGCAACTTCCTTCTTGCAGGAAATTTGTTCTCATTCAGCCTGTCCCAAAGAAGGGTGACCATTCCCATCCCTCTAACTATCACCCAATTGCTTTAACATCTTGTATTTCAAAAGTTTTGGAGTCCATTAAAAAAAAAAAAAAAGCATCTTTCCTACCACAACGTTCTTTCTGATCATCAGTATGCGTTCCGTCAGGGACGCTCCACTGATGATCTCACCTACCTCTGAGACTCCTGGTTTTCCTCCTTTTGGGACTTTGGCGAAAGCTTTGCCATAGCACTTGACATCTCAAAGGCTTTCGATCGAGTCTGGCATAAATCTTTAATTTCCAAGCTACCCTCTTATGGCTTCTATCCTAATATCTGTGCCCTTAATCTCTAACTTCCTTTCTGGTCGTTCTATAGCTGCCGTAGTAGATGGCCTCCGTTCTTCTCCTAGAGCTGTCAATAGTAAAATAGTAATGTTCCTCAGGGCTCTATCCTATCACCAGCTCTCTTCCTTTTATTCAACAATAACCTACTAAGCTGTACATATAACCCTATCCACTCATATGCTGATGATTCCACCTTTCACCTTTCCCTTCCCTTCCCACAGTGTCCATCACAGCAGTTATTTCAACAAACAAGGGATGAGGCTATGGCATACCTAATGTCTGACTTGGCTGATACCTCTGATTGGGGTAAAAATAATGTTGCTGTTTTTAATGCATCAAAAACTCAGTTCCTACACCTATCAACCCGACAAAATCTTCCTTAGGAGTACCCTTTAATTTTTAACAATATCCAACTCAATCTTGCATTATCTTTAAACATATCTGAGGTTTCATTCTCAGGATCTATCTTGGAAAGAACATATTACCTCTCTTGTACAATCTGCTTCGAAGAGATTAGGTGTGCTAAGCCGACTCCGTACCTTCTTTACCCCTGCACAGTTGTTGACTTTATACATGGGTTTTATTAGCTCTTGTGTAGAGTACAACTCTCACGTGTGGGGAGATTCCCCACATACAGCTCTTCTCAACAAGGTGGAGTCAAAGGTTTTTCATCTCATGAACATTCCTTCTCTTACTGGCTCCCTTCAACCTCTATCTCTTCACTGCACTGTTGCATCCCTCTGTCTCATCACTGCACTGTTGCATCTTTATCTCTTTTCTATCGCTACTTCAATGGTCAGTTCTTCTCTGAACTGCCTGCTTGCATCCCTCAACCACTATGGCGGGCACGTAGGACCTGTTTAGCAACAAATTCTCATCCCTTTTCTGTCCATATCTCTACTGCAAGAGTTTGCTGTTACTCCCAGTCCTTCATGTATGAAGCAAGTTGACTCTGAAAGTGTCTCCCTCTGCCTGTATTTCCTACTGCTATGATCTCCAATCTTTCAAAGGCATTGTGTCATCTGAAAATGAACGGATCTTGAATTTGGCTCTCTGTTTTCTTTTGTTTTTCCTTGGAGGGAAGAATTTGCAGGCTCTTGGCCTTTGGTTCTTTCTTCCTTGTTAAAAAAAAAAAAAAAAACGAAACATCATACATCACATCCATCCACGCATCATATATCCTATCTATCTACTGTATACATCATAAATCACATATACATCACATCTATCCATACATCATATATCACATCTATCCATACATCATACATCACATCTATCCATACATTATATCACATCTATCCATACATCATACATCACATTGATCCATATATCATACATCGCATTTATCCATACATCATATCTATCCATAAATCATACATCACATCTATTCATACATCAGACATCACATCTATCCATACATCATACATGACATCTCTTCATACATCATACTTCACATCTATTCATACATAATATCTATCCATACATTATACATCACATCTATCCATACATCTACATCACATCTATTCAAACATCATACATCACATTTATCCATACATTAAACATCACATCTATCCATACACCATATATCACATATATCCATACTTCATATCTACCCATACATCATATCTGTCCATACATCATACTGTATATCACATCTATACATACATCATACATCACACCTATCCATACATCATACACCACATCTATCCGTACATCACATCTATCCATACATCATACTCCACATATGTTCTCTTTACTGTTGGTTTTCATCACAATAGTTTATAATGACAGTGTAGTCCTGTAGTTCAAGGCAGATATTGGTTGTGGCCTCATCCACGTTGTTAATTGCTTGTGTTACATCTCGTTTGAGTGGATGCATTTTTAAATCAAACCTATTTAGCTTCTTTATTGGTCAACATGACAGGATGTGGAGAAGGAATCCTGTATGTCCAGTGAGCGTGCTGGAAGATGGCAAGCGTGGATGATGATGATGATGATGATGATGATAATGGCAGTGGTGGTGGTGGTGGTGGTGGTGGTTTTGATGATAATGATGATGGTGACGATGGCAGTGGTGGTGATGATGATGATGATGATGACGGTGGTGGTGATGATTTTGGTGGTAATGATGATGGTGATGATGACAGTGGTAGTGATGAAGATGATTGTGATAGTGATGATGATGATGACGGTGATGATGATGATGGTATTGGTGGTGTTGATGATGGTGATGTTGATGATGATGATGGTGATGGTGGTGTAATGATGATGATGATGATGATGATGGTGATGGTGGTGGTGATGATGATGATGATGGTGGTGCTGGTGGTGATGGCAGTGGTGATGATGATGATAATGATGATGATGACGGTGGCGGTGTTAATGATGGTGGTGATGATGATGGTGATGATGATAGTTGTGGTGATGATGATGATAGTGATAGTGATGATGATAATGACGATGATGATAATGATGGTGGTGATGTTAATGATGGTGGTTGTGATAATGATGATGGTGATGGTGGTGTAATGATGATGATGATGATGATGATGGTGGTGGTGGTGGTGATGATGATGACGAATATTTTTAATCCTTGTTTTTCCTTTTTTGCATTCTCTTCTTCCCGTATTTCCTTCCTTAATATCTTGATATTTTTTACCCCCGCCAGGAGATATATGTTTTACCCCACGGTTGTTTGTTTGTTTGTCTGTCTGTCTGTCTGTTAGCGGGGTTACTCAGAAAGTTATGAACGGATTTTGCTGAAATTTTTTGGAAGGATAGGGTATGGCCCAACAAACAGTCGATTAGATTCTGGCTGTGATCAGGATTTTTGTTGTTTGTTTGTTCACTACATATGTCCAAAGGTTCTCAATGAGTTTCAATGAAATTTTGTGGAAGAGTGGGCCATGGGCCAAGAAAGAATTCTTTAAATTTGGGGGTGGATCCGGATCCAGCATTGGAGGAGGTATGCGCTCACTGAGTACCACTCTAGTCTTTTCTTTGTTTTTGTCATTTGTATTATATTGTTCCCGTTTCACTCTCTCTCTCTCTCTCTCTCTCTCTCTGATTATGAAGATGATGATTATAATAATAATGACTGTGATAATAATAATGATAATGATGATAATGATCTATCTACAGTATATACCTAGGCTGCTTCCCCCAAAAAAAGGGAGCTAACCGAGACAGGATGTCAGTCTCCAAATTTACTCATCCGCACACACACACACACACACACACACACACACACACACACACACATATTTACTCGTATCTTAGACCCAAGTGGAGAAGGGACGGATCCTCACCACACCACACTGCTACTGTGCAATGCGATCAGCGACATCCACAGCGGGCCCGACAGCAGAGATGGTTAACCCCTGTCACATCATAACAGACCCATCCCCTTACCCGCACCTGACCTGACTAGCTGATCAGACCAAATGCTGGCGAATATCCCATATTGGCCACGTCACCATTAATGCATACACAATATCTCTCCAGTCATCCTCATCACGCGCAGCCACTCTTCCTTGCTCTACAGACATCGCTCTCACATCTAATGCTCTCTTCATACTGTCCATCCATCCTATTTGTGGTCTTCCTCTCAGTCTCACATCAGATCCAATTATCTTTTTCACCAATCGCTTTTCATCCATTCTCTCCATATGCCCAAACCATTGCAACACTTCTGCTCAACTCGATCAGCCATCTCCCTCATAATTCCAGTTCTCCTTCGCACTTCATCATTTCTCACTCGATCCATTCAAGTCACTTAACACATACTCCTCAGACACCTCATCTCCATTACATTCAAACTCTTCCTCTCGGCTACACCCATATTCCATGTTTCAGCCCCATAAAACGCAGTCGGTACTACTACAGTCTCATACAGCCTTGTTTTTACCGCCATTCTAAGCGAACGACACCTACACACATGTTTAATTCCTCCCAGCACATGTCCTACTTCATTCATTATAAACGTCACCTCTACATTTATTCTTCCATCCACAGCAACATGTGACCCTAAATACTTAAAACACTCTACCTCCTTAAGCAACTTACCATTCCAAACTGCATTCATCCTCCAGCCATCTACCAACCTCGTACACTTCATCACTTAGCACATATTCTCATTTGCTCTCAATTTCCTTATTTCCAGCACCCTTCCAAACTCCTATACCAATTGTCTCAATCTCTCCTCCAAAGCAGCCACAAGTGTAGTATCATCTGCGAACAGCAGCTGATTCAGATTCCACTCTCTGCCATCAGCATTCACGACTCAGACCTCCACTTAACACTCTCGGACTCACCTCCTTCACAACACCATCCATATAAATATTAAACAACCAAGGCGACATCACACATTGCTGCCGCAGCCCCACTCTCACGGGAAACCAATCATCCACAGTATTTCTCACTCTTACACACACACTCTTATTATTCACATAAAAACTTTCCCCTCCTTTTAACAACCTACCATCAAATCCATACAATCTCGAAACAGTCCACAAAGCCTCCCTGTCATTTCTATTATACGCCATCTCTAAATCCATGAACTCCCAAAACACATCCTTACCTCTCGCCTAATACTTTTCACACACCTGTCTCACAGCAAATATCTGATCCCCCCCCCCTCCCTCTCCTAAAGCCACACTGCTCACCAATCACTTTCTCTGTACTCTAACTCTCATAATCAACTCTCTACCATACAACTTACCCACAGTACTCAACAGACTTACACCCCTAAAACTAGTACATTCATACTTATCGTCCTTCCCTTTGTACAACGGAACCACACACGCACTTACCGTGGTGGATTACAAACTAAATTCCCCTCCTCCGACAGTCCACCACCTTCCTTTCGGGGGTCAGGAAAGTATTTGAGGGATGTCAGTATAACCAATTATATCGGTGCCACCACATGAAGGCATTCTTCTCCAGCATCAGATCATCGTAATGAAGTGATTTATTAATTCTGATCAACCAACACTGTGCACAATTACAGTACATTAGTATTCTGTCATTTATGTTCTAAATTACGAGTAGTTCCCAGCATCGTCTCTTTACCCACAGTCTTTTCTCCTGCTTCCTTTCCTTTTGTTATTACATGTCCTTGTCAACAAAGATCTAATAATAATAATAATGTGTGTGTGTGTGTGTGTGTGTGTGTGTGTGTGTGTGTGTGTGTGTGTGTGTGTGTGTGTGTGTGTGTGTGTTTTAGACTTAATCTGCTATAACAGTGATGAAGGATGTGTTAGGGAGATACGGCAAGGTGTGGCTTTGTGAGAATGTTGTATGGTGGTAAGGCAAAGTTCTGGCACGATGAGGGTGAGTTGAACTGACCACTTGAGAGTTTGGAATCAAAGGTGAAGTGAAAAATACCAGCAATGAAAATTATCATAGTATTAGCGCTAATAGCTTTTGAAATAGAAAAAGACTGTGTAAAAAAAGCTTTGGTACGGTATTAGGTACTTGTTGAAAATAACTGATGCTTCGACCTTGCTGTAAATACGGAAAGTACATTACTAATGACCGCTCGTCTTTTCACTGCTTGAGAAATTGCTTAATATTTCCCATATTTACGGCTATGTCGAAGCAAAACGTTGTTTAGCAAGTGTCCGATATTGTGTCAGAGCTATATTGACACAATATTTTTCACTTAAAATGTGATATGTGCTAATACTACAATGGTTATAAGTGACAATGTTCTCAACTTGCTTGTAGACTAAAATTTCCATTCATTACTACCTGTTTCTTCTGCGTCCTCACAGTATAATATTCCTTCCATTCCTCGCCACTTGTTTCTTCTCCCTCCTAGTTCCCTATAAATCTTTTCATTCCTTATTTCCTGTTTCTTATACCTTTTCGTTTCTTCTTATTTTTTCCATTATTTTCTCCCTCTTCATTTTATCCTTCCGTTCCTGTCTGCCTCCCATCACTTCTTTCCTTCTCTCTCTCTCTCTCTCTCTCTCTCTCTCTCTCTCTCTCTCTCTCTCTCTCTCTCTCTCTCGAAGCAACGGGAGTACTAGGGAAATAATTTCAGTGTTTCATGCTCGTAATGAATTCCATTTACTTCATCTCACAATCCTTCCCTCACATTCTCTCAGTTCGCCTCCTTTTCCCTCCCCTCTTGTGTTTCAGAATGCCAGAGTAACCTGCTATCATTTGTCGCCTCAGGACATGAGGGTAAAGTAGGAGGATACGCAAGGCAAAATTGATGACTGATATGAAAGCGAGATTGTCTTCGATTAATCAGTCAGAAATTAAAACTGCACTTAACATACTGACAGTGCACGTGTTTAAACAATTCTGAGTGTTTATACAATGTCATTCACTATAGACGGCTGAAAATATGGGATTAAATTTTGTTGGCTCTAAAAATAATAACTTTTGCATGTCACTGTATAAAACAGACACAAATAAACATAACTAGCTACCTATTTACTATGTAGCTACAATAAGGAAGCTTCGCCATGACTATTTACGGTGTTGATTGTCTTTGTAAGCATGGGTGCATTTTACATTTGTCTCAATAACTTGCTAACTGTATACTTAACTGTAACCATATTCTTTTTAGAAAATAAGAGGGACCACAACTATCTTTCTGTATGGTTACAGCTTTACAATTTTTGTGGTGTTCTCTAAAACATGTTACAAAGAAAACACTGAGCAGATTTGAATTCAGTACTTTTCAGTAGGGCAAATGACAAAATATTCAGCCAAAACCCTCAGGAAACTTTATCTTAGGATTTTCAACCAAATATGTGTATCTTAACTAGTTCTGAGGTATTTCAATTTCAAATATGCAATTTTTCACCAAAAATGAGTATATGACCTTCAAAAACAGGTCAAGGTCATTTATCATTGGCGCAAGTACATGGGTTACCCAAGGGTACCTTCCTGTATATCATCATCATGATCCAAGAAAAAAGTGCAAAGGAAAATAATAATAATGATACTTACCAAAAAATAATAATAATGATACTTACCAAAACAATATGTTTCGCCATATATATGGCAAAGCTTAGTAATACTTACCCAAAAAAAAAAATCTTCTTAATATATAAGGCGAAGCTTAGTGATGATTCTCTTTAAAACAGTTTTCTTTCAATAATAAACAGTGCAAGACAAGCAACATCTCATTGTGTCTCATGGAAATAATCTGGAAAGCGCAGGGGTACGTTAATTCTGTGCTTTTGCATCGCGTGAATGGACGAGGTAGTTACTTGCATCTGCTGACACACGACGATTCTAAACTTAGTTTTTTAAGTGGCAAGGAAGGGTGAGACGTGTCACCATGTCCCCTGAGGCAGTGGGTGGATGCATGGCCATGTACAGTTCAATGATGAAGAACAAGATACCACTTAACGCTCTCTCATACTGAAGGTCACTGGTCGTTGAGAGAAAATGAAACATAACACTGTTTTCCCTAACACGGGGCGGTTGCATCTGTGTATTTCCAATCCAACTGGTAGCTCATTGACTAACGTTACATTTGTTCTATAGCTCCTGCTGCGAGTAAGTACCCTTACGGGTGCCATCATCCCCTATAGAATGTTAATTTTTGTGAGAAGATTGTGGTTATACAGGTACACACCTGTTCACCTTCGACGTCTACATTCTGATCCCTGGTACACTTATCCCATTAAGGTACTGTATTATGATACCTCTAGCGATAATTTCCTTCTACAAAGATCAAAAGATAAATCGTATACGCTAATGGCACAAACATTTCTTTTTCCTTTTTGTAAGTCAGCTGACACCTTACCAATGTCTTACCCGAAATACGAAACTCATGGGTGTCAATACTTTTTTCCTAACTTCTCCTTCCTCCTCGTCTCCCTTTCTCTCTTTTTTATTTATTTTTTTCTTTCCCTCCTTCCATGTCTGTCCCCCTTCATTCTCTCTCTCTCTCTCTCTCTCTCTCTCTCTCTCTCTCTCTCTCTTTCCATACCCGCACCTTTCAGAACGACCGTTTTCACTCCTGCATTCCAGCTCCCTCCTATTTATCCTCTACTTCTCTCTTTTCCATTACTCTACCTCCTTGGTGTGTGTGTGTGTGTGTGTGTGTGTGTGTGTGTGTATATATTTTTTTTTACAGGATTTCATGTCTCCTTCCTCGAGTATAGGATTAGTAGTCCGTTCTTCAGTCCCAGCAGTCTTTCCCGTGAGAAGCACTTTCACATGTCACCACTGCGGCGCTCATATCCACCGTCAGTGATGAGTGCAAGCTGAGGCTGTTTCATTCAGGACTGTTGTAATATATTAGCGGGTATATTTTTATGATACGTCGGTGGGCGATGTCTCCTATCTTTTACACCTTTTTGTCTCCCTCGTCCTTCATCATCATTGCCAGACACCATGTATCCCAAACGGGGTGGCCAAGGGCTTAGAGTTAATTGTTTTACAGGGAGGGGCACTAATCCTCCACCAACCCCACTTGACTCGTCCTTCATGCATTTTATTATTATTATTGGTCTCTTCTATTCTCCCACTTACACCCACTCACTATTAAATCACCGTTTCTTGTCATAAACTCAAACTAGCAGTGTGTAAAATACATGGAAGTCTGAAATAAAAATTGGAAAAAAAGAAGATATTTTGAAAAGTGAGATGGTATCTCCATGTCGTGACTCGATTAAGATCACAAGTAGCACGAGAAAGAGCCAACCTTTACCCTATCTTCCCTCTCTGCAGAAGTCGATGCTGCACCATCTCCTGTCTGTAATATTTTAATAGGGAGTGGTAGGCAGAGGGAAAGGGAAATGGGAGGGGAAGAGGAAAAAGGAGAGCAAGGCAAGGAAAGAGGGAAAAGAAGCAAGAGGAAAGGGATGGGAGGCAGGGGAGTAGGCGGAAGGAGGCCAAGAAAGACGGGTGGGGAGGACTAGAAATAGCGACATAAGGCTGACAGAATGGGAAGAAGAAGGCAGAAGTGAGGACGCACTATAGGGTTCAAAGTACAAGGGTGTGATTACAGCTTAAAGGAGAGGAAGAGAACAGGAGAAGTAATACAAGGAGATAATGGTAGCCATGCAGAGAAAGGAAAGCAAAAGAAAAGTGAAACCTCGCGTCGTCCAAGGGAGCAAGGCATCAATTGTGCATTGTTTACATTAATAAGAGCTATAATGTCCATCACAGTATAGTGGTAAAAGCTGCAGTAGCAACAGAACTTCATGGCGATCTTGAACGGAGAGCCAATGCTTGTCCTGAAAATCATGTTTGCAGAGCTTTTACTTTCATCATGGTTGTAGTGGCTGTGTTAACGTGATGGTTCTGTTGGACCGGTGGTTGTTTGGGTCCGGTGGCTGTGTGAGTGAGGTGGTTGTGTGGGGGTGGTGATTGTGTAGGTGTGGTTGTTGTGTGCGTTGGTGGTTGTGTGGGTGTTGTGGATGTGTGGGTGTGGTGGTTGTGTGGGTGTGGTGGTTGTGTGGGTGTGGTTGCTTGGGTGTGGTGGTTGTGTGTGTGTGATGGTTGTGTGGGTGTGATGGTTGTGTGGGTGTGGTGGTTGTGTGGGTGTGGTGGTTGTGTGGATGTGGTGATTGTGTGAGTGTGGTGGTTGTGTGTGTGTGATGGTTGTGTGAGTATGGTGGTTGTGTGGGTGTGGTGGTTTTGTTGGTGTGGTGGTTGTGTGGATGTGGTTGTTGTGCGGGTGTGGTGGTTGTGTGGGTGTGGTGGTTCTTTGGGTGTGGTTTTGTGTGGGTGTGGTGTCGTGTGGTTTTGGTGGTTGTGTGGGTGTGGTGAGTGTGTGAGTCTGGTTTTGTGTGGGTGTGGTGGTTGTGTGTTGTGGTGGTTGTGTGGGTCTGATGGTTGTTTGGGTGTGATGGCTGTGTGCGTGTGGTTGTTTTGTAGGTTTGGTGGTTGCGTGAATGACTGTACTTTCCTTTCAACATCATCATTACCCACTTCCAATATCTCCCTCCACTGCCTGTCAACACCACCACCAACTATCATACACACAATTTAACATTTTCTGCAACTTGTCTGGATCATGGCGATTATCAGTCACCACCAACTAGGCTACCTGTCACCACAATCAGTAGTTGCTCCCATCGTCACCTGTAACCACTCCCACATTGACCGTGACCTCAGTATACTACCACCACCATCATCAGCGATTCAACCAATGCAGTGGTTCATGTTGTCTGAGCGAGCATGAGGACTGAGAATGAATCTGTAAATGATATGCTTGGATTCATAGGCGTGTTTACATATGAAGCTGTAAGATGGTTTGGTTATGGTTTGTTTGCCCTCACATATTTTCAGTAGCGATCGAAAACACGTATTCCGAACAGGCATCGTTTTGTCAATGCACACCTCAGTACAGCAATACCTGTTCACTACCACAATGCGACTACCACCACGACCACACTCGCCCCACACACACAGTCACCACTGCCACCGTTATTTACTATTTCCACCATTACTTAGCATCACTGTCATTTTTATCAACAATACCATTACCACAAGTGCCTACCATCCTACCCTTACCGTCACCATGATCTAATTCAACCCCACCACTAACACTAAACTACTTAAAAGAACCACCACCAGTGCTTACCACCATCAACAGTTATACCACCACCATTAACCCCACCAATTCCGTTTATCTACAGGTACAAATGTAGAACGGGGGTTTACGCACTCCCCCACTTTTCAGTAAAATAATTATTACAATATAAGCAATGTTATTTGCCAAAATGTTATTTACCGTACGGTCATTTAAGTGAAAATGATGAATTTCGTAAAAAAAAAAAAAAAAAAAAAAACTGACGATTGTTTAAATGGATTAAGTGGTAATTCCGCTAAGGGATATGGGCCCTCCCTTTTTCTGGAGTGGTGGATCCACCCCGGATCTACCACCCATGATATGCAACCACTATCACACTACCTACCAACCACCACCACAGCCTACCCCTACGTTTACTTAATGTATTACCTGCCACCACTAGGCTATCACTATCAATTGTCCTCGCTTAGTTAACAGACTTTCCCTACACGTAAACTTGACAACGGCGGAAGGACGGTGTACGACAAACAAATGGGAAAGTGAAATGTGACCATTTTTCATTCACCCATTTCTTTTGGTTGATATGGACATTTGTCGGTCCTAGTAATGATTGTTAATTTTCGTGAGGCTGAAGTTATTGCTATTGTGAAAGTTGTATTTTACTCATTGCAATTGGCTACTGTTGGCTTGATTTACCTTTGTTAATATTTTCGTTGTGTTCATTTAGTGCTGTGGTAACAGAAGCCTAAGCTTATAAATTTGTAAAATTTTATTTAGCGGAAGAACTTGAAATATTTCAACAGACGTGTTCTGAGCTTGTACGAGAAATGAATGCAGTGAGAGTGAACATCGTGGTGCAGTAAAAATGTGACTCTGGATGTGGTGATATGTAATAGAAATCAGTATTAGTGACTCAAGTGTAAGGACACTTGGTGTGTTGGCTTACTAAGTGTGTAACAACTTGACTACGATGACGTACTCTTAATTTCTTCTTATTTCTTTCAGATGATTTAAATTTAAAAGAAACGTTTTTATCAAGTGTGTTAGGTATATCTTTCATTGACCCCTTCTTAACAAGTGGTTTCTCGTAAGTTGAATAAAATCATCTCTAAGTAGCGTAACAAGAATACAACAATGTAATTCACGCAGTAACAGAGGTTAACCCTTTAACAACGGTGACAAATTTTAATGAGTAAAATAAAACTATTACCAACCCATTTTCACCAATGTCGGAACAACGTTAAATAACGAATGAGTGACTAGGGGCTACCTCTTCTAGTTCGAAAGTCTCGTCTGAGCTAAATAAAATTATTCGGAGGTAGCAAGAATAGGTTAAAAATATTATCGGATTAAAAGAATTAAGTTTCGCTGCCTGTACAGCAGCAAATAGCTTCTCTTATGTGGATTCAGTGCTTCCTCCCACTTTGCTGCTGTCTCCGGATCAAGGTATTGCCAATCCTGTTTGCCTTATTCACTGTTAGTGGCGAGATCTTAAACAAAGCTCTTTGGCTTGATAAAGATGTGAGTCATATAAGAAGTCCCAGTTCTATTTAACCAATCTGTGTCGTGTAAGTTATGATTCTGCTTGCACCACAAGTTTGAGTTGGTGAGATCATCATATCCTTTGCCAGTATATGGAAGTTCTTACACCTTTTCTTCTGTCAATCTATCTACTGTATAGCCAGACGCCTTAATCCCGTAGGGGGTGACTACAGAGAAATCGCCTCTATGTCGTCCTGTCAACTGCCATTCCGCTGCCCTCCCACCCATTTATACCCCCTTTTCTCATATACCTCTCCACTCCATTCCTCCACCTCATCCTCGGTCTTCTTCTCCCCCCCCCTTTCACTTCACTCACATACACTCTTTTCGTTAGTCTCTCACTCCCTAGTCTCTTCACATCGCCAAACCATCTCAATGTATTTCAATTAACGTTTTCTATCACATCCACAACCACACCACAACGGTCCTTCACTTCCTGATTTGTCAGTCTGTCTCTATGTGTGACGCCACATGCTCCTTAAAAACAACTCACTTCCACTGTCCTAACTCAAGACTTGTGTCTTACCAGCAAGGTCCAAGCTTCGCTTCCATAGGTTAGAGTGGGGATTACAATACTACCATGCAACATTTTTTTTTACATCCATACTCATTTCCCTATATTTTATCACAGTACGCAATGAACTAGCAATTTTTCTATCCTGTTGCACCCATTCAAGCAATTCATCGTTCAGAATTCCATCCTTACTCATCACACTACGCAGATACTTAAATGGACTCACATATTCCATTTCCTCACTCTGCAGCTTCACTGTGCTTCCAGTAACATCATTTCTCTTGAAAACCACAACTTTTCTTTTCCATACATACGCCTTTAGATTCCATTTCTTTCATGCTCTAAGAAACCATTCACCAAGACTTGCAGTTCCCCTTCATCTTCGCTTTACAATATAATAGCATCTGTAAACAACAGAGCAAGAAGTTTCCAGTTGCTGCCCTCTTTCATTAGGGCCACCCCAACAACCACTGCCTTACCTTGTATCTCTTTTATAACTCCATCCATATACAGATTGAACAGCCATGGAGACATGACATCCCTCTTTCAGTCCACGATTCAGACAGAAAACATCACTCAGTTCACCAACCACACGCACTGCAGTCCAAGCGCCCTCATACATACTCTTCGCGGCATTCAACAGCTTCCAATTACCGCATAAATTTTTAATATTTTCCACACCACTTGTCTATCCACTGTCATATGGTTCCTCCAAATCCAGGAAGGCAACATACAACATTTTTCCCTTTTCTAGAAACTTTTGCACTAAACACGTTAGGATGAATATCTGATCTACAGGTCATCTTCCCTTCCAAAAACCTCCCCAATTTTTCTCCAACTAATTCTCTGTCGTTTACCTAACTTTGTCAATATGTGTTCTACTATGGACTTTTCCTATTACACTCATGAGACAAATGTTCCTATGATTACGACACACTTCTTTTCCCCTTTTCCATTGTATAAGGGAGTAATCATACCAGATCTCTAATTCTCCAGGAGTCTACCTTCCTCCCAGGCCAATATGTACATCTTCCATATCCATTGTACTACTCCCTCTACCCCATGCTTCAGCATTTCACCACAAACTCCATCAGTTCCTAGGGCTTTCCCCATACTGACTCTCTTCATTGCTTCCACTACTTTCATCCTACTGATTTCTGCCTCTCTTCTCATCTCCCTCCTTATCCCACAGAATAAATGAAACCCGAGTTACTTTCATTCTGTGTTTAACGATTCCTTACAGGGTTCTCTCCATCTGCTGACCTTTTCTCTCATCTTCAACAGTATTTTTCCATGTTTATCTTTTACTCCTTTATTACCTTCATTATCACCCTGTCTTACTCTTCTTACTCTCTTAACCTCCTTCCAGAACATTTTCTTATATTCCATCCAGATTACTTTCAAATTCCTTTTAAATTCCTCATCTTACCTTCTCTTACTAATCTTTTCTTGTCTCCTCTTCATTCTCTCATTATACATACATATATATATATATATATATATATATATATATATATATATATATATATATATATATATATATATTCCTTCTTTCAACGTCCTCCATGCCTCTACTTCCCATCCACCCACTATATGCTTTCTTCTTATGCACCACAGCTTGTTTCACCTCTTCATTCCACCATGATGTTCGTTGCACGCCCCTTTCTTCTTCTCTTCTCCCCACAAACCACCTTACATATCCCACAGATATCTTCTGTGAATTCCTTGTACGCAGCTACCACCTCCCCTATCTGCTCCTAATCGTATCTATCTAATCGCTCCCCCACTTCTCTCATATATTCTGCCTTGTTTTCATCCTCCTGCAGCCTTTCTACCCTCTTTGTAAGGGCTGCTTCCTCCTGCCCTTCTCTCCTATTCATCCAGAGCATTTGCACACGTCTACAGCCTGAGTCTCACCATCTTACATTATTACTCTATATGGCAGGCAATAACTGACAAATTTTCACCCTCTTTACTCACAGGAATAGAATATGGTTTATTTGGATGCAGAAAATCATTTGGCATGTTACCCATCGTAAATTTATTGAATGTGGCATGTATTAAAATGAGTGGATGATAAGTGCTCCCACCCACTGCAAATCTTGAAGTATAATAAACGCTCCCACCCATTGCAAATATTGAAATACATTACAAAAACAGAGCTTCAGATACGCATGTAACCTAATTACAAATGAAATACATTACACTGGCAATGCAGTATTACAACATTATGAAATGCAGTACATTATACTTTGGACATTTTATTTCAGTGCATGAGCCACTGGAACAAAAATATAACATTTTTATGAGACTCAGCAAAAACAAATATGAATGACCACGTTTATATAAATGAAATATTTTTGCCGAGAGAACCTCCCTTTGATGACAACAGCCCGGCCCCCAGTGCTCTGTGTTTACTCGCATTTCACCACATCTCTTTAAAACTATGCAAAATTGTTTATACTTACCGATGTTATTCAATATTTAACCTCTTAACTTCGTAACATATTTAAATTTTGTTCTTGTTATCATTCAAGGAATTTACTCAACATAATGGAGAAGTCTTGCAGTGGAGAAGTTAAAGAAACATTCCTAACCCCTCCAGTTTGAAGTTTATCATAAGATGAATAAAATCACTGGCAGAGCAACAAGAATGTTTAAAAAATATCATTGTTCTGAAGCGGTTGATTTTCTTGTAACTCTGCATCTAAAATAAACAGGAAAATAATTAAAATTTATGTGCAGGATGTTTGGCCTGTGATATGATGCCTAAATTCCGGGGGTCTAAATGATGTGTGGGCGATTCTGAGTGTGGTGGTCGTGGTGAAAGCGGGTGTGTGGGGGTGTCAGTGAGTGTTACTGTGGTGGTGGTGTTAGTGTGGGGTTGCCTGTGAGTGTGGAGGTATTGTCAGTGAATGTGGGGGTGTTGTCAGTGAATGTGGGGGTGTTGTCAGTGAATGTGGGGGTGTTGTCAGTGAGTGTGGGGGTGTTGTCAGTGAGGGTGGAGGTGTCTTCGGTGAGTACAGTGGTGCTGTTAGTGTGTGTGGTATTGGCATGCTGTGGTAGTGTTATCAGATTGTGGTGGTGGCACTGAGAGTATGAATGATGGTGCTTTCAGTGAATGTGGTGATTTCAGCGAATGTGTGTGTTCTGTTTTAGTGCAGTTGTCAGTCAGTGAATATGGTAGTACTGCCTCTAACTATGGTGATCTTGTCAGTGAATATGACGGTGCTCTCAGTGACTGTGGTGGTGTTGTCAATGGGCGTGGTGATAATGACAGTTAGTGCGGTGTTGGTGATGTCAGCGAGTGTGGAGATGATGTCGGTGAGTGTGGTCGTGTTGTCAGTGATTGCGAAGGTGTTTTCAGTGTGGTAATGTTAGTGTGGTTGTGTCGTCGATAAGAGTATTTGTGTTATCAATAAGTGATCATTTTGTCAGTGTGGGTGTGGTGGTGTCGTTCATGCAATGGTGTTGTCAGTGACTTTGAGTGGTGTCAGTGAGTGTGGCGGTGTTGACAGTAAGTGTGGTGGTCTTGTTACAGAATGTGGTGCTAAGAACCATTGTGGCAGCGGCTCCATTCAGTGTGGTGGTGTTATCAGTGAACGTGGTTTTGTCGTCAAAGAATATGGTGTTGCTGTCAGTGAATGTGCTGCTGTTGTCTGTGACTGTGATTGGGTTTTAACTGAGTATGGTGGTGTTGTCAATGAGTTTGGCAGTGTGTAAGAGTAAAAAGGGGGTCAGAAGATCTTAATCTCCTCGATTTCGATTGGTAGGAATTTTCTTATTTAACATTAATTACGTCCAAACCACTTTATGAATATGTAGGAGACTATTCAAAAAATGTACTATATAAAACATTCACTGACCCCCTTCGCTGCAAAAAGTGCATGAAACTTGACTTAAACCAACAAAATTTTCTTACGGCGCGAGAAATAGACAATAACTTGCGTCAACTGATTCAAGCGGTTAGCAAAACCATTTCTTATCTATTTGAAGATGATTTAAAGAAATAATAGGTCCCGGTCCCTTTTCTCACCTCCTTAACGTATTGGCTCTGTTTCTGTTTGTACAAGTTTGGATGGTTAAGAAATATGAAGGCTAAAGATTAATGTCTATCAATTGCTGGAGGGATATTAAGAATGGTAATTTAATATGGTGAGTCCCAGTCTTCCCTTAGAACACGACCCACAGTACTCTGTTTATATCCAAGTCCTTAACTGGACTGCTGGGTGAACAAGGATAAGTCGGAGGCAAACTGTTCAACAGACTAACCGACTCAAACCTGGTACTTGGGTTGGATTCGTATCACTCAGTATCTTCACTGGTATTAACTTTCCTGTCCCTGCTCAATATTGTTATTTTTGATACATTATTTCTCCCTTCATTACCTCTATCAACGAATGTTGGAAGAGGTTATGTATTTAACCCTGTGTGTCTGATTGTCCACTCCACACGATAACTAAAAAAGTTGTTGGTGGATTTACTGAAATCTTGTGGATATGTGGGTCGTGGTCCAGGGAAGTCAATTAAACTTTGTTGGTAATCTGAGTTCTAATCCTGGTTCAGGACTTTTTTTTTTTTTATCTGTGTGTGTGTGTGTGTGTGTGTGTGTGTGTGTGTGTGTGTGTGTGTGTGTGTGTGTGTGTGTGTGTGTGTGTGTGTGTGTGTGTTTTTTTTTTTTTTTTATCTCGCTATTGATGGATCTCAATAAAGTTTTGTGGACATGTGAGTCATGGGCTTAGAAAGAGTTGCTTAAATTTTGGCAGTGATAGGACTTGTGTGGTACAGGCATTAGCGGAGCTGTACACTCTCTGAGTGTGCTTAATTTAAGTGCATTATTGCACGAGAAATTATGAGTTCTCTCCAAGGCTCTGGCGTGTTCTGAGCCGTACTGGTAAGTAGAGCTGGGGGGGATGGTTATTTAAAGGGGCCGACCCACATTCGAGACACTTCATTCATGGTGAGTTCTGTGGCCGACAACAAGTTGGTGGACGAGATGCAGTCAAACAGTGAGTGTCAGAGTCAATAGCGGACAGTCAGTGAACCGTGAGTCAGTTAGGCAGTGGCAGATGGACAGTGACAGAGAGAGATTCAGTGACAGAGTTAGTGAGCCAAACAATGAGTGTTAGTCGGTGAAAGACGGAGTATTCAGTCAGTGTTAGTGAGTGACAGTCAGTCAGTAAGTGAACATACAGTGATTAGTAGTAATCAGAGAAGAATGGAGGGAGCATGAGAGAATGAAAGCCACAGTGTTTTGCAAGTGTAACTTAGCTATGCCTACAAGGAATAAAACCCTGGAATGTTAAGTGGCCTTTGATTAACATTGTGGCCTGTCAATGTATCTTTCTTGACGTAGCTACAAACCCTAAGGTGTAACTACTAGTATCAGGAGTATGAAACATTTTAAGAGATGGAAACGCGTGGACAGGCTGCCCGACGGCGGTGATATCTCTGGCAGATGTACTCACAGTGTTGAGAGCAGAGAAAGAAGAATAAAAGAATGATATACTCGCAGTGTTGAGAGCACAGCAAGAAGAACAAAAGAAAAATATATCAGCAGTGTTGAGAGCACAGCAAGAACAAAACGAAACTCAAACACAACACCATGCAAGATTGGAGGAACGGCTATGTGGC
Source organism: Coenobita brevimanus (assembly GCF_032717465.1). NCBI lineage: Eukaryota > Metazoa > Arthropoda > Malacostraca > Decapoda > Coenobitidae > Coenobita > Coenobita brevimanus. The sequence goes on along the minus strand of NC_137032.1, from coordinate 30,712,348 downwards.
CAGAGACAAGAGCTTTCCTTGTTATGTGAGAAGCTGTAGGACAGGACCAGGAATCCAAAGTAACTACAAGATGTGGCATACAGAAAGATTCTGAGAATAAACGACCAGGTAAGATAGGTGAGGGAAGAGGTTTCCTGTATAGTGGAGGATAAAGCGAAAAGTGAAGTACAGTAAGTGAGTGGCGGGGCTAAGGTCCTTGAACAGTTTTTGATTGAGAGTCAGCACCCAGCACACCCCTTAGGTGCCAGTGACAGATGCACGGAGGGGGATGAGGAGATTGAGGGAGTAATGTGCCCAACGGCTGTAGACACAAAATCAGAGAGGACTTTGGTGCAGCTGGATATGGTGGGTTATGGGCAGTTTTCAAAGACTTTGTAGTGGTTGTGTGGAGTCGCAGTGCACTGTGCTGGACTTGAGGGACTGGTGGGTGTCGGGATGTGGCAAGGAGGAAAGAGGCAGGCACTGTCCGTGTGTTTTGCCGACACGGGGGACCCCTGCACCCTGGGTTTGGACTACCTGGTGTCCTGTCGCTGCCTGCTTTTTTTTTTTTTTTTTTTATGTGTCAGACTCTGGACATAGGCTTCACAGCCTGCTCTCAAGGCCCAGTAGTCCTCCTACATACTATACACCTCTCTATATGTCACCACTTCGGCGCTAACACCCACCGTCCATATTGAATACTTGCTAGGGCTCTCTTACAGAACTGGTGTATTGGTATTAGTGGGGATGCTTTTATGACATGGCGGGTCATCTGGTAGATCAGGAAAGTCTGCTTTAATGAAATTCAAATCCTTAAACTGTTTCCTGCCCCAGCCGGGATTCGAACCTGGGTCCATCAGGACTGCAGGCCGCCTCTCTACCGATTCAGCCACCGCCTCCCCCATTCAATGCAAATGCAGCTAAAAGGAAGGAGTGTTCTGGTGAGAACCATGGAGCATGGAAATCTGCTGGTGATAACCAGATAGGCCACAGCTATTCCCCCGGAGTCAGAGATGCTGCTGCCCTGCAGTATCAACTGCACACTGCACACTGCCCTGGGACTGGTGGAGCATAGGAACTATGACATGACAGAAGAGAGAATAATGGTGAGGAAGACTTTGGTTGACCCTATGGTGGAAGTACCCATCATCATTGCCAACTTTTCACTTCAACCTAAGAAGATACTTCAGAGCACAGTTGTGGGGTTATGTCAAGATGTAAATCATTAGCCACCACACAGTGCATGCAAGAGGAGCACTGTTAACCCCAAGGAAGAACTACCTGACCTTTCTGGGATAAGTTTGCCAGGAGTACCCAATGTCCGGAGAAGTCACGGATGGAGTTGCTGAAAAGGCTCTTGGTGAAATATGCCAATGTATTTTCCACAGGAGACCCGGACATGGGATGCACTGACATAGTGGAACACCGCATCAACAAGGGTGATCATTAACCGATAAGACAAGCCCCTTGAAGGATAGCTCCAGCCCACCACCTGGAGATGGGGAAGATGATGGAAGACCTACTCTGACAGGGCATAATTGAAAGATCCAAAAATCCATGGGCATCTGTGGTCATGCTGGTGAAAAAGAAGGATGGTTCCTTGAGGTGTTGTCTACCCTCTACCAAGGATGGATGACACCGTTGAAACTCGGGGCAGAGCAAAGTGGATGTCAGCACAGGACCTGAAGTCTGGGTACCACCAGGTTAAGTTGGCAGACACAGATAATTAGAAGACGGCTTTCTCATATATGACCTAGGACTCTGGCAGTTTGAGGTTATGTCATTTGGGTTGTATAACACTCCGGCCACCTTCGAGAATCTAATGGAAAGGGTGCTGGAAGGACTACACTGAAAGACAGCCCTGATCTACCTAGAATCTTGTCCTAGGTGATGAGATCATTTTAGGCAAGATCTTTGAGCAAGAGCTGTAGAGGCTGTCCGATGTCTCCAACTGAATCAAAACTGTATGCCTTAAACTTAACCCCACGAAGTTTTGCCTGTTCCAGGAAGCTCAGCATCTTGGCCACATCGTTAGTGAGTCGGGAGTGAGCACTGGCCCTGTGAAGGTAGCTGCAGTGAGAGACTGGCTGGTGCCAGCCAGTGTATGGGAGCTGCAGAATTTCCTGGGTATGTGCTCCTACTATCACTGGTTGGTGAAGAATTTTGTCACCATAGCAGTGTCATTACACCATTTCATGAAGGAGCACAAGTTTTTGCGGAGTGAGTCAGCTAAGGACTCTTTCAAGTGGCTGAAAGGGCTTTGAGCAGTATGCCGGTGCTTATGTATCTGGACCCCCTCCAGACCTTTCATCTTGGATTGTGATGCCAGTGATGTTGGGGCTGATGATGTGCTCTCTCACAAAGTTGAAGATACAGAGAAAGTGCGGCTTACTACAGCAGAAAACCCAATGGAGCAGAGAGGAACTACTGTGCTACTTGGAAGAAACTTCTAGCAATAGAGAGGAACCTCAACTACATCCACCCTCACTCGTACAGGTCTGGCTTCATAATCCGTACCGACCATGCTGTGCTGAAGTGGATAAGTCCATGAAGAACCCTGAATGACTGCTAGTTCAGTGATTGGAAAGCTGAAACAACACAATTACGTGATTTTTCACCAGCCCCGATAAATCCCTGGAGATGCAGGCTACTCGAGCCAGAGACCATGCCCCTTAGAGTGTCAGCACTGCAGCTACAGATAAGGTAGCATTAGGCAGTGGAGACAAGACCTTGCAACAGACATGGGAAAGTGGCAGCTGGAGGATCAAGATGTGCAAGCAGCTGTAGAGTTCGGTGCACCCAGCGTGGGAGAGGATCTATAGGGTGATCCTCCTATCAAGACTTATCGGCTTCAGTGGGATACTCTGCGACTGGACAACAGTGAACTACAGCACCTCTGGGTGACTCCCGAAGGACTTCACAGCTACTGGTGCATGGTACTACTGAAAAAGTTGCAAGTGCCATTTCTGGGGGAGATGTAAAACAGCATAACCAGTGGACATAGGGGAGTGAGGAAGACCTTGAACCACCTTCATCAAAGGTTCTACTAGATTGGTACGTGGAAGGATGTGGAAGAGTTGTGTCGGGCATGTGATATCTGCTGCTTGAAAGAAGGACTCAAGAAGCATCCATGTGTTGTTCCACTGCAGCTGTACCAGTTTGGAGCTCTGATGGAAAGTGTTGCAGTGGACTCTGCGGTACCTGATACCAGGTGGCCTGAGGGTTCTACCATCCCAGACCAGGAGACCATTACTGTCGCAAAGGTGCTGGTGGACCAGTTTTTCTGCTATTTCGGTATTCCGAATTAGCTCCACTTGGACCAGGAAAGGAAATTTGAGTCCACAGTCTTTGCTGAGTGTTGCAAGTTCGTGGGCATAAGGAAGACCAGGACTATATCACTGCATCCCCAGTCAGATGTAATGATGGAAAGATTCAACTGGACACTGGGGCAGGAGCTGGCCAAGCACTGTGTGGAAAGGCAGACAGAGTGGGACTATAGGCTGCCAGCTCTGCGGATGGCTTACAGGTCTGCAGTCCATGAGGCTGCTGGATACTCTCAAGCAAGGATTATATTTGAGCATGAACTGCAGCTGCAGTAGACCTGTTAACTGGAAGGACCCCAGACAGAGGTCTTCCAAAGTATGCCTCAGAGTCTGTCTGAAGTCTGGAGGAGACAATGGATGAGGTACACTATCAAGTTCAAGGGACACTGAGGTTCTCCAGCGAGGTCATGAAGCATGGGTGTGAACTGAGAGCTAGTTTCTAGCTTGAAGGCTGAGTGTGACTCTATAACTCCTAGAAGAATAACGACCAGTCTCTCAAACTTAAGTGCCCCTGGGAAGGACTGCACATGGTAGTGGACCATCTCTCAGATGTGGCCTACAGGATCGAAGGGGAGAGGAGGATCAGGCTGAAGATCGTCCATGCCATTCATCTGTGGAGATATCATGGTCCTGGGAAGTACACTTCGAGTGAAGCAAAGACCTGCAGTACACCAAACATGAAAGGAGGGCAGACGAGAGTGACAGTCATTGACAGCACTGGTGACACAGGTCTTCTCACTGTGGGCATGGAGACGGTCATCCCTCTCTTGATCTATGCTCAGGACATTGCAGTCAGTGGGGTTGACTCAATGGATGGCTCAGACCAGAGGAAGGTCCAGACTCCGTGGGAACTAGACAGCAGTGACAACAGCGACAACCCACTAGGCTGGAAGATTATCATGTATAACTTGTACATTGGTAGGATTAGGTGGCTGTATCGGGGATGACACAGTTCTGAGAGAGGTAATGCTATGCTGGAAAGATTATGTTAGTGGTTTACATCTGGAGTTGTGAGAAGCATTCTAGAAATTAAGTGTTATGCCAGTACGATTTGCTTGATGGTTTGTATTTGGAGATGTAAGGAACATTCTGCTGATTCCAGCATGTCAGTTTTATTTTCTTTCTATCTTACCTTAGAAACTATACCTCATACCAATTAATCTGGGCAGGCATGTATGGCAACACTGTTCCTGCCGAGATTCAGATTGGCTGGAGGTGTTTGTTCGATTTCGTTGTTGCTAAAACTGATACTCTCTTTATTATCAGATGTGACACTGAGTTTGTCGACAATACAATCGTCAAAAGCAATAAGAAATTCGTTATATACTTATCAACGATGAAATTTTCGTAGGAAGATAGAGATGTGAGTCAACAAAGTATTTAAACAGTCCAAGTCAAGGTCAGCATTCGAACAATTCCTTTAAATCTCTGACACTCCGTAATGTAACAGAAAATTAAGGAAACTTGCTTAATCTATGCGTTGGGATAACACATTTAAATTTTAAGATCAGTCTGTACTGTGATAATAGAGGGTATACAATGAAATAGTTTTCCTTTAGCCTACTTTGATTTTTCGCGATTTTTTCAAACCTCCCTTCCCGTAGAACTCGTTTTTTCATTAGAATTTTTAATTACTCAGAGTTGTGGCACGATTTAAGGGTGCGGACTGATCTTAAAATTTAAATGTGTGTTATACCAACGCATAGATTAAGCAGGTTTCCTTAATTTTCTGTTACATTACGGAGTGTCAGAGATTTAAAGGAATTGTTCGAATGCTGACCTTGACTTCGACTGTTATAATACTTTGTTGACTCATATCTATCTTCCTACGAGAATTTCATTGTTGATAAGTATATAACGAATTTCTTATTGCTTTTGACGATTGTAATGTCGACAAACTCAGTGTCACATCTGATAATAAGGAGGGTATCAGTTTTAGCAACAACGAAATCGAACAAACACCTCCAGCCAATCTGAATCTCGGAAGGAACAGTGTTGCCATACATGCCTGGCCAGATTAATTGGTATGAGGTATAGTTCTTGTCATTATTGTTATTGGGTATTATTAATTTAAATGCATTATTGCTCAAAAAAATGTGAGTTCTCTCCCAGGCTCTGGAGTGTTCTGGACTGTACTGGTAGGTTGAGTCTGGGGGTGTTATTTTTGTATGCAAGGAAGAAGGAACCAAAGACCAGGAGCCTGCAAACTGCTCCTGCCAAGAAAAAGCAAAAACATGATAACAAAGAGCGAAGTTCAAGATCTGTTCATTTCAAGATGCCTGGACACACTGCGTTTGAAAGCCTAGAGGTCAAAGGCAGTAGGAAATAGACAGAGACAGTTCCAGAGTTAACCTGTTGCATATATGAAGGACTGGGAGTAAAGGTTAACCCTTGCATCAGAGAGTTGGACAGAAAAGAGGCAAGAGTTTGTTGCTAGATGGATGCTACGTGCCCGCCGTAGTGGTGGAGGGATGCAAGCAGACAGTTTAGAGGAGCAGCGAGAGAAAAAGAGATAAAGGTGCAACAGTGCAGCAAAGAGACAGAGGATGAAGGGAGCCAGTAAGAGGAGGAGAGTTAATGAGACAAAAAGCCTTTATCTCCACCTTGTTCAGATGAGCTGTATGTGGTGAGACTCCCCATACGTGAGAGTTGTACTAGATCTATACAGAGCTGAATAAAACCCTAGTATAAAGTCAACAACTGTGCAGGGGTAAAGAAGCCATGGAGTCAGCTTAGCACACCTAATCTCTTGGAAGCAGATTTTACAAGGGAGGTAGGATGATCTTTCCAAGATAATCCCGAGAGAATGAAACCCTAGGTTTGTTTAAAGATGATGCAGGATTGAGTTGAATATTGTTAAAAATTAGAGGGAACTCCTGCAGAAGATTTTGTCAGGTTGATTGATGTAAGAATTCAGTTTTTGATGCATTAACAACATGATTATTTTTACCCCAGTCAGAGATATGAGCTAAGTCAGACATTAGTTGTGTCATAGCCTTATCCCTTGTTTGTTGAAATAACTGCTGAGATGGACACTGCAGGAGGCAAATGGAAAGTTGGAGGGTAGAGTCATCAGCGTATGAGTGAAAAGGGTTATATGTACAGCTTAGAAGGTCATTAATGAGTAAAAGGAAGACAGCTGGAGATAGGACAGAGCCCTGAGGAACACCACTCTTGATGGCTCTAGAAGAATGGTGGCCATTTACAACAGCAGCTATAGAACGGCCAGAAAGGAAGCTAAAGATGAAGGCACAGAGAGAAGGATAGAAACCGTAAGAGGGCAGTTCGGAAATTAAAGATTCATGCCAGACTAGCTCGAAAGCCTTTGAGATGTCAAGTGCAATGGCAAAGCTTTTTCCAAAGTCCCGAAAGGAGAATGAACAGGGGTCTGAAAGGCACGTGAGTAGATCGCCGGTGGAGTGTCTCTCGCAGAACCCTTACTGATGATCAGAAAGATGGTTGTGATAGGAAAGACGCTTTAAAAATTTTCTGTTAAGAATTGACTCGAAAATGATTGACACATAAGATGTTAAAGCATCTGGACAATAGTTGGAGGGATGGGAATGGTCATCCTCCTTTGTGACAGGCTGAATGAGAGCAAACTTACAGCAAGAAGGAAAGGTACAAGTTGATAGACAAATGTGAAAGACTTTACCTAGGCAGGGTGTAAGTACAGAAACACAGTTCTTGAGGACAACAGGAGGGACCCCACTAGGCCCATATGCCTTGTTATTAATGAGGCCAGTGATGGCAGAAAATACATCAATTGCAAAAATTTTAATGTCGGCCGTCAGGAAGCCAGAAGGGGGAAGTGATGGAGGGACAGCACTGGAATCGTCTAAGGTGGAATTGGAGGAGATAGTCTGAGTGAAGAGTTCTGCTTTATCATTAGAAGAAACAGCTACATAGTCATCAGTGTGGAAAACAGGAAGGAAGGATGATGAGGTAAAGACGTTAGAAAGGTTGTTGACAAGGTGCCAGAAGGAACAGGAATAATTCGAGTTCGAAAGTTCAGAGCATTTAGTACGAAAGAAATTATTTTTAGCAGAGTGAAGAACAGAATTAGCACGATTCTAGGTAGAAACAGTTGAGATTCAGAGGTGGGTTAGCTCCAGTACTTTTTTGTAGGCCTTTTCCTTGTTGTGAACTGCATTAGAACGAGCCTGATTTAACCAAGTATATTTTTTGCATTAGTCATAGGATATGAGAAAAGATTGTATGCTTCCAAGCCCAAGAGAATAACCTCCGTAATATATTAGCCACACTCAGCTGGCTCTCGGCCATGGAAGGAATAATCATTCCAGGGAAAATCAAGCCTGAGGGCCTTCCAATCAGCAGCTTCTTGGAAGGGTTCACAGGCTTTACTGAAGCAATAGGACAGGTTAAGGTGATAAGTTTGTGATCGGTGGGGCCCAACGTAGAAAAAAGATTGACAGCATAAGCAGAAGGATTAGTTGTACGGAAGAGGTCAAGTATGTTGTAAGTCTAAGGCGGTCAGGGATATGGATAGGGTGCTGTACAAGCTGCTCTAGGCCATTAAGAACAGAAAAGTTGTAGGCTTGTTCACCAGGTGGATCAGTGAAAGGAGAGAGACCACCCCACATTCGAGACAGTTTAGTAACGGACAGAGTGAGTTTTGTGCCTGGCAGCAAATCACTGTGCCATAGCTAGCCAGACAGTGAGTCATAGTCAGTAATGAACAGTCAGTGAGTCAGTTAGTGGCGGATTGACAGTGACAGAGAGAGTCAGTGACAGAGGTAATGAGCGTGACTGTGAGTTAGTCAGTACACGACAGAGTAGTCAGTCAGTGAGTGACAGTCAGTCAATGAGTAGTAGTAATCACTGAAGGACGGAGATAGCGTAAGAGAGAAAAGTTACAGTGCTTTGCAAGTGTAACTCAGCTGTGCCTAAAAGGAATAAAACACAGAAACCTTCAGCGGCCTTTGATTAACATTCTGGTCCGTCTACTCGACGTTCTTGATGTTTCCACGAACCCTAAGCTGTAAGGATATACACAAACACTCAGATAATTTATGTAAGTAACTAGAACAGACCTAATTATACTGTAACTGAATGTGAGTTAATATAGATAATTAAAGCGTAAACTTACCGAGATCTAGAATGGAAGAACCAAAGACTAACTATACCTAAAATCCATAGGAACATAATATCTTAAACACAGCAACACACCGGTACAGTATATGATTCTTGCTTATAAAATCCACATAAAGATTCTTGCAAATAAAAATATATGAAAATACAATTTTATCTTACTTGTACATAAATAGGAGTGATATTTTGTTGTAATAATTAATGTAAATAGAAAAATTGCCATCGGGAAAAATAAAAAGTCGCCTGGTGTCGCAAATGTAAGTAAACTCTAATGTAATTAATCACTTGGTTCACAAATATATCGCTTACGGTTATAAAATACTGAAGCACTAATACAACGGAAAACACTGCCTTAATCCATTATTAATGTAATTAATTCTGGTACAGAAAAAATAAACACATGCTACACAAATTTCTATGGTTTTCTGAGGGTACTGTGTCGGGCCCTCTAGCGGGGCTCAGGGGAAGTAACCGCGTTTCTAGAACAAAGGGATGAGGGCAGCAAGGTAAAACAAATTGTTTATATTTGATATAAATTGTTTTTTCCTTAAGGCAGTGAAAATCGCCGTCTAAATCACTAGACACTATGTCGAAGAGATCAAACAAAAAGAGTCGCATACTCAGTATTGCATTTCAAACAAAGTTCTGTTTATAGCCAGACACCTTAATCCCGTAAGAAGTGGCCACAAACAAATCGCCATGTCCCCCTGTCCCCTGCCACTTCACTGCCCTCTCCCCAGCTCACACCCTCGTTCTTATATACCTCTTCACTCCATCCCTCCATCTCATCCTCGGCCTCCCCCTCCCTCTTCCCCCTCCACTTCACTGACATACACTTTCCTCGTTAGTCTCTCGCTCTCCATCCTCTCCACATGGCCAAACAAAGTTAATACTGGAAATTAGACACAGATCTACAACCAACACTCACTGCACAAAATACACCTAGCAGCCAAATAATCAGCTAGGTCACTTACGTGGGCGCTGGTCTATCACATTGTTGATATCACACACGCAAAGTACAAACGAGGTACTTAGCTGTGGGTATTCCCCACGGGGGTGAGGGTGAGAGAGAGGTTTAAGGGAGATGGAGGGGTGTAGGGGAGCACGACGGATGTGAGGGTGAGGGAGGTGTACGATGGAGAAAGAAGGGCGTGGAGGAGAGGGAGGTGTGAGGGAAAGCGAAATGTATGAGGCAGAAGGAAGGGTGTGAGGGAGTGGACGGTCTGTGATGGAGAGGGAAGAATGTGAGGAAGAGGGAGGTGTATGATGGGGAAGGAATGATATAAGGGAGAATGAGGTATATGAGGAAGAGAGAGAGTTTAAAGACACGGGTTTTGAAAGAGAAGGTGGAGTGTTTGGGATAGGGAGGTGTGTGAGGGATAGGGAAGGATGTGAGGTAGAGGGCATGAGGGAGGGACTGGTGCAGCCAGGGGAAATGTCAATTTAGACTTCACCGCCCTGAAATGAGGCTTATGTATTACCTGATCCCCGACTTCTGCATGTATACAACCGTTCCAGGTTATGATTATCCTTCACTTTTTTTAAATGCATTTTTCTGTTGAGAGATGCAGCGGTCTCTCCAACGATCTTTCCTTGCCCTGTAGAGCTATATGGTATACAGTATTTTGGTCCTAGCTCGGGGGATTAACCTATATATCGTTTTATTAACAGGCATATGTATCTTGCACCATGCCAGAGAAAACCTGATATTTGACTCACTCTCTCTCTCTCTCTCTCTCTCTCTCTCTCACTGATTGATTGTGTGAGTTTTCGATTCTGGGCGTTCCTTTCAGTTCGATCCCTGAGGTCCACAGGTCCTAAGTGCTACACACCTTCATATGTCACCACTTCAACACTAAAACATACTATGGCTGACTCATTCAAGATTGGTGTTATGGCAATACCCGGCGTGTTTTTAAGACAAGTCGGTGGAAATTGAGGAATATCCGTAAAGTATTCTTTAATAAGTTCATGTCACTGGAATAATCCCTGCTTTGGATCAAACTCGTGATTTGGAGACAGCAAATGACTTGTCAAATCATTTGCTTATCACCTACAATACTATGTTTGGTGGGTAAACACTGGAGTGGCCATAACAGACAACCACAGCCAGATGACACTCGGATGACTGAAGGTGGCCGGGTGGTTGGTTCTATGGCCACTGGAGTAGTCTTTTAGATGGATGCTTCTGTGCCAGAGGGGTGATTCTATGGCGAAAGCGGTGTTCTTATACGTGGATGGTGCTATAGCCAAAGGGGTGATCATTTATGTGAATGGTTGTGCGGCTACATGGTTCACCGCCGTCCCCATTCCCGTAGCAGTATTCCTTTACTGGAGACATGGACATCGAGTGTTCCATATTGTGTTCCAGATGAAAACTAAGGCAGCTAAGTGTATATGCCTGATTTAAGAGCCCTTGTTCAGTCAACAGGTAATAGCATAAGCTTTCGTCTGCCTCTTGGCTACAGAGGTACAGCAGGCAGCCATTCTGCTAACTGGGACTCACACTGGTGTTGTTCCACCCTTGTGTCTGGTTGCTGGGCTGACACGTAGAGGTTATTTAATAATGCTTGCTGAGTTTACCTGCCACACACATACCTCACTGATTTTGTGTGGTGATGGGGTGTGTTATGCTGACTGGCTGAGTCACTATCTCAGATCCACACATGTCGCATGCGCCATCGTCGGGTACATTTACAGAACTTTTGCAGTTTCTGTGATCTAGTTTCTCCACGTATTTTGTGTGCTACCTGCAAAAGATTTACACTAGTCTGGGTTAGCTCTGAGGCTGGATTTACAGAAAAAAGTACGGTGAAATCCCACCCAAACTCGAAATTTGATTTTCATATAAAATAATTGAAAGGAAGTTTCTGCTCTCTCTCTCTCTCTCTCTTTCTCTCTCTCTCTCCTGCATGAACAGAAGTAACTATGATGTTTCCAGTCGTAACTTTTTTTCTTTTCTTGGAAATAATAAGTAACATGTGTAACCACTACACTATCCCTATCCCTCCTACAATAACACATCTGTTAGAGCCAGGCGTTGATCGTAAGCTTGTTGGTGACTCGTAGTCGTAGCCCTGGGATTCACATGAAAGTGGGGTGGGATCGTTGCCCTCTCGTTTATGCAACTTCTGGGTACAGGGAGAGACACAAGTATCTTCCCAAAGTCTGGCGAATGCATAGCGGAACAATCGAATTATCTGCAACATGCCTGTGTAATGTTTTCACTGTATTCTGCCAGATGTAGATTTTCTGCGAAGGGAACTGGGAAGATAGTTGTTTCTTTGGCTGTACTTCTGCTCATATTTTCCTCGGTTGACGCAGAACCGTAGCACCTCAATCTTTTCATTTTTTTCTGTAATTGGGATGTTAATATATTCATATATTCTCCTGTGTTACTGTTGCAATCTATGTGCACATGAAATTGATATAAACACATTCAAGGGTGTAAGATGGAGGGATAGAGTGGAGAGACTTATGAGAGAGAGGGTGTATGAGTTGGAGGAAGGACAGCCAGATGATATGAGAGAGAGAGGTTGTATGAGTTGGAGGAAGGACAGCCAAATGACATGAGAGAGAGAGGGTGTATGAGTTGGAGGAAGGACAGCCAAATGATATGAGAGAGAGGTTGTATGAGTTGGAGGAAGGACAGCCAGATGAGAGAGGGTAGGACGAAAAAGAGGTGACTTTTTTGTGGTTACACCTTATTTCGCGTCCACACGTGCCCTGGAATACATGTTGACAACACGATTGGCAACATGTTTGGGTACATGTATGCAGCAGTATTGGACAGATGTATGCAAACATGTTTCGAACACTGGCAGCAGAGGCGATGGGATATGAGAGTCCATACCAGGCAGCTGAGACTTCATCATGATGTTGCCAACATGAGCTGGACGCTGCTGTTCCCAACAAGTTTGCAGCGTTTTCGTTATTGTGTTGCATACATGTTGCCAACACTTGTTCGAACACAAGTGTGGACGAGCCCTTACGGGATTAAAGGGCCTGGCTTTAGATAGACTGAGAGGTAGGTAGAATATACAAAAAATCTAAGGAAGGGATACCACGAAACTTTCATAACCAACGAGAATGCGACCCTTAGAATTATAAGAGGGAGGAGTTCACCATAGGGAAGGCAGGCAACAGTAAGTTTGTAGTAACTCTCGTGGCCGAATGTTTTCGTATATTTAATTTTAGCTAACATCAGACTATTTTATTTAACTGACATGAGTATAAAAGTTAGTTGGGGAGTGAAAGATAAATATGGTAGATTGATATTGAAGATGAGAGAGTAAGTGAGCAGATGGACAGAACACTTTAAGGAACATTTAAACATAGAAAATGAAAGTAATGCGAGTATATGTAGCTGAGGAATGGCTGGGAGAAGGAGGAATTAAGGTGAGAAGGTAAAAAGAGATCAGTAAGATGAAAGTAGTGGAAGCAATGAAGAAAATCAATATGGGGAAAGCCCCAGGAATTGATGGAGTGTGTGGTGAAATGATGAAACATGGGGAAGAGATAGTAGTAGAATGGATATGAAAGATGTGCAGATTGGCCTGGGAGGAATGAAAAGGCCCAGAGGATTAGAAGTCAGGTATAATTATTCCCCTGTGCAAAGGAAAATGGGGAAAAGAAGCGTGTGGTAATCATAAGGGCATTTGTCTTCTTGGTGTAATAGGGAAAGTATATGGTAGGGTACTTACCGACAGAGTTAGGGAAATAACAGAGAAGTTAGTTGGAGAAGAACAGGGAGGTTTTAGGGAGGAAGAGGTTGTGTAGGTTAGATATTCCTTAGGTCTTTAGTGGAAAAGTTTCTCTAGTAGGGAAAGAAGTTGTATGCGGCCTTCATGGATTTAGACATGCATATGACAAAATGTGGAAAATATTGAGAATATATGGAGTAAATGGGAAGTTGTTGAATGCTGTGAAGAGCATGTACAAGGGTGCGAAGTCTACAGTGGTTTTGGATAGTGACGAGTCAATTTTCTACCAGAATGTTGGATTGAAACAAGGATGTTTCAAGTCTTCATGCTTGTTCAACCTGTAGCCTATATGGATGGGGTTATAAACGAGATACAAGGTAGAGCAGTGGATGCTGAAGCGGCCCTGTTAAGAGAGGGCAGCGTTTGGAAACTTCCTGTACTGTTGTTTGCAGATGATATTGTAATTTTAAGTGAAGACGAAGGGGAACTGCAGGGCCTGGTGAATGAGTTCAGGAAAGTGTGTAAGAAACGGAATCTAATGGTGAATGTAGGAAAGAATAAAGTTAAGGTTTTCGAAAGAAATGAAGTAACTGAATGTACAGTGAGGCTGAATGATGAGGAAATGGAAAATGTGAGTGCATTTAAATGCTTGGGCAGTGTGGTGAGTAGGGATGGAATTTGGAGAATGAAGTGCTTGGAAGGGTATCAACAAGAAGAAAGGTTGCTGGTTCTTTGAAAGCAGTGATAAAAAATAAGAAGTGAACATAGAGGTAAAAAAAAAAGTCGCTGCATGATATTATTGTGATACCAGCTCTAACGTATGGAAGCGAAGCTTGGACCCTGCTGTTAGGACACAAGTCAAGAGTGAGAGCAGTGAAAATGAGTTATTTGAGAGGAGTATGTGGAGTTACATGAAGAGACAGACTGACAAACGTGGAAGTGAAGGAGCGTTATGGTGTTGATGTGGATGTGATAGAAAGCGTTAGGATACACTGAGGTGATTGGCCATGTGGAAAGGTTGGAGAGCGAGAGACTAACAAGGAGAGTGTATATGAGTGACGTGGATGGGGGGAGGGGAGGAGGCCGAGGATGAGGTGGAAGGATGGGGTGGAGAGGTATATGAGAGAGAGGTGTGTGAGCTGTGGGGAGGGCAACGAAACGGCGGGGGACAGGGCGACATGCAGGTGATTTGTTTGTGGCCACCCCTTACAAGACTGAGGAGTCTGGAAATACGTAGATAGAGTATAAAAGCTCGAGTATGTCAGTGCCGTCACCATTTAACCGTTTCAGGGTCGTGACAATTCTAGAATTCTATTTTGTCTATAACCAAGTGATTATTTTGCAGCTGAGGATAAATCATAGGAGGATTCTGCACGTGAAAATATTGCCACTACCTGGCAGATAGCGAATTTCCTACCAGACAAGTGTTGCTATGAAATCAACGTATTTAATATAAATAACATACAGCAGGATATCGAGATGCGATGTGCAAAATTAATCGCTAAGGACAATCTGCTATTAAATCTCAAAGGCCACGTAGCTTCTCAATTTAACACAGTAGGTTGACCCACTACTCGTGATTGATCAATGGTTTTGTCATTAAAAAATTATCTTAATTGTTTCAAGTCAGACTGAAATGTTGAATGGCCACAGGAAAATCCGTCTATGCTTTATGGAGATCCATCAGCCCATACAAAACTAAAAAGCACTCAGTGTGCGCATATCTCTGCCAACGCAAATAAAATCTGTGATTTAAAGTAGTAATTCCTCTTTTCTACCAGGCGAATACTTTTACAGTCTCGATTAATTAAATCTACCTTCTTAGCCTGTCCTATTACACAGCCTCAAAGAGGCATATCTTTGCTAACGTCAATAGAACTCACGATTAATTCCGGCATCCGGATCCGGATCCACCTGAAAAACTATTAAACTCTTCTTTGAACCACCGTCCAGCTATCAACCACAATTAATTAAAATCTGATGATAACTTTTTGAGATCTTGTGCACAACCAGACAAACAGGCGCAGATAAATACGCTCATATTTGCTGGCGGGAGTAATGAATGGAGTAGTTCAGTATAATTAACTCATTGTTGCTCTTGGCACACCAGAGTATTTTCTTCGCCAGGCGATTTTGTCCAACCAAGATAAATCCCAGCAACCAATGGATTATGACCTATCAAAAGTAACCATGTCACTGCTACTGGTGCAAAGAGGAATTTTATTTTCCCAAACATCCGATGATTTTACGATCAAGTAACTTACTTTTGCTGGCATTTAATTTCTACATTGTTTTGGCTACTGATGACTTCAAGAATAGGCCGAAACGTCTGGCATTAAAAACATTGTTTATTATAGCCTTGATGAGTTTACTTTTCTAGAAAACAACAATCCCAAAACATATGTTTATCTGATGTTATCTGGTAAACAGTGCATTGAGTTGTCCGCCTAATGATACCAAACAAAAATATTATTATTATTATTATTATTTTTTTTTTGCACCACGCTAATAGTGTTTTCAAGTATAAGTGCAGACCAGACGACACGTTGTCCTTAGAGCGTAAAAATGAACTATTATTAAAATTATTAAGGGAAAAAATGAATCTATTCTGAGGGGTGAAATTTCAAAGATGGAATTTCAACTGTTTTCTAAGAGTGAGGGTGATGACTGGGTACTTCAGAACCATAATATTGTTTTCAGTTGATGTTTACCAGGGATAACCTTTGGATCTGTCTTTCATATCGGCTCGGCTATCTGAGTGGAGAGGTAGGAAGAGAAGTGAGGCTGGGTGGGGTGGGAATGTACCAGTCACCAAAGTATGTTGGCGTTTCAAACACACGTTACACGGTGAGAGCTGCATATTGTAATAATACTGAACGTGTGTGTATGTGATGTGATGTGTGTGTGTGTGTGTGTGTGTGTGTGTGTGTGTGTGTGTGTGTGTGTGTGTGTGTGTGTGTGTGTGTGTGTGTGTGTGTGTGTGTGTGTGTGTGTGTGTGTGTGTGTGTGTGTGTGAGAGAGAGAGAGAGAGAGTAGTGCTCCGTATCATCAATAGCCTACAGTCTTTTCACTGTGGTGGAACAGCTCAAGTACTAAATTCAGGTTAACTCCTGACTATTTTGCTCAAGAAAGAGAACCCCTAAGCTGCCAAACAGAAGCACACACACACACACACACACACACACACACACACACACACACACACACACACACACACACACACACACACACACACACACACAAAGGCATTACCTTGCTGCCAAGGTACAAGCATCATTTGCAGCTTATCGACATCATAATATTTCAGTGCAACTTCAAGAAACTTCGCCATGCTCTTCCCGAGTGAGGGTCAGCATTAAAATCGCCAATAAGTTATAATAGATCATTTGCCCATTGTTCAATTAATTCTTCAAGATTTGATTCCCTCCGTAAATACTTCTACAGCGTGACATTCGTCCATGTGTCACTGTTCCTATAACCATGAACAAGAGTGAGGTTATTAATCATTACAAGTAAATAATGAATAGTACAAATAATTTTGATTTTAAAGGAGTGACCGTGAAACAGTATTAAACGCAGAACACAGCGGGTCGGGCTGTTGTTGTCTAACGGGGATTCTTTTGGCGAAAATGTTACATTTATATAATCGTGCTCATTAATATGTGTTTTTACTAAGTTCCATAAAAATGTTATTATTTTGTTGCAATGGCTCATGCACTGAAACAAAATGTCTAGATGTGTAGTATTCAGCATTTCATAAATATGCAACATTGCTTTGCCAGTGTAATGTATTTAATTTTCAAATACTACTCTGATGCACTTCAAGATCTACTACCACTTTAGTAGCGTATTTCAAGATTTGAAGTGGGTGGGAGCGCCCATCAGGCACTCATTCTAAGTCATGCTACGTTCAAATGAATTTATATTGAGAAACATGGCAATTGATTTCCCGTAAACCAGGAAACAACTTATTCCTTTGAGTTAAGAGAGTGAAAATTTGTTACCTGTTCACTAGCTGTCATAGAGTAGTAATATAAGGTAGAAGATGAGATGTGAGAACTTCCGTAGACTGGCACAGGATATGATGGTACTAACCTAAACGCTTGATGCAAGCAGAATCATAGCTCACACGACACTGGAGTGGAACTGGGGCTTCTCATTTGACTCATATCTTGGTCAGACCAAAGAGCTTTGCTTAACATCTCATCACTCAGTGAATGAAACAAACAGGATTGGCAATACGCTGCCCCGGATACAGCACCAAAGTGGGTGGAAGCACTGAAAATGAGAAGCTATTTACTGTACTCGTATAACCAACGATATTTCATTCTTTTAAACCGATGACATATTTTACCCTATTCTTGCTACCTCCAGATAATTTAATTTAGCTTTGGCGAGACTTCCGAACCAGAAGAGATAGTCTTCGGTCACTCTTTCATTGCTAAATGTTCTTCATGAATCTATGAAAATTGGTAAAAGTTAACACAGTCAATAAAGCACATCACAGGAGTTAAAGAGTTAACCCCTGTAATCGGATGACGTTCTTTGTTTTATACTTGCTACACTACCTGCAGGCGATTTAATCAACTTATGGGAAACCACTTGTTAAGAAGATGGTCAGGGAAAGTTATATCCTATCCACGTGATAAAAACATCTCATTGAAAATTACTAAAAATCGTCTGGAAGAAGTATGGATAAAATAAAGAAATACGTCATCATAGTCAAGGCGTTACACACTTGATATGCCAACAAACCAACTGTCGTTACATATCACAAACACTAATTCTCACTTCTCTTACACATTACCACAACCACAGTCACACACTACCATATAACTACACCACCATATTCATTCTCGCTTCACTCATTTCTCAAACGAGCTCAGAACACAAAGGTGATGAAGTATTTCATGTTTGTTGGATAAAAATTTTCTGATTTAAAAATTTAGGCTTGTGCTACCTTAGCACTGAACGAACACAAAGAAAATACTCACAATCAAAATTAAACGAAAATCAATAGTAGCCGATGTTATGAACAAAATGCAACGCTCACAACAGCAACAACTTCAACCTGTGGAAAATCAACAGCCACTCTTATGACGGACAAAGGTCCATACCAACCAGACGAAATGGGTGAATGGAAATCACGTAACTATTCACACTCCCATTCCTTTGTCGTATACTGTTCTTCTGCCGTTGTCATGTTTACAGTATAGGAAAAAATCTGTTCAGTGATAGCTTGGTTGTGGCAGGTAGTGTGTTAATAAAACGCGGTGGTAGGCTGTGGCGGTGGTGATTGGTAGGCAGTGTGGTGGTGGTGACATAGGAGAGGAGGTAGATCAAAGGTGGATCCAGCACTCTGGTAAAATGGAAGGGTGTAATACCTAGCGGAATTACCACTTCATCCATTTATACAATTACCACTTCATCCATTTATACAATCAAATCAAAATTTATTATCAAATTCCTTATTTTTGCTGAAATGATTCTGTCGTTACATTTATGTAAGATATTTATTGCATACATTTTGGTAAATAACATTGTTTATATTTCAAGTAGCCTAATCGTTCATTTGTTGAAAATGAGGGGGGTGTAAATCCCCCTAACATTCGTGTCTCTGGATAGAGTTATTGGCTGGGGGAAGGGTGGTTTATAATATTGTTATTTGTGATTACTATTGATGGTGGTAGGCAGTGGTAGTGGTGCTGTTAAGTATTATGTTGTTGGTACTGGCATATACGCAGATCATGGTGACAGGGAGGGAGAGGGAGGGGTAGACCGAGGATGAGGTGGAGGGATGGAGTTGAGAGGTATATGAGGGAGGGGGGGGTGAGTTGGGGGGAGGGGAGTCAAATGGTGGGTGACAGAGTGACTTGGAGGCGTTTTGTCTGCTGCCACCCTTTGCGGGATTAGGGCGTCGGGCTATAGATAGATAGATAGATGGTGACAGTAAGGGTAGGGTGGTAGGTACTGCTGGTGATGATATTGTAGGTAATAATGCGGGTGATGCTAAGTAATAGAGGAAAGTGGTGGTGATGACGGTGTGTGGGGTGAGTGTGGTCGTGGTGGAAATGACATAGTGATAGTGTCGTGGTCATAGTATGCTGAGGCGACGGTTGATGTAGAGATTACTGACTGTTCGTGATGGTGGTAGGAAATACTGGTTGTGGCGTTAAGCAGTTGGCGGTGACGGAGATATTAATGATGGCTAAGACAAGTTGTAACAAATGGTAACAAATTGTGGGTATGGAAGTTGGTAGAGATGTTGACAAGCAGTGGAAGGAAATCTTGAAATTGGGTGATGATGCTGAACGGAAAGCAAAATCACACACACAACCACTACACCACACAACCACTACTCCCACACAGCCACTACACCCACACAGTCATGACATTCACACAACCCTCACAATCACACAACCATCATAAGAATGAAAGGTTTACAAACATCAGTGATATGGCATGCATTAGTACTGGTTTCAAAATCACACTGAAGTTCAGTTGCTACTGCAGTTATCATCCTACTGCGATGGAAGTTATGGGTATTATTAATGCAAAGAATGGATGCCCTGTTCCCTTGGATGATGTGAGGTTTTCCTATTCCTTTGCTTCTCCTTTTCTGCCCCTGACCATCACTGTCTCATTCTATACCACTTCCCGTTCTCTTAATTTCTTCTACGCTGTACTCAAGCTCATTCGTTCGTTCGTTCGTTTATACAGTTTCCAACATGCTTGCATGCGTCGGCCTTGGCCACCTAATGGCGGCTCTTCATGCTTTACGATCAAAATCCTGCGCTTTAAAACTCCACTGACCGTCCTCTTTTCTCTTGCCCCCCTCCTCCCATACTGTCATCCTCCTATCGCTCTTCCAAGTCGTCCCTATCCTTCTTTCTTGGTCTCCCTCCCCTATTCCCCTTCCTCCCACCCCATTTCTCTTGTTCCTCCCACCCCCCTTCCCTTACCTCACTCTCCCTTCCCTTTCCTTGCCGCCCTTCACCTCTTCCCCTGCATTTTCCCTCTCCCTCTGTCTCCCTTTTCCCAGTAAAAATGTTACAGGCAGATGACGCAGGATCGACACTTCTGCAGGGAGGGTTTGTGGGAGTAAATGGCTGCTCTTTCTCATGTTGCCTGTGACCCCTAAGGACTCATGACGTGGAGATGACACCACGCTTTTGTAAACTTCGCTAGTTTTGAATTTATGGCCTTCATATATTTTACACACTGCCAGTTTGGGTTTATGATGACAAAAAACGGTGATTTAATGGTGAGTGGGTGGAATGCGAGGACTGGAAGAAACCTATAATAATAATAATAATAAAATTTAAGATATCGATTTCATAGAAATATACCTGCTAATACTATTACAATAGTCTTAAATGAAACGGCCGTAACATACATTTAACACTGATGGTAGATTATGAGCGCCGTATTGGTGACATGTGAAGGTGCTTCCCACGAGAAAGACTGCTGGATCTCGGGGAACGGACTAGTAATCCTGTACCCAAAGCAGGAGACAAAAAAAGCTTGTTAAAAACTGAGTGCTAATCAGGCAGAACATTGGAAAAAAGAGAAGTAGAGGACAAATAGGAGGGAGTTGAAAAACACGAGCAAAAACGGTAGTTCAGAAAGGTTAGTAAGATGGTGAAGGATATGTACAGAGAGAGAGAGAGAGAGAGAGAGAGAGAGAGAGAGAGAGAGAGAGAGAGGACAGGCAGGGAATGACGTAAAGGAAAAAAAATGAAAACGAAAGAAAGGGAGAGGAACCCTTGTTTCGTATCTCGGGTAATATATTGGTATGGCTACATATGACTTAGAGAAAGGAAAAGGAAATTTTAATACTACTAGCATATACATTTTTTCCTTTGATCTTTGTAGAAGGGAAATCATGCCAGTGATATAATACTCCACTGTGACGAGTGTACGAAGGATCAAAACACTCAGTGGGAGTATAAGCACAAAGCTCTCACTAAAATAAGAACATTCTTGAGAGGTTCATGGCACCAGTAAGGTGGTTGTCTGTTGCTGGAGGTATAAGACCAATGTATTGTTAGTCACTGACCCAACAGGTCCAACCGCCCGGTGTCATGAAATACAGCGTCATGTTTCATTCTTTCCAAAGGACCAGTGGCCTTCAGCATTAGAGAGCTCTGCGTGGTAGCCTTGTCCTTCAGTAAGCCGTACATTAGCTTTGCATTAGCCCTCCTGCGTCAGGGACTTGGTGACACGTTTCATCCTTCCGTGCCAATAAATAGCCAAAGTGGAGAACCACCATGTTTCAGTAGAAGCAAAGTAACGACCTCGTCCCTTCATGTTGTGCAGAATCACAGAATGAAGCTGCCACCGCGACTCCTACAGTACATGTATGCTGGGAGACGTGGCTTATCTTGCACTGTGTATTGAAAGGAAACTGACTTGAAGAGAGCAACATTATCTTTTTTGTATCTGTTTTATACAATGATATGCAAAAAAAAAGTTTTATCCCATGAGTTCAGTCATCTCCACTGAATGACGTTTCATATATAATCAGAACAGTTTAAATAAATACAGAGTGAATATAATATGTACAGTTTTCACTTCTGAACGATTAATCGAAGACAACCTCCCTCTCGCAGTAGTCATCAATATTTCCTTGCTCATTTTCCTCCTTTTGCCCTGAAGTCCTGAGGCGGCAAATGAAGTTAAGTTACCCTGGCATTCTGAAATATTGAAGGGGAGGGAAGAGAAGACGTGCTGTGAGAATGGGAAGGAGGGACAGTGAGATGATTAAGTACGAGTAAGAGGAAGAGATTAGGAGAATGGAACTTTGACGTTTTTTCCCCTAGTACGTCCGTTGCCTCGAAGCGAGAGAGAGAGAGAGAGAGAGAGAGAGGGAGAGAAGAGGGGGGATTTACGGGAATAAAAGCACACTCAAACATACCTACTTTTCCTAAATCTCGAGGTCAACAAAATGGCATATGAAAGGAGGCATCAGTGGGGTAACTCGAGCTGGAGCAACACTGGATTGAAAACTACTGACTCCCCAGAACCATGACCCCCAATATCAGAGTCGAAAATGTACGAAGGGAAGAGGTAGGAGCACGGGAAGGGGTGGGAAGGGGGAAGAGTTGAAGAAGAGGGAGTGGGACGGTAGAATAGGAAGGAGCGAGGAGTATAAAGATGAATGAGGGAAGAGGAGAGTAGAGGAAGCAGGGATAAAATATGAAGGAAGTATTACATGAGAGAGAGAGAGAGAGAGAGAGAGAGAGAGAGAGAGAGAGAGAGAGAGAGAGAGAGAGAGAGAGAGAGAGAGAGAGAGAGAGAGAGAGAGAAAGGAAAGAAGTGATGGGAGGAAGGCGGAAACGGAAGGATAAAATGGAGAGGGAGAACGGAATGGAAGGAATAAGAGGAAATGAAGAGGGATACGAAACAGGAAGTAGGGAATGAAGAAATTTTTAAGGAGCTAGGAGCTTGATGAAGCAGGGAGAATGGAATGGAAGGAATAATATACTGTTACTGAGGAGGCAGAAGAAACAGGTAGTAATGAATGGGAACTTGGGGCTACACGAAAACTGAAATTATCGACATCGATAACTTTCTTAGTATAAGTACAATTCACGTTTCAAGTGGAAAAATATCGGGTGAATATAGCTGACACAATATCAGATACATGTTAAATAACGTTGTACTTCGATTTAGCATTAAGCATGGATAATAATAAGCAATTTCTCGAGCAGCAAGAAGATGGACGGTCACTGGTAATGTACTTTCCACATTCACGGCAAGGTGGAAGCATATATATATATATATATATATATATATATATATATATATATATATATATATATATATATATTTTTTCTTTTTTTCCAGCAAGCACGATATTATACCAAAGCTATTTTGCATACGGAGTTTTTCCATTTTAGACGCTGTTAGTGCTAATACAACGAAAATTATCGTTGTTGGTATTTTTCAACTTCTTGTGATCCCTAACTCCCAAGTGGTCAGTTCAGATCACTCCCATCTTGCCAGAGCTATTCCCCATTACAACACAGTCTCACAACGCCACACCTTGCCGTACCTGGCGTACCCATTCTTCATCACCGTTATTATAAATTAATTTTCACCCCCCCCCCACACACACACACCATTAATGTAAGATTTTTGTTAAAACAGATGTAACAAAAAAGGCAGAGGACGCAGGAGAAAAGACTGTGAAAAAAGAGACGACTCTGGGAAGTACTTGCAATTTGGAGCAAGGACTGACTGACAGATTACCAACGGGATGGTACAAAGTGATGGTTGGTCACTTTACTACATGAAATGATGATGGAAAAGGATGCCTTCATATGGTGGCACCGATATACAGTAACTGATTGGCTGAGCTGCCTAGTTATACAGACGCCCCTCAAATACTTCACTGCCCCCCGGAAAGGAAGATGGTGGACTGTCTCGGGAGGGCAGTTTAACCTGCAGTCCACAGGTTCATGCTAGCCTGTGGTTTAACTACTACTACTACTACCTTTTTTTAAATCACCTCCAACCATTGGGGAATTTACTGTGAAGATCAAAACCAATCTTTCTAATACAGTTCATCATTTGGAGTTGTAATGTGAAGGTTAACACTAACCCTCATATTACAATCCGTTGGCCCCAAGCACGCCAACGGCTGTGGTTACCAACCATGTACTATTACTATTATTATTTTATTTTTTTATTTATTGATATTACAGTGTAAATAAAGACATTAAACTATTGGAGTCGCTGATCTATGAGACTCTCGACCACAGTAGCTTCGTAATCCATACCCGCCAGAGAGACAGGCCTGAGGGCTGATGATCTTGTACCCCTGAGACATGGGAGTGCAGACCTCACGAGGGAGAATGACAGTCGACATCTCATCCAGCCATAACAGAACTATGTGATTGACGATTCTTCTTAGAACGAACCTCTGCCAGTTTCGAGTGGAATCTCACTGCTTCTGACTCATCCCACCTGATATTGTGAACACAAGGGGAGTGAATCGACCGTGGTCCACATGTTGGATCCTTTCTTGATAGTTTCTTTCTTTTCTTTTTTTTTTTTTTCCCTGTTCATTCCTTTTGTGTGCAGCTTCGAGAGACAGTTCACGATGACATGCTGCCATGGGGTCGAATATCCTGATGTTGAGGAACGCCCTCTGCCCACGTGTCCAAAAAACCTCGAGCAATGACACCCACTCTTGCATCATTTGATGTGTCTGCTGTTCTGTGGGTGAAGTGCTCGCCGTCCAGGGGTAGCAGAGCTGGCTCAGTCGTGACATCATGGCATATTTCCTGCAGCATTTTGGCAGCGAGGTCGCGTACTTCATCGTGTCGGATGCAAACAAAGCCTCCCTTCTTGCAAATCATTGCTTGGTTTGCATCAAAGGCAGTGCCACAGGCACAGTGTTGATGTAGGTTCTCTATTGGCCATCCATATCTCAAGGGGATGGCGTCAATAAATTCTTGTTTGTTGAAGTGGAAGCCTTTTGCTTTGAGAGGCAGGGTTGTCAACCAGTTTGATGCCCCAGCCTCCTGTGCAATTTCAACTCTTCTGCACTGGTCTGGTGTTAGATGTTCGGTTATGTGCTGCAACTTGTCCTTTTGTCTTGCTTCACGCTCCTTGCTTATCTGTGTCTTTATGTCTTTCTGCCTTTGGTGGTCGATTTCACTCGCCTCAACCTGGGCGCAAATCTTCTGTGACAAGGATTCGGTGAGCCTGAGTGAATTTCTGTGTTCGTAGCTTGCCACGGCTGCTGGATTTATAATGCCAAGGCATCCCATCCTGGGTGGTAGTGCTAGAAGGTCACTCTCTTCTGGTGTGGGGATGTGGCCATTGGTAAGAGATGGGAGGAATGAATCCCTGATAGCATCCTCCAGTGGTTGTAGCAGCAACTCGATGTCTGGTATGGTCCTCATCACGAAGGTCCACTTGTGCTTTACACCAAAGGTAAATGCGCTGTATGCCGCATGGGGTTTTGTTTTTGCGTGACTGGATAATAAATGAATTTCTTCTACCCATGCCTTTACCTTATCACTCACATATTGGTCTTTGAATTTCTTAGTTTCTATCACAGCACCTAGATGCCTCTGTCCTTCCTTAGTCACTATCACGTTTGTGCCTTTGGCCTCCTGTGCATCTTGATAGTAACCTGGTTTCACGATCAAGATGGACTTACTTGCATTAGGGCAGTAATCTATTTCAGGGCCATGAGATGTTACGAGGTCCCACCATTTCCTCACATCCTCCACCTTGCCAGCACCCGTGAGATCATCTGCATAGGCTACCTGTTTTATATTGGTGGTCTCGTATTTAGTCTGTTGTTGCAGCACTGTCATCGCCGGGGCCTACATAGCCATGGCAACGGGGTCGGTCCTCTTGGGTAGTTCCTTTTGTGGACTGCCTTACACCGACATCGTAAGCAGCTGTCTTACCCACAATGTAGAGGTCTGCTGGTTCTTTGCGGGTGTTTTCCACATATTGGGCAAATGCTGGGCATTTAACCTTGATGTTGTGCAGCATTGCCTACTACTACTACAGCTACTACTACTACCGCTGCTGGTACAACTGCTACTGCTGCTGCTACTGTTACTACTATTACTACTACTACTACTACTGCTATTTCAGTTACTACTAACATTACTACTACTGCAACTACTGGTACTACTACTACTTGTACAATAACAACAACTGCTGCTACTACTACTACTACTATTACTACTACTACTACTACTACTTAAACTATTGCATTACAACTACCACTGCTGCAACAACAAAACATCAACAACAACAAAACAACAACAACAACAACAACTACTACTACTACTACTGCTACTACTACTACTACTACCACCACTACCAGTACTAGTACTACTGCAAGCACTACTACCACTGCTGCTGTTGCTGCTGCTGGTAGTATGATTACTTATTCAACTACTACTGCTACCACTACTATTGTACAGTGTATTAGATTGATTTATCCTGGCTGCCTCCAGATGGTTCTTGCTGCCTCCAGTAACTAATGATGGATATATTTAACTCCTCGTATTCAAAGTCTTAGATGAATAAAAATGTTTGGATATAACAAGAATTAAAGAAAAATATCTACCTCTTCGGACTGAAAGTGTTCAGAGCGAGAAAGAAGATGTATGGGAACCCTCCTGATTTGCTACGCTTGTCACACACATGTTGATGTCATACGTACACACTACCTTTAACCAAACTGTCTTTGCGGGACCAATTATTGGTTTGTTGCTGTTTACTTGAATTTGTAATCCTTTGCAGTCCTTTTATTGTGGGATATTACTTATGGTGGAAGAACTGAAAATCACTGATATAGGGGAGACGTTGAGGTGAAGATGATTGTGTAGGGTCGAGGTTACTGAGAGAGAGAGAGAGAGAGACTCGGTCAACCATTGCACTTTTTCATTCCGGAATCCGAAGGCAGTGACAGGGAGTCTACACGTGGTAGTGGTGTGCACCCTGGGTGGCGTGCTGCGATGTACACCCGGGAGACAAACCTCATATTTCCCTGCACCTAATCGTGGAGAGAACCATGGTCCATATCTGATAAGGCGACGCCTTCCACAAGGGAGTCCCGGACCCCTACTTGGTGAATGTATTATACTGAACCTGTAGGACTACCCAACAAGCAGTTTCTTACCTGTGGTCGACAGGTCTCGGCCAAACGGACTGGGATTAAGCAACAACATCAACGACAACAGCACCAAAGCTTCTTTTCATATTCTGACATAGCTAATAATGACCGACTTTATTCAGCTTTGGAGGCTTTTGGAACCTCATTAACCCCTTCAGTACCGGAGATTCGATTAGTTCAGTGTTTCTGAACCTTTTTGCCGCTGTTACCCCTTTGACACACCGAGACAGGCTGGTATTACCCCCATCCTATTGAAATCGGGACAAAAAGTAGAAAATCATAATGGTATTGGTAATGATGGATTTTCCAAAAGGATATACGAGCTACAGAAAGATATCAATGTTTCCAAGTACATAAGACAAAGACTTGCATTCTCGTCGGTTGTAGAAGCTCCTCGAGACCTTTTCTTTTGCGATTTATTTTTGGATATAGCTGGGTAATATCCTTGTTATAAGTTATTTACACAGAGTACGGCGATATTGGAATGATTTATGTAACACGTTAGGGCACAGTAAGGTGTAATAAATGAAATAAATCGCTTAGGAAAAGGTGTTAGGGAGCTTCCTCAACGGGGGTGGAAAAATGAAGAAATAGAAGGAAAAGAAAGAAAAATAGCTAGGGTCATTTCCCAGCCTCACTTTTTCTTCTTCGTCTCGCTTGTTTTCACCTCCAGTTATTGTTTTTTGTCCATGACTTTCTTACATCCTTCCCAGCCTCTCCCTTTCCATGATATTATAAAAAAAAAAGTCTTTCTCCTGTGCTCAGGTCGTTTTCAGCCACCGTCTCTCCCAGTAATATCTGTCTCTCCCCGCCTCTTTTATTTTCAGCTCCGACAGACTTATTTTACCATTTTCCTAGATGATACGAATCCAGTTCTTTTCCTCCTATCATCTTTCCATCAAATCCATTCTCCCTTCCTTGACCAGTTTCTCCTCTCCTTCCATCTTTTCGAGTCCTCTCCGTCTCTCCCCGCCTCCCTCGCCGTGGTAGTTTAACCTCATTACGGATGTGAGTAGCGGCCTGGAAGCTCCTTATTCCTTAAATCCATATCATTCCCAAGCCGAAGATGAACATCACGACGTCATCCTATTACGCAGATCTACAACCTAATTCTGTCGATTTTCTTGTATGCATAAATATTTTTAGTCTGCAATTTATGTACGTTTTCAGCAACGAATAATACCTGCGTGTGACTTTGAATGGCAAATACTTTCGTTATGCGTCCAGGAATAGTTAGTGGCACGAGTCGGTCCAAGGTTCTGGTACATCGGTCGTCGTGTCTGCCACACATCTCACGGCCAAAACAGACTAAAGCTGTGGTACTGGTTGTTGTCCAAGTCATTTGCAACTTTCATGAGTCATTCAGTTGACGGTTGGTGCAGCCTAGCTTGTAGTTGTGGTGTAGTGCCTAAGGGTGCGGTGTGGTTGCCTGTAGTTGTGGTGTGGTGCCTGTAGCTGTGGTGTTGTGCAACCCTGCTTTTAATTTACAAAATATGTTCTGTGTCTAACTGATAGGTTATAAGACTAACATAGTCCTAAATGAATACTTGTATTTAAGTTAGAATCCGCATAGGTAATTTTCTAGTGTCCTCTTTGTAAATTAATACGAAACGAGAAAAAGAGCGGAACGGAAGGGGAATCAGGTCTATAGTTAAAGGCGCTAAGAGGATTTTACAAGTTGCACCTCTTGTCTGCCCTCCCACCTGTTCATAACAACTGCAAAGGGTGGAACGCATCTACATTCTTCTTAGCCTAATTATACACTACTGTACACCACACAGCAGGTGGAGATGAATTTGTTGGTGTAGCTACTGAAAGTTTTGGTCGATTTTTTCCACCTTTATTTTATTTTGTAGATTTACATTGCCTTTAAGAATAATGTTGCTCGCTATCTGATTATTCCTGCCATAATGTTTTTTTTTTTTCTTGTAATACTCCCTCTTAACAAAGCCCTTCTTGTTTTTTATCTCTCCAGCAGATCATGCATCCCCATTGTTGACTTTAATGGTGCAATCCAGCCACGGTTTCATGTGTAAAGTACACACACACACACACACACACACACACACACACACACACACACACACACACACTCCCCCCGTGTGTGTGTGTGTGTGTGTGTGTGTGTGTGTGTGTGTGTGTGTGTGTGTGTGTGTGTGTGTGTGTGTAGCTGAATCAGTGAAATATTGATGAGGGATGAATGTGAAGGGGAAGCTGGTGGACTGGCGTATTGTTCTCTCTAATGGACCATTGTCGAAGACAGTGGCGGTGAGGGAAAAAGAGACGGGACTGGAGGGGAGAAGTGCGATGGACTGTGGTGCTGGTCGTGTGGGGGACACGTATTTGAATCCAGGTCAGGATAAAAATGCTGTCGCTCTTAATGAAGAGACAAACACAAGACAAAAACACAAAGTAATTTTACTCTTACAGTAAGACGGTGTATATTTCTATTTTGTTGCTGCCGCCACGGAACTGTTATATAAGTTTTGGGGAGGCCCTTTTAAGCGATAGAGTTATATTTGGATAAGCTTAAAGTAGCCCACATTCTTTTTCCTTTCTGTAGATTGTATCACGTTGCTAGATCACCGAATCAGACAGTTATACGCCCCTGTTCCATAGTACTTCTTCGTGACTCCCACGCTAACCTAATATTAATCCTTTGCTACAGCTCAGCATTCAAGGCGGAAAGGCGGCAATTTTATGTCAAATTAAAGTGAAGAGAGTATAGTGAAAGTCAAATACCACGCCACCATTCGGGAAATATCTCCCACCTTAAACAAGAACCTTCGTAAACAGGAAGTATGGGTCTTGTATAACATCAGATGAAGTTTATATATATATATATATATATATATATATATATATATATATATATATATATATATATATATATATATATATATATGGAGCCTGTGTGGTAGTGTGTGTGTTTTTGTACACGGGTGAAACAGGGTTCGTGCCCTGTCGGGGTAATAAACTTTGAGAGTGTTCACCCGGCCACATACTGCTTTCGCGGACATAAGGGGTGCTGTGGTTGAACCAGTGTCGCATACTATAAAGTATGCTTGCACCCAGTCGGCTTGCGCAGGCCGATTGCACTTTGTTCACAAACTACACACATCCAAAGCCACTCCAACACTACAATTACACTTACAAGCGCTTCTAACCCCACATACAATCTCTACCAGACAGCCTAAGTCACTTGGTAAAGATGTATTGGCTGTATCGTCCCGACTTCAGTCGGGATAGGCTGGTCCTGCACCGGATACTTAAAAGGCTGATGATAATGATGATGATGATGATGTTATATATATATATATATATATATATATATATATATATATATATATATATATATATATATATGTATATAATATTGTTACATAGCCTATGATTTCATCATCTGTTGTATAATTCTAACGTACAGTATGCTGCATGTTTGATCACGATTCGCCTCGTGGCTTCCATAGTGACCAAGCCTCCGTCTTCTACCTCACTCCCCCCTTCTCCTCCCTTATAGTAGAGTAAGTCGTTCTTTCTGTTGTTCAGAGCAGGAGTGTCAACTCTTTGTCCCCTATGGCTTCATTTGCGCGTCCTTCTTACAAGTTGTATCAAGCTCTGCCGGCCCCTATATAATGAGCTCAGTCTCTGCATTAATTGCCACTTAGATCTACTCCTCATTTTGTTCACATCTCTGCCCTCCCCTGTACAGTTATTATTATTTTTGTGAGTGCTCAGGAAGTCTCCAACCATCTAGCTGCTGTGTAATTTGAGTATAAGTTTTATTACATTTTTTTGTTGTACTGTATAGCATAAGGTGTTAATTCGTAGGCCTGGTAAGGTTTTGTGATTCATGTGGAGTTTTTTGTGTCAGCCATTGTTAATAGTATTTTGTATCTGTAATAATATATCTTGCATTAACTGAGCATTATCCGGTTGTCTCATTTTATCAGGGCTGACTTAGATAAATTTACACTTGCTAATGTCGTGTTAATAGAGGCTATTGCAGTTAACCATTATATTTAACCTGTTTTTTGCCATTACATTATCCTTATGAGTCCTGAATGTTTAGTTGTTAGTTTGAGCATTAAACTTTAACTTGTAATTTTACCTAACTTTTGTTTTGAACCTGGAACGTTGCGGGACAGTAGTGATTTAAGTATTCTCACTTGAAGTGTTCATTATCTCTCCCTGTTCCGTAACATAAATTTGGCGACCTCTTATCAGGATATTCAGGATATTATCATAAGGATATTGCTTGATATTTTGTGACTATTCATGATGTCTACTATTACTACGCTTGATGAAGCCAAAGATTTTTTGTCAAATGTGCAAACAGTGTGTGATGTAGAAAACAGAACAAAGAATGAACTTAAGCTTGTTGCTCAACAATTAGGAATTGCTGTTCGCTCTCATCATTCTAAAGATCAAATTGTTGACATGATTAATGAAAGCTTGTTTAATGTAACTCCTCCAGATGAGCAAACGCAGATTGAAATAGCTAAGTTACAGCTAGCCCTGCAGGAGGCTCGTGCTAAGGAGGCTGAGTTTCAGGCCCGTGCTAAGGAGGCTGAGTTTCAGGCTCGTGCTAAGGAGGCTGAGTTTCAGGCACAAGTTGAACTTGCTAGGATTCAGGCAGACCATGAGTATCGCATGAAACAAGGTGGAACTGGATCATCTAGCTCAGATGATTTTGATGTGGCTAAAAATGTTAAACTTGTCCCTCCTTTTAATGAATCTGATTTAACAAAGTATTTTCAGTTGTTTGAGAGGGTGGCTACAGGTTTTAATTGGCCCAAAAAGTATTGGCCAGTACTCCTTCAAACTGTTCTCACCGGTAAAGCTCAAGTAACTTATGCATCTTTGCCTCAGGATCAATCTGATAATTATGATGTGGTTAAGAGCTTGATTCTTAAGGCCTATGAGCTTGTTCCTGAAGCCTATAGAGTAAAATCTAGGACAACTTATAAGCAAGATAAGCAATCCCATGTTGAGTATGCAAAAATCAAAGAAGATCTGTTAGAGCAGTGGTTAAATTCTAAGAATGTAAATTCTGATTTTGGTAAATTTAAGCAGATGATTTTGCTGAAGGACTTCAAAAGGTGTATTAATAAAGATGTAAGCCTATATCTTGATGAGAAAAGAATAGATGATTTGTCTGATGCTGCAGTTTTAGGTGATGAATATGTTCTCACTCACAAGAGATATTCTAAAGAAAAAAGGAAAGCTGAGAGTAAGTACGTTGCCTCTACTCAGAGTACAGGTAACAGGAAAGAGAATAAGGATGATGTTTCTCAGGAAGTAAATACCAGCTCCACCTCTAGATTTAAGAAAAGTAAATGTACTTATTGTAGTAAGCTTGGTCATACTACGGAGAAATGTTTCAGGAGACAGCGTGATGTGAACAAAAAGGAGTCTTTAAATATTCAGTCAGTTGGTCTAGTGTCCACTCTTGAGAGTTCCCAGAATTCTTTAACTGAGTTAACTGAACCTGCTTTGAGGGGTAAATTAAATCCTCATGATGAAGCTCCTCTTTTGAGCAGTAACGTGGGTGACACTCTCAAGAGTTCATGTGCTAATTTCCTGTCTGATGGTTTTGTTAGTCCTCTGGACAGTAATGACAGGATATCAGTTAAAATATATCGTGATACAAGTGCTTGCCAATCCCTTATGCTGACCAGTGTTCTAGGCTCTAATGTTAATTCCTCTGATGAAACTGTAATCTTACAAGGTGTAGGGAATAATTACTTCTCTGTCCCTCTGTGCAGAGTGAATTTAGAGTCTGGTTTTGTTAATGGTTCCGTTATGGTTGGGTTGGTTGAGACACTCCCAATGTCAGGTGTAACTTTCTTACTTGGAAATGATATTGGTGGAAGTCAAGTGTGTCCAGCTCCTCAGTTGTCTAGTGAACCAGTGACTGCGACCCAGGATTGTGATGTCCCTGATGTGTTCTCTGCATGTGCTGTCACTAGGGCTAAGTCTAAAGTTACTGGTGATTTAGAGGATAATGATGATGATGTTATCCTAGCTGACACTTTTCTTGCTAATTTGGACCACTCACCAGATGAGGCAGTACCCCATAGTGTTGATAATTTGTCTCGTCAAGAGTTGGTTGAGTTGCAGGTTGCTGACCCTGAGTTGAAAGGTCTAGCTAACTCTGCTTGCAGTGAGGAAGAGTCAGCCGGTGTTTCTACTTGTTATTATATAAAGTCAGGAGTACTTATGAGGAAGTGGAGACCCCCAACAGCATCAGCTGACTGTGAATGGGAGGTTGTACATCAAGTTGTCATCCCTCGTGTTTGTAGGCAGGATATCATTAGAGTGGCTCATGATTCCAGTTTGGCAGGACACCTTGGAGTGAGGAAGACTGTGGCACGCATTTTGAAACACTTCTACTGGCCAGGTATCTTCAGAGATGTTTCCTGGTATTGTAAGTCTTGTCACACCTGTCAAGTTGTGGGGAAGTGTAATCAGACCGAAAAGGTTGCACCTCTAGTTCCCATTCCTCCTTTTGAGGCACCATTCACCCGTGTGTTGGTGGATATTGTGGGCCCTCTTCCTAAGACTTCTTCAGGATTTTCTTATGTGTTGACCCTGATTGATATGGCTACTCGTTATCCTGAAGCCATTCCACTTAGAAATATCTCAGCAAAGAACGTGGTTAAGGAAATGCTAGGGTTCTTCACCAAGTTTGGTCTGCCCAAGGAGGTACAGTCAGACCTGGAAAGTAATTTCATGTCAAATGTTTTCAAGCAGTCTCTGAAAGAGTTGGGCATCACCCAGATCACGTCTTCAGCTTACCATCCCCAGACCCAAGGAGCGTTGGAGAGATATCATCAAACACTCAAATCGATGCTCAGGAAATACTATTTGGAACATCAGAAAGACTGGGATAAAGGTCTTCCATTCGTTGTATTTGCCGCAAGAGAATCTCCAAATGAATCACTGGGCTTCTCACTCTTTGAACTACTGTTTGGCCATGAAGTAAGAGGACCCCTTAAGCTACTCAAGGAATGCTGGCTGTCGGAGGAAGATGACGTCAACCTGCTGGAGTATGTGATGAAGTTCAAAGAACGGCTGTCCACTGCTTTACAGCTGGCGAGAGAGAATTTAGGAGCTGCTCAGGAGAAGATGAAGACTTGGTATGATAAGAAGTCCAGGTTACGCCACTTTCAACCAGGAGATCAGGTTTTGATTCTGCTACCGGTGCATGGGCAACCTCTTCAAGCCAAGTTTAGTGATCCTTATTTCGTGGAGAAGAAACTCAGTGATGTCAACTATGTCATCGCCACACCAGACCGTAGAAAGAACAAGTAACTTTGTCACATCAACATGCTAAAGTTATATCACAGGCGGGACGAAAATAATCCAGTCTGCACTGTAGCTGTTCCACCCGAGTCTGCAAGTGAAGTTCTCCCATGCAGCATGAGCCTGAGTGATAGTTGGGGGAAGAATCCTGATATCATGAATGATTTCCAGACTAAGCTTTCTCATCTAGCTCCCGAGGAAAGGCAGGAGTTTTCGGCATTACTGCAGGAGTACCCGCAAGTGTTCCGTGCCACTCCAGGAAGAACAACTGTGTTGATGCATTGTCGTTGTTGAAGACGCAAAGCCAATTAAACTGCCTCCTTACTGTGTGAACCCAGTGAAAGTTCCTCTCATCCCAAAGGAGCTTGGCTACCTGTTGGACCACAAGATGATTGAGCCCTGTCAGAGCGAGTGGAGTTCTCCTGTCACTCTAGTCCCTAAGCCAGGTGGGTCACAGCGGCTTTGCATCGACTACAGACGTGTTAATCAGATAACCAAAACAGACACTTACCCTCTCCCTCGCGTGGAAGATTGCATAGACAAGATCGGAAAGGCTAGGTACATAAGTAAGTTTGATTTGTTAAAGGGATACTGGCAAGTACCTATGACTGAACGTGCTAGGGAGATCTCATGTTTTGTAACACTAGGAAAGACTTTCGCATGTTCTGTAATGCCATATGGTAAGAAGAATGCATCAGCCACATTTCAGAAGCTCATGAATGTTGTAACAGAGGGTTTGGCAGGGTGTGTTGTTTATACTGATGATGTATTAATCTTCAGTGACAACTGGAAAGATCACCTATGCCATGTCAGTAAATTTCTTGAGCGTTTGGTTCAGGCTAATCTTGAAGCTAATTTATCAAAGTGTGAGTTTGGTCAAGCTAAAGTTCAGTACCTTGGGTACGTAATTGGTGATGGACACGTTGCACCAGCAGCAGCTAAGGTTCAGGTTATAAGTGATCTTCCCAGACCTAAAAGTAGGAAAGAGCTACAAAGATTTTTGGGAATGGTAGGTTATTACAGGAGATTTGTTCTTAACTTTTCAATTCTTGTATCACCACTTACAGACCTACTGAAAAAGGGAGTTAAATTTGTCTGGACCGATAACTGTGAATCCTCTTTCAGCAAACTTAGAGCTCTCCTATTAAGTCAGCCAGTGCTCGGTACTCCAAATTTCGCTAAGCCTTTTAAGATGGCTGTTGACGCAAGTGATACAGGAGCTGGGGCTGTTTTGCTGCAAGAGGATGATCAGGGTATTGAACACCCTGTATCTTATTACAGTAAGAAGTTCACTCCACCTCAAAAGAACTACTCAACTATTGAGAAAGAGCTTTTGGCCTTGATTTTGGGTTTACAGCATTTTTCATTTTATTTGTGTTCTGGTTTTGACCCCATAGTCATTTATACTGATCATAACCCACTGAAATTCCTTCGTAAGTTTAAAGATAAAAATCAGAGATTGACAAGATGGAGTCTACTTCTTCAGGAGTATTCATTAGACATACATGTCAAGGGGAAAGAAAATGTTATTGGAGATTGCTTATCTAGACTTTAGACAGATTGTTTTAGAGTAATAAGAAATTTCCTTTGTAATTTTTTTTTTTTTCTTTTTGTGGGGAGGTGTTACATAGCCTATGATTTCATCATCTTTTGTATAATTCTAACGTACAGTATGCTGCATGTTTGATCACGATTCGCCTCGTGGCTTCCATTGTGACCAAGCCTCCGTCTTCTACCTCACTCCCCCCTTCTCCTCCCTTATAGTAGAGTAAGTCGTTCTTTCTGTTGTTCAGAGCAGGAGTGTCAACTCTTTGTCCCCTATGGCTTCATTTGCGCGTCCTTCTTACAAGTTGTATCAAGCTCTGCCGGCCCCTATATAATGAGCTCAGTCTCTGCATTAATTGCCACTTAGATCTACTCCTCATTTTGTTCACATCTCTGCCCTCCCCTGTACAGTTATTATTATTTTTGTGAGTGCTCAGGAAGTCTCCAACCATCTAGCTGCTGTGTAATTTGAGTATAAGTGTTATTACATTTTTTTGTTGTACTGTATAGCATAAGGTGTTAATTCGTAGGCCTGGTAAGGTTTTGTGATTCATGTGGAGTTTTTTGTGTCAGCCATTGTTAATAGTATTTTGTATCTGTAATAATATATCTTGCATTAACTGACCATTATCCGGTTTTCTCATTTTATCAGGGCTGACTTAGATAAATTTACACTTGCTAATGTCGTGTTAATAGAGGCTGTTGCAGTTAACCATTATATTTAACCTGTTTTTTGCCATTACATTATCCTTATGAGTCCTGAATGTTTAGTTGTTAGTTTGAGCATTAAACTTTAACTTGTAATTTTACCTAACTTTTGTTTTGAACCTGGAACGTTGCGGGACAGTAGTTATTTTAGTATTTTCACTTGAAGTGTTCATTATCTCTCCCTGTTCCGCAACAATATATATATATATATATATATATATATATATATATATATATATATATATATATATATATATATATATATATATATATGTGTGTGTGTGTGTGTGTGTGCCTGCAAAAAGTTTGCGGAATATATAAATCTTTTCCATCACAAAATATTTGTAAATACCATTAACTCTGAGTTGCATACTTCTTTAATATGGTATTTTTAGGTGTAGAAATTACTTATGCATGTGGCACACTATTAGGATATTACAATGAGATGCACCTCGTGGCCAGGCATACTACCCTTCCCAAAACAGCAGTATCAACATTGTTCTTTCTACAGTCAATCGTACCCACCTTTTCGAATCTGTTTTTCACTGACTAATCACTTCTTCTTTCACATATAAAGCCGTCAGCAGAAATTCACTTCAAGGTTTCCTGTATTGTATAATCTTGTGACCTGGCAACACCCTAAGACAATATTTGCCTTCAATATCCATTTATATAAATTGTTTATTGATCAGCTTGGAAATCATTTCTTGTAAAAGTAGATTTGAAGGCTTGTATCTTACATGAAAGCTTGTACTGGACAGTTCCAGAGTTGACCTATTGCATATATCAAGGACTGAGTAACGGTTAACTCTTCCTTTAGAAAGTTGGACAGAAATGGGTTGAGAGTTTGCCGTCAGGCTGATAGACAAAACTACATATTTCGAATATATAATTTTCATACTATATGTCGGCACTAAACCTCTATGAATTTGTTGGTGTATACTAATTCATGAATAAAAATATCCGCGATGAGTTAGGTGTGACTGACAGACAATGCCGTTTAACTCGTAACAGTATAATTCGGAAGTTTTCTGCCACCAGGTTCACATCCAGATCGACGTGGGTTCATCACACCAACAAGATCAGCAGTTGCAAGAACAAAAAAATATTGTAATACTCTTTTTACTTTGACTTGACCTAAACTCTGAGCTCTCCATCTTGATGCCTGAGCCGTTAAAACTGATTATTACAGGAATATGATGCTGTTCACGAAGAATTGCAAGGGAAAGGATTTAGAGCCATAGCATTCTTTTACAGCCATATTGCGAAAGCAGCATAGAGATGAAATCCTGGACCAAGTTAAGGTAAAAATAGTGCAGTATATATTTTTCCCTCCCAACTATAGAGTGGTTTGAATATTAGCGCTTTACTTAGGCCTTTCCTCTTAGCATGTGGAAAGGCAATAAGTAATTTTCATATCTAGAATGAAGCCTCTCCCTGGGAAAGTGGATCTCTCTCTCTCTCTCTCTCTCTCTCTCTCTCTCTCACTAAAATTTTTACCTTCTTTACTTCCACTAATACCTTACACTGTATCATTACTCCCTCACAATCGTTCCTTTCCCACACACTCACTTGGTCACGGACTCTATTACTTTTCTTTCCTTCCACACACACTTACATTGTATCAGACACTTCTAAACTTTCCTTCACCCTCCATACACTGCCTCACTGTTACAAACTCTTTCACTGTAACGCATCCTCTCACATTCCTACCCTTACCCTGCACTCCCTCACAGCACTACATTCCACCCCCCATTAAACACTATTACACACATTCGTACCCCACCTGAACTACTATACACCTTTTCACACAACAGATCAGACAATGAAAATCTACGACAGTCCACATACTTCCTTGACAGTTTGCTTTATCTTTTGACATTTCTCCATCTACAATTGACACCGCAACAAAACTCTGACGGGGTGACAGAATTGTTTGACATGTGGCTTAGTCACATTACGATTGGCGATGTACAGATACAGTTTGTCAATGATAATAAAGATTGGATAGTTTCAAACATGTAACTGACAAATACAAAAAGGTTATATATT
This sequence comes from Coenobita brevimanus, assembly GCF_032717465.1. Classification (NCBI taxonomy): domain Eukaryota; kingdom Metazoa; phylum Arthropoda; class Malacostraca; order Decapoda; family Coenobitidae; genus Coenobita; species Coenobita brevimanus. The sequence goes on along the minus strand of NC_137032.1, from coordinate 30,673,964 downwards.
TGCTGGTAATGTATACTGTATGTATGTAGAAAATGTATAAACGCATCCTCGAAGGACGGTAGAGATAACACTAACGCAAGAATTTCATACTGTTCACAGATTTCTGTACATACATCATACAGATGCAAAACTGAAGAATACCATACCTTTATCGCCACCATTATCACCAATTTCCCATCAATACCGCCACCACGTCGATTAGCCCATTCCCAGATGTCCTCCCGTGCGATGAATTTCCGTAAATATGCGTCAGAATGTTGGTAGTTTGCTGAACACATAGCAGCATTAATGCTGAGAATGGCAACGTTGATGACCCACTGCAAAATCTCATCTCTGTAAGCCCGTAAGGTGACTTCTTGTCATTGTGCTGCACGTGCATCACAGCGGTCAAGCAGGCTGTTCAGCTGCCTTTTCACATTGGCTTTCGGTGCCAAGAAACAGTTTTCAATAGGATGGAGGAAGGCGAGTGTGGGGGTAGCCTCTTGATAACATGACCCTCGAATTCCTGTTCAATTCCAGCATGACAAGGAGCATTGTCCATTAAAATCACAGCATCGTTGGGGCCCAGTACAGCATCGTGACGTCATGAATTGTGTATATACCTCTTTGGTTAGAGATGTGACATGAATCTCATGATAAAACAAGCCTACCAGGTTGGAGATAGCTGCTATTAGCGTCATGTTACTTCCTCGCTGTCCTGCAACCTTCCTGTTGACTCATTGTCCCCGTGGAGCCCGTCCGTAGGTCCTATTTGTGTGCAGGTTGTAGCCAGTGTCATCGATGTACACCCTCTTCGTACATGTACTGCGCAAATGCTACACGAGCTGATTTGATTGCTTCTGAAATCCTGTTAACAGGTATATTATGCACTTTCTTTGGGGTAACAAGTCCACCATCCAAAGTTCGAGACACAGTCATGTTGCATACATGTGGCTTGTCTGGAAATGTCTGTTGAAGTGCTTCGTTGAGCTCTTTGATGGTGATCGTTTGGCAGCTTCTGTTAGCATGACTTGGTAGTCCTTTGCCTCGTCACCAAGCAAAGATGGCCGCCTTCCTCTAACTTGTTGCCCACACCTTTCTCCAGGCTCCAAGAACTTGCGAATTATTTCATACTCGGTGGTTTTAGGAATGCGTAAGTCAGCAGTTGTGTCCAAAAAATCTTCTCCTGTTTCAAGTCTCCTGATGATTCTATCACTGTCTTCATCTGAGACCTGCTGATATCGTCTGCGAGGCATAGTAATACATGTACCACTGTGCTGTACAGTATACAGTAGTAGGGCAATCCTGTGGCATGTACACCTCGGGTGGTTGACTTGGGAATGGTGACGTCTCAGGAGAGACACCAAACCAAATCAGCTCATACTGTTTCAGATGATACAGTTTAGGAGTGCTTCATGTAATGGGGCTTCGTAATCTCAAGTTCCGAATGTTAGACCCGTATGTATGTATCATCTCCTGTTCAAAACTACCATTCTCAGTGTACGAGACACTTTGGGCAATGATTACAGTGATACTGTTGTTTGTCAATTTATTTTCTACTCGTCAAAATGTTATGGCAGAGTGTCATTTTCCAGATGATACAATATCAAAGATTATGTAGACTGTTGGTTTATTTTTACAGTGTGTCAATGTCGTGGCTATTGTCAATCATTTCTGTTAGAATGGACTAACAGATGCGTTGGTATGTCAATCGATCTGTGGTCTGTCATTTGGTTTTTAACTGTCATAGTGATATGTAACAGTGTCTCAACTGTAATGTGAAAAGGTATATTATTTGCTTTTCATTTTATTCCCCACCCCCCCACACACACTTCTAGTTTCTCTCTCTCTCTCTCTCTCGCTCTCTCTCTCTCTCTCTCTCTCTCTCTCTGTCCGTTCTATATGTATCCCTACTATATAACTTTGATTTCTCTCAGATTTTCTCTCCTTCACGTTTATCTCTCCAGAGATTCTTCTTTTTCGATGTGCTTCCTCACATAATATTTCGATAGTTCTCCATATTTTTCAAACCCCTTTCTCTCCGTCATATTCCCTTCTTTTCACTCGTTCAGTAAATCCCACTGGTAATGGAGTTAAGCCTTTCAACCCAGTGACGTACGTAATATTTTATTCTTGTATTTACTTAACTAATTAACTTAAGACAGGATCTAAAGCAGTGTTTCCCAGCCTGAAGGCCATACTGTATTTTACGAGGGGGGGGGGTTATAACAGCCTGGAGTGTCTGACGTCACACAATTCCTTAAATTTCTGAGGCACAATTCTCTGAGACAAACATTTTCTGTCAACATTTTCGTCGTAACCTTTTCTAATGGCAAATCAAGATATATTCTTGGTGACCAGAAATTGTTAATTGCCAGACACATTCGAAGAGAGGATTTTACTAGAACTGTCGTTAAAATTTTTTTGCCACCCTGTCATCAAAAAATTGGATATGAGTGCTTTTGCAGTTCTCGTACAACTGTCTTTGTGAGGCACAATTTTCTAAGATGCTGAATATCAGATCAGAGCAGTGTACGTGGTATCTTGTTAAAAGATGATCACTGCTGTGCCGCAACTGGGACTCAGTCACTGTTACCCAAACTGATGCCGAAAATTTAGATTAAAACCCATCACAGGGTTTTCAATTCATTTTCTGAGAATTCATCATGTGCATCGACTGCATTCTTAATCTGACTATCTGAGTAGTTAAAATTTCATACCCCACTTGTTCCCGGGAGTGACGATACGCTCTTGCCTTTTAAATGAAAGTTACAATGAGGTAGAAGGTGGCCACTGAGGTTATCGCATTCTGTCCAGGAAACCGCAGAACAGAAAAGTTTGAGAACCACTGATCTGGAGTATTCAGGGAGTTAAATATGGTTATATCGAAATTATCTAGTTAAAAAAAAAATATCTCTTAAGCTAAATGAAATCATCTGGAGAAAGCAAGAATAAAGTAAAAGTAATGTACTTTGGCGGAAGAGGTTAATGAAGGCTTTTCTACCCCTCTCAGACTGAAAAAGTCTCGCGCTAAACCAGTCGTCCGGAGGTATTAAACCAAAAGAATGACATTCCAACACACTTCTTGTTCTTAAACTCCCTTTCCTCAAACTAAGAAATTTTCATTGTTTGTCATTTCTATCCATCCCTGCCCCGGAGAGGCTCGGGGACAGGTATTGTTTTCATTCGGTTTGTCATTTTTTTTTTTTTGCCTGTCTGTCTGTCTGTCAACAACTTTGCGCAAAAACTTCTGGTGCGATTATGACAAAAATTCAAGGGACGATGGGCTATGACCTCCTGATCACCTGATTAAATTTTAGGCCAAATTTGGCCAAAGCTCAGGCTGTTGGAAAAAAAAAAAAAAGTATAATAACAGGGACGGGTAAAAATCGTTTTCTCGCCATAACTCCTTTAAAACTCGTCATATCGACATGAAACCAAAACTTAAATGTGCATCTTTCAAATCTGCATCCTATTACATGCCTCATTACATCAGGGAGGTCACCCCCCAGTTACCGGTAGGGGGGTAAATGGCAGGTGGGTCGGGCCTAAAATTTCAAATGGGCATAAAATCGTCAATTTTCACCCGATATACACCAAATCTGATATGTGGCATCTTTAACTTGATTCCTGTTGTGTTAATGCTTCAGCTAAAATGATTGCCGGGGACGGGTTTGCTGTGCCTTGGCATAGCTTCTTGTCATTACTAGTACCACTAACCTTAACTTTTCATATCATTTTGTGTATGATTTTTCTTTCCTATTTGCCTTTATTTTAATTTACCCGTCGATATATTTGTCCCATTCTCCATCTCCTTCCCTTCTTCGCGCTTCCTGTCTTTCTTCCATACCACCAGTCTGTTCGTGTGTGTGTATATGTGTAATATATATATATATATATATATATATATATATATATATATATATATATATATATACAGGTATCTATCTATCTATCTATATAGGTATCTATCTATCTATCTATCTATCTATCTATATATATAGATAGACAGATAGATAGATAGATAGATAGATAGATATATGTGTATATATATATGTACAGTATATACATATCCACACAAAGGCCTTTCTCCCTAATACTTATTTCCTCAAGAGAACCTTGTGCAACTCAAGCTTTTACCATTTCCTCTCTCTCGTATTCAGATTTCATTCTCCCAAACTCCATGCAAGACTTTTCGTAATAATTTGAGCATTTTCTAGCATGTTATTTTGCATTACCGTATTACTGGTGCTCTTGACACACACACACACACACACACACACACACACACACACACACACACACACACACACACACTTATGTTCTTTTTTCTGTCCCCCCCCCTCTCTATCTCTCTCTCATTTACGCAAGATATTGTCTTTATCCAAAAAATTCGTTCATATAAATCAAAGCCTTTCTCTTTTCCCTAAGCTTTGTGTCATACTGCTAATCCAGGTAATCCATAATTCACTGAGACTCTTTTTCTTTTTATTTCTTCGACTCTGGTCACTGGTTAAGCAGCCCGTTTCTGGGACGTAATGGTCCTCTTAGTGGCAAAAAAATGATGCACACAAACGTTGAGTAAGCCTTTTTTTTTTTTTTTTTTTCCAGCTTTCCTGGTTCTTCCTTCCCTGCATAAGAGAGAGAATGTCACCATCTTTGGGATTAATACTCGCCGCCCACTCAGCGCTCTCTGACGCTGAAGGCCATTGGTCCGTGGGGGAGAGGGAGACATGACACTGTGTTCCCTGACACAGGAGTGTTGAATCTGTGTTTTTCCAGCCGGACTGGTGACCCAGCGACTAACACAAAACTGGGGAGCACACTTACGGGTGCAGTGAACCTTTCTAGAATGTTTTTATTTTACAGGGAGCTTTTCGCTAATGAAGATATACACCAGCTCAACTTCGACATCAACGTTCTGATCCTTGGTACACTCACCCCAGTGAAGTATTATAATGCCTTTGGTGAGAATTTCCTTCTGCAAAGATGAAAAGAATAAACGTATAAGCTGGAGGTACTAACATTTCCTTTTCTTTTTTGTAAGTCAGCTGACACCTTATCGATATATTACTCGAAATACGAGGCTCGTGGCTGTCAATATATTGTTATACCTTCTCTTGCTTCTCCTCTCCCTTTTTTTTTTTCTGTTTTTTCTTTCCTTCTCTCCCTCCTTGCCCGCCTCTCTCTCTCTCTCTCTCTCTCTCTCTCTCTCTCTCTCCAGTACATATCCCACCTTTGTACTGAACGACTGTTTTCACTCCTGTTTTCCAGTTCCTTTCTATTTGTCCTCTACTTCTTTCATTTCCCATATTCTTCCTGTTGGGTACTCATTTTGTTTTAACACTTTTATTATGTCTCCTGCTTTGAGTTAAAGATTAGTTTTCCATTCCCCAAAGCCCAACAGTCTTCCCCGTGAGACGCACCTTCACATGTCACCACTACGGCTGTCATATCCCCCATCAGTGATGAATGCATGTTAGGGCTGTGTCATTCAGGACTGTTGTAATGGTATTAACGGGAATGTTTTAAAGGCATGTAGGTGGTTGTTTAGGAAGATCATTAAAGTCTCTTGTCTCTCTCCTTTTACACCTCTTCCTCTCCCTCGTCTATCATGCATTTTATTATTACTGTTATCCACCTTTTCAATTCACTCCTTTCCTTCCCCTCATCATTAAATCTCTGTTTCTTGTCATAATAAACCCAAACTGGCAGTTTGTAAGATATATGGAGGCCATAAATGTTAAATCAGCGAAGTGTTCAAAAGTAAGTGTCATCTCGACAGGTAGCACGAGAAAGAGCAACCATTTGCTCCCATCTTCCCACACTGCAGAAGTGTTGATCCTGCACCATCTCTTGCCTGTAACACTTTTAATGGGAGGAGAGAGAGGCAGGGTTAGAGGGACACAGCGCGAGAGGGAGAATACTCGTAGAAGGGAAGAGGAGAAGGGAGGCAAGGAAGGTGGGGAAGGGAGAGGAAGGCAAGGGAGGAGGGGAAAAGAAACAAGAGAAAAGGGTTGGTGGACAGGGGAATAGAGGAAGAAGGCTAAGAAAGACGGGTGGGAAGGACATAAAAGAGCGATATGAGGTTGCCAGAATCAGAAAAGCGAGGCAAAAGAAGAGAGGGCGGACTACGTGGTTCGAAGAAGCGTAGGAGTGTGAGTAAAGTTTAAAAGTGAGGAAGGGAACAGTAAAAGATATAGGAGACAGTGATGGCAGGAAAGAGAAAAAGAAAAACAAGAGAATAAAATAGCTATAACGTCCATCACAGAAGGATGCTGGGAACTGCAATAGCAACAAAATTTTAGTGTGATTGTGGACCCAGTGTCAATGATTGCCATTACAATGATACTTGCAAGGTTTTACTGCTATGGTGGTTGTGTAATTGTGATGGCTGTGTAAATATGATGGTTGTGCTGGTGTGGTGGTTGTAGGGGTGTGGTGGCTGTGTGGGTATGGTGACTGTGTGGGTGCGGTGGTTTTGTGAATAAGGTGGCTGTGTGAAATGAGGTGGTTGTATGAGTGCGATGCTTGTGTGGGTGCGATGGTTATGTGGTTATGGTGGCTGTGTGGGTGTGGTGGTTGTGTGGGTGTGTTGGTTGTGTCAGTATGGTGGCTGTGTGGGTGTAGTGGTTGGGTGTGTGTGCGTAGTGTTTTTGTGGATGTAGTGGCTGTGTGCGTGATTGTGCTTCCCGTTCAACATCGTCACCACCAAATGCCAATATTTCCTTCCACTACCTGCCAACACCATCACCAGCTTACATACACTAATTTATTACCACTTGCTACACTCTTCCTTAGCCATCATTAATATCACCGTCAGTGCCAGTTAACTAACACCATAACCAGTAGTTGCTGTCACCATCACCTCTGCATCGATCGTCACCTTATATATTGCCACCACTGCACTATCACAAATTTCACTACCACCACGACCACATTCACCATCACCACTAACACCGCTAACTGCTATTTCTTCCATTATTTAGCATCATCGGATTATTACCTGCAGTAACATCACCACCAGTGCCTGTCAACTTAACCTTCCATCAGCGCCAATACTGACACCATACTACCTAGTGGCACCATCATCACTGCCTACCACCAGTAATAGTTCTTACCATCACCGCTACCCCCACCAATGTCTCTATCTACAGGCAGGAATGTAGGGCTGGGGTTTTCACCACCCTCCCTCCAATTTTCGGCAAAATTTATGATTGCTTACAATATAAACCACGTTATTTACCAAAATTTATGTAATAAATATCATACATAAATTACCTACCACGCTACGTGCCACCACCAGGCTACCTCTATCAATTGATCCCGCTGAGTTAACAGCTTTTTCCTACACCGTACACTTGACATCGGCGGAAGAACGGTGTACGACAAAAAAAAAAAAAAAAAAAAAAAGGGAGTGAAATGTGATTTGACTGTAATAATGGTTCCTGATTTTCCACGGGATGTTGTTGTTGTCTTGAACACTGTGTTTTGTTCATAACAATAGGCTACTATTGGCTTCGTTTTATTCTGAGTGTGAATATTTTCGCAATGTTCGCTCAGTGCTCTGGTAAAGCAAGTTAAATTTATATATCTGTTCAATATTATCTACTGGGAGAACATGAAATATTCAGTACATTTGTGTTCTGAGTTTGTATGAGAAATGAATGAAGTGAGAATGAATATGTTGGTGTACTAATGGTGTGACTGTGGATGAGGTGATGTGTAAGAGAAATGAGTATTAGTGAGTATGAAGTGTAAGGACAGTTGGTGTGTTGGCTTACTGTGTGTGCGACGGGACTACAATGACGTATTTTATTTAACCCTAGATAGGTAATGTGAGGTCTCAGAGACCCCAGTCCCCGAAATTTAATTTTAAAAAAATATGAGCATAAGGTCTACAGATCTGTCCGTCTCATTACCTTCCTGCCTAGTGATGCTCTTCATGGGGATGATGGGGTCATAGCTGTACCTGGCTCTGATTTTGCTCTATAGAGCCACTGGGGTATGTTAGACCCCAGATTACCTATAATGTAACCTCAGTTGAGCCCTCTTGTGATTTTTTTATTTCAATTTGCTGTCTTTCTCCTTTTGTATACAGAAGGTCCCAACATCGGTCTACTGCAGACCACCCATGGAATCATGATATTACTTTTCAATTTTGCACGATTTAATTTTAAAATTTTTATACCTAAAATTTAACCATTTTTGTATAAACTTTAAGAAAAAATATATTTTTTCGATTAAACTTTATTTTTTCTGGCCCTATTTACAGATAAGGGGTTGAATTATTTGTGTATTGAAGCATTTTGAAATATCTCAAACGGAAGTATTTTTTTCTTATTTTTTTTTCCGTGGGGTCTGTCAGACCCCACGTTAACTAATATAGTAAAAAAATCAAGATTACCTTACAAGGGTTAAGTTTACTCATACTTCATCCAGATGACAATGAAAAATTTGAGAGAGATGTGTTTATCAAGTGGATTAGGTATAACTTTCGTTGGCCGCTTCTTAACAAGCGATTTCCCATAAGTTGAATAAAATCATCTGCGGGTAGCATGACAAGAACAAAACAAAGTACGTCACCCGACTACAGGAATTAACTCTAACTCTGGTGACGTGCTTCATTGATTTTCATTAGCTATTACCAGACAATTTTCATCAATTGAAGAAGAAAATTTAGCAGTGAAAGAGTGGCCGAGGGCTGCCTCGTAGTTCGAAGCGTCTCGTCTGAACTAAATAAAATTATTCAGTGGTAATAAGAATAGAGTAAAATTTGTATTCGGGTTATTAAGAAAGAAAAAAAAAAAGGTTTCGCCGCCTGTACAGCAAATACCTTCTCTCACGCCAGTTTGTGTTTCCTCCCAGTTTGTTGCTGTATCCGGAGCAGCGTACTGCCAATCCTGTTTGCCTTATTCATTCAGTGGTGGGACCTTAAACGAATCTCTTTGGTCAGATCAAGATGCGTGTCACATAGGAAGAAATCCTAGTTCCATCTATCCACTTCTGTGTTGAACAAGCTCTGACTGCTTGCACCACGAATTTGGGTTGATATCATCATATCCTGTCCTAGTGTATGGAACTTCTCACAACTCATCTTATACTTTATATTATTACTCTATTTGTCAGGTGGAGAATTGGTGACAACTTTTCACCCTCTTAATTCACAGGAAAACCCAGAAAGCGCTGAGAGAGAGCATACTTCCGCCAATGTCATTGCCATTAAAAAGGATCCAGATCCGTGCATATAGGATCCGGATTCGGATCAGCCCCAAAATTTAATAAATTCTTTCCTGGTCCATGGCCCACTTTTCCACAAACTTTCTTTGAAATTCATTGAGAACTATTGGAGACCTGTGCGGGATATTCCGGATCCGGATCCTCCCCCAAATATAATCATTTCTTCCTTGGCCCAAGGCCACTCTTCCACAATATTCATCAAAACCCGTTCATAACGAAATGAGTAATCCTGCTAACAGAAAGACAAACAAGAAAACAGACAGACAAACAACCCAACACTGGATAAAACATAACCTCCTTGGCGGAGGTAAAAATGGTTTCCTGGGCTGCAGGAAATCATTTGGCAAGTTACTGTGTTAATTTATTTGAACGATGCAAGGCTTGGAATAAGAGGATGATGAGCTTTCCCACCCACTTCACATCGTCAAATACGCTACCAAAATAGCTACAGGTCTTGAAATACTCTAGTAAACTGATTTTAAAAATGTGATGCATAATACCATTTTTCGAAACTCATGAAAAACAAATATGAACGAGCACGTTTATATAATCTTAACATTTTTGCAGAGAGAAGCTGCCTTTGGTGACAACAGCCCGACCCTCAGTGCTCCGTGCTTACTCTTGTGTTGCGGTTACCTTATAACCAAGCACCATTGTTAGTGCTTTTCTATATTATTCATTATTGAACAACTTGAAGTACGTAACATATTTATACTTTATTCCATTTGTTAGTACGTTCCTATATTATTCATTATTGAACCACTTAAAATACGTAACATACTTATGGGTTATTCTTGTTATGATTAGGTGATTTTCTTCAGGGTAGAAGAGACGTCATGCAGTGGAGTTAAGGAAGGTTATATCTGGCCCCTTCAGTTCAAAATTATTATAAAGTAAATAAAATCGTTTGGAGAGCAGCAAGTATAAAAAGGTATGTCAGTGTATTAAAAGACTTGATCATATATTAACACTGCATCTAAAAATAATAATAATAATAATAATAATAATTACATTTTACGTGCAGAAGGTTTGGCCTGTAATATGAAGCCAAAATTGCGGGGACATGAATGAAATGTGGGTGATACTGAATGTAGTGGTTGTAATAAAGGAGTGTGTTGTGTCAGCGAGTGTGGTGGTGTTGTTAGTGTGGTGTTGTTGTTAGTATGGTGCTGTTGTTAGTGTGGTGGTGTTGTTGGTGTGGTGGCGCTGTTAATCTGGTGTTGTTGTTAGTATGGTGGTGTTGTTAGTGTGGTGGCGTTGTTGGTGCGATGGTGTTGTTAATCTGGTGTTGTTGTTAGTGCGATGGTGTTGTGTGGTGGTGTCGTCATTGATTATGGTGGTGCTGCTAGTGGGTGTGATAGTGTTGTTACCGTGGTGGTGTTGTCAGCAACTGTGGTGGTGGCGTTGTCAGTAAGTATGGTGGTGTTTTCAATTAATGTGGTGATGTCAGTGAGTGTGCGAGTAGCGTTGGTAGTGCAGTGATGTTGTCAATGAATATGGTTGTGTTGTCAATGAATATGGCGGTGCTGTCATTACCTATGGTGGTGTTAACAGTGAGTGTGGTGCCCCGGTCAGTAAGTGTGGTGGTAGTGACAGTGAGTGTGGTCGTGGTGTTAGTAAATGTAGTGTTGTCAATGAGTGTAGTGATTTTGTCACTACACTCATTATGGTGGTGTACAGTGGTGTTGTCAGTGATTTCAAGTGGTCTCAGTGACTGTGGTGGTGCTGTTAACGAATGTAGTGTTGACAGTCAAGTTGGCGGTGGTGTCATTTAGCGTAGTCGTGGTGTTAGTAAATGTGGTTTTGTCGTCATTGAATCTGTTGTTGTTTTCAGTGAATGTGGTGTTGTAAAAGAGTGTGCTGTTTTGTCAATGGATGTGGCTGGGTTTTAAGTGACTATAGTGGTGTTGTCAGTGAGTCTGGCAGTGTGTAAAAGTAATGAGGGGGTCAAAAGATCTTAACCTCTTCGACCTGATTTTTTTTTTTCCATACTTATTACTTTCAGCCTATTTTATGCACTCAAGGAGAGACCATTCGAAATACGAGTTTTATACAGTATTCGCTGAACCCTTCACTGCAAACATGCATGAAACATGACTAATATGAATAAAAGTTCCTTGGGGGTAGCAGGAAATTACCAATAAAATGCGTCATCCGATTGAAGGGAAGAACGGAGCCCCCCCCCCCACCCCCGCCCTTCTTTTGTTACCTATTTCAAGATGATTCAGAGAAGTGATAGGCCCCAAGCCTTTCACCTCCGCATCACATCGTATGGGCTATTATTCAGTTTGCACAAGTTTGGATGGTGGGCAAAAAGGAAAGCTTAGGATTAATACTTGTTAACTGCTGGAGTGACATTAAGGAAAACAAGGAAAACCCATTCTTCCCCTAGAACACGACCCCCAGTAGTCAGTTTATACACAAATCCTCAACTGGACCGCTAGGTGAACAAGGACATGTCGGAAAAAAAATCTTTGTTCAACAGTAGAACAGGCTCAAACCTGGTACTGGGACTGGAATCAGTGAAACCAACCAATCACGCGGCAGGAGTGCGCTGGTGCCACACTCGAGAAAGTGGATCATCAGCTGGAAAAAAAATCGAGTATAGTGCTGGGTTTCGGGTGATGGTAGTTGTAATTTATGAAGCTTGACAAATTCATCATCATCCTGATGTTTTTTTAACACATAAAAATGGCATAAGGTAGGATCCAGAAGCAAAGATTATTATTATTATTATTATTATTATTATTATATTGTTGTTGCTGTTGTTGCTATTATCATAAATATTATTGTTGTTGCTATTATTATTATTATTATTGTTACTATTATCATTATTACCGGTACTGTATCCTTGTTGGTATCATCACCGTCATTTTATTATTATTATAATTATAATTATTATTATTATTATACTGTGGAATCTCCTAAATCGCAGGTTTATGATACTGAGCACACGCTGAATTTAGAGAATTCTGCGATTTAGAATTAACTAATCTTAAGGGGAAAATTACTTATGGGTCTGTCATCTCGTCAAAGTTGCCTCCCTTACCCCTAAACCTACATAAAACTGGTCACCAGCGAACACTAACAACCTGGAAAAGATTTTAGTAAAGCATATTTAATGAGAATGAACAATACTGTAAGATTCTTACCTGAATCTGACTGACGACACTACTTGAATGGATGGGGCTAATGGGGGAGGGGTAGGCTTGTGGCGGACTAAGGCCTCTCAGCACGAGGAAAGTGTGCTGCCACCTCATGTTGTCACTTCTGTGCCACTTCCTTCTCATCAACCTCCCTCAGGAACTCCTCAAAGTCCAGTGTGGAGACAACAAAAGCAGTGTTGAGGTCACCTGCCTCTGTGTTGTCGTAAAAGTTGTTGATTCGTTGAGTCCGTAACGGCGGGCAACTTTGGCTTTCTTCTCACCGCCATCAATTCTCCTTATTACATCTAACTTTTGGGTGTACGTTAACGTTGGCTTCTTCTTATTCCCCTTCCTTGAAGAAGTTGTAAACTTAGGAGGGTTACAATCGGCCATGGTAACACTGGGTAGGCAGCGGAAGAGCGGGGGAAACAAAAATCCCCTCGTAAACCACACCACACCGGAACCACACATTATCAATGGAGAAGAGGCAATACACCGAGTCGGGCGCCGGGGCGTCATGCGTGTGTCCTTCATGCTTGGCGTGGGAGGAATGCGCTGTGATTGGCTTACGGTAAGTGCTATGCTTGAATATGACCGGTTAGACGCGCAGACTTGAGGAGATGGTGGCGCATATTACAAGAGGCTTAAGAAAAAAAAAAAAAAAGTTACTTTTGAGGCCGCATCTGCAAATATCATGTAATTTCAGCAATTTACTGATGCTGCAAACTGTTGCGTGATGTTGCCGCGAATTATGGACATAATCATCACCACCCCACATGGTTAAAAGCACCATTTAACCATATGGTCATAAGCATCATTACACCACATGGTCATATACTCCACCATACTTCACGGTCATAAAAGCCACCACAACCCATGGTCAAAACATCACACCACATTTTTCATAAACATCACCATCACACCACATTGTCATAAACATCACCACCATGCCACATTGTCATGAACACCACCACCACACGACACTGTCATGAACACCACCATCACACCACACTGTCATGAATATCACCATCACACCACACTGTCATGAACACCACCATCACACCACACTGTCATGAACACCACTATCACACCACACCGTCATGAACACCACCACCACACCACATTGTCGTAAACACCACCACCACATCAAATTACCATAAACACCACCACACCAAATTGTCGTACAAACCATCACATGACATGGTCATGCAAACCACATGACATGTTCAAAAAAGCTTTCTCAGTACATGGTCATTTACGAGCATACCACAACAGCACATGGTCAAAAGCAGCACCCACTGCATGTTCATAAGTAACTCCAAATACCACAATGTGGTAAATACAAGTATATGTACATAAATTTCATTCTACTGTCAGTAATGCCATTCATATCAGGATATGCTTTTTCATACTTGCCTTTCCTTTGGCAAACTTCTTTCTCGTTACGAAAAACAAACCAAATAACAAATGTTTTTGAAATACTGAGTATCACTATTGTTTGTTTCATATAACTAAACATATTTTGGTTGAATGAAGAAAGGCATAAGCATGAGAGAGGAAAGGCATAAGCATAAGAGCCAGGGAGCTGTCATATGCTTATGTAGCTGGCAACTGGTACTTGTAGCCTTTGAAGTTTAAAAGAAAGAGAGAGAGAGAGAGAGAGAGAGAGAGAGAGAGAGAGAGAGAGAGAGAGAGAGAGAGAGAGAGAGAGAGAGAGAGAGGTGGGGGGGGGGTTAACCTTGTGTAATGACCGAGAAGCAGAAACCATGCAGCCCTTATGATAGCACAGCTTTTTTATTCTTATTTTCTGAAAAGCTGGCATGTGGTCTACTCTTTGGTAACAGACTTCTTGAAATTTTTCTTTTGCTTTCGAGATGACAAGACCAAACAAGAGAGAAAGCTGTAAGGCAGACAAGTGACAGACATAAGAAGATATCTATTTCTCACACCCTCATCTCTCCATTGTGTCTCACTCAGTCCACATATGTCCAATTTTGCAGACTCAAGCACCTGGACAATCTCTCTCTTTCGTTCATCATTTGCACCCCTTACATTCCACACTGATATCCGTACTATGTCCTTTGTATTATCCTTGGTCGTCACCTGTTGGTCTGTCCTGGTCCGAGGCCTTTTGTTTGTCTTTTTAGCCATTTCTGGGGAGGGGCACTAACTCTTCGCTAGCCCACTTGTTTACTCGTAAGAAACACGTATTGGTTGGTTATAAAGTTACCACCCAGTGTAACAAATGATTCCCTGGTTTACAGCAAATCACTTGGCGTGTCACTCAATGTAGAGTTACCCTGGAAAAGAGTATCACTACACTGAGTGGATGATGGGTGCCCTCACCGACCACTGAATGCAAACGGGGTTGGAGGATGAGGAAATGGAAAATGAGAGTGCATTTAAGTGTGTGGGTAGTGTGATGAGTAAGGACGGATTTTGGAGGATGAAGTGCTTGAAAAGGTACAACAAGGAACAAAGGTTGCTGGTTCTTTGAAAGTAATGATAAGACATGGGGAAGTGAGCATGGAAGTAAAAAAAAAAAAAAAAAAGATTACTTCATGATAAGTATTGTGATACCAACTCTAAAGTATAGAAGCGAGGCTTGGACCTTGCTGGAAGTACACAAGTCGTGAGTGAGGGCAGGGGAAATGAGTTATTTGAGAGGCGCATGTGGAGTTACGTGGAAAGACAAGAGTGACAAATGAGGAAATGGAGAAGCGTTACGGTGTGGATATGGATGTGACAGAAAGCATTAGGAGAAATACACTGAGGTGGTTTGGCCAGGTAGAGAGGATGGAGAGTGGGAGACTAATGAGGAGTGTATGTGAGTGAGGTGGAGGGGGGGGGGAGCAGAAGGCTGAGGAAGAGATGGTGGGATGGAATGGAGAGGTATATGAGAAATTGGTGTGCGAGCTGGGGGGTGGGTAGCAAAATGGCAGGGGACAGGGCGACATGGAGGCGATTTTTTTGTGTTCACCCCTTACGAGAGTAAGATGTCTGGCAACAGACAGATATGTAATGGCGTGTATAAAGCCCGCGTTGCCTACAAGAAATGAGGGGATCCTCTCTTTGGCTCAGGGGTAACGTGCGCGCGTATGAAGCGCGGGGGCCCGAGATCGAATCTCGGCCAGGACAGTGATTAATTTGTTAAGCTTCATTTCAGTTGTTACATTGGTTGGCAGTGGTGTGGGATGTGAGGTGGGGCTTGGTTGGCAATTTGATGTTGGTCCTTGGTTAACCGACAGCGTCCCTGCCCTCATCCCGGGGATGGGCTGTTTCGGTGTGGTCCGCAGCCTCCCCATGGTGGCCTCCGATGCTTACGCTACCTAGTGTGTTCGAAACTCACCAAGGGGAGAAAAGAGGGGTGTAATGGCGTGTATAAAGCCCGCGTTGCCTAGAGGCAATGAGGGGATTCTCTCTTTGGCTCAGTGGTAACGTGCGCGTGTATGGAGCGCGGGGGCCCGAGATCAAATCTCGGCCAGGACAGTGATTAATTTAAGTTTCATTTCGGTTATTACAGATAGTCAAAAGCAAACTAGCTTCAGAGGTTGAAGCAGAGACGAAATAAAGAATGAACATAAATCCAAGGTTAATCGTGATAAATAGGCACTTATTCAGGCCAATCATTAATTTTCCTTCATGTCCTTGGGGCCCCCCAAATTGAGAACCACTGTTCTCAATACTTTTTCACACAGCTACAGGCTTTCTGTTTGATGGTGGTGGTTTGGGTGGGGCCTCCTAAGACCTCACACCACTAGCTCTGTGCCACATCGCCGCCATACACGTGCTTCTTTCCCCACCTCCTCTCTCTCTCATATTTATATTTATATTAACTACTTCAATTTTTTCTTTATGTTTTGAATTTTGATGGGCAAGCTTCCATGGCGGGAGACTGACCAAGTATGAGCCGCACACACAAGTCTATCTCCCGTGTCACTCCACTTGACACTGTCGCAAAAGCAATTGACAAGTCTTACCAGATTTATACTATACTATAGTTTTTTTTTTTTTTTTTTTTAATTAGATGAGTTTTAGGCGAGTGTAGAAGCGTGTATGGACAAGTTTGAGAGCAGCGAGAGAGTGCTGTTGATTGGAGACATGAATGGCAAAGTCGGGAGTGTACGAGTGGATGGAGTGGTTGGTCAGTGGGGTGTGCCAGCTGACGTAGATGGGAATCGAAGTGCTTTGGTGGACATCTGTGCTTGTAAGGGGTTGGCAATAGCCAACACCTACTTTCGGCATAAGATGATCCACCGGTATACATGGAGAGTAATGAGGATGGATGGATGGTGAACTTGTTGAACGAAAGGCAATGATAGACTACGTGTGTGTGGATGAGCGAATGAGAAGACAAGTGTTGGATGCAAGAGTGTGGAAAGGGTGGGGGAATGGAGTCTCGGACCATCACTTAGTGATGGCCAAGGTAGAGCTGCAAAGAAAGTGGTTAAGGAGACGAAGGGGAAGACAGGAGGAAGCAACTCCTGTGAGAAGTGGAGAAATTGCAAGATAGCGAGAAAATGATAAAGTATAAGCGCGTAGTGGAAGAAAGATTGGGAAGGTATGAGCTAGAGCAGATGGAAGGGGTGGAAGACGTATGTAAGATATTCACGGAAGAGATAGGCGCAGCGTGTGAGGCGGTTTGTGGAGTGAGCAGGACATGCAAGGGTGTGCAAGGGACAGCATGGTGGAATGATGAGGTGAAACGAGCTGTGGAACAAAAGAAGAAGGCATATAGTGAATGGTTAGCGAGTAGAGGTAGGGGAGAAGATGAGAGAGAGAAGAGAGAGATATATGTGAGCAGGAGAAGGGAGGTTAAGAGACTGGTGAAGGAGAGTAAAAAGAAAGTGGATGAAGAGTTTGGGAGGAATCTGAGTGTGAAATGGAGGGAGAGTAAAAAATTGTTTTAGAAGGAGGTAAAGAAAGTAAGGCAGTGTGAAAGGGGAAATAATAGGGAAGTGAAAGATAGGAATAATAGATTGTTGGTGGAGAAGAGAGAGAAACTGAGGAGATGGAAGGAGCACTTTGAGGATTTGTTGAATGTAGAGAGTGAGAGCAGTGCGAGTATAAGTGATTGGGGAATGGCTGGGAGAAGAAGAGATGAGAGGAGGGAGGAAGAGATCAGTAGGGCGGAAGTAGTGGAAGCGATGAAGAAGATTAAGTTGGGAAAGGCCCCAGGAATTGATGGAGTGTGTGATGAAATGCTTAGGCATGGGGGTGAGATTGTTTTGGAGTGGATATGGACGTTGTGTAGATTGGCTTGGGAAGAGGGAAGGGTTCCAGAGGACTGGAAATCAGGTATAATTGTTCCTTTATACAAAGGAAAAGGGGAGAGAGAAGTATGTGGTAACCATAGGGGCATTTGCCTACTTAGTGTGACTGGTAAAATATATGGCAGAATACTCACTGATAGGGTTAGGCATATGACAGAGGAGCTAGTTGGAGAAGAACAAGGGGGATTTAGGAAGGGAAAAGGGTGTGTAGATCAGATATTTGTTCTAAGATGTTTAGTGGAGAAGTATCTAGAGAAGGGAAGGA
The DNA here is from genome assembly GCF_032717465.1 of Coenobita brevimanus. Lineage (NCBI taxonomy): Eukaryota > Metazoa > Arthropoda > Malacostraca > Decapoda > Coenobitidae > Coenobita > Coenobita brevimanus. The sequence goes on along the minus strand of NC_137032.1, from coordinate 30,656,061 downwards.
AAGTGTATGCTGCCTTCATGGACTTGGAGAAAGCTTATGACAGAATAGATAGGCAAGGTATGTGGAAGGTATTAAGAATATATGGAGTGGAGGGGAAATTGTTGCGTGCTGTGAAGAGTATGTACGAGGGAGCTAGGGCTACGGTGGGAGTGGATGGTGAGCTGAGTGAGTTCTTTGATCACAATGTGGGACTGAAATAGGGTTGTGTGATGTCTCCATGGCTGTTTAATATATACATGGATGGGGTTGTAAAGGAGGTGCAGGGTAGGACAGAGGATGTGGGGGTGGCTCTAATGAATGAGGGAGAGATTTAGAAGCTTCCGGTGTTGCTGTTTGCTGATGATACAGTACTGTTGAGTGAAGATGAATGGGAGTTGCAAGGTTTGGTGAATGAATTTGGGACAGTGTGTAGGAGGAGGAATCTTAAAGTTAATGTAAACAAAAGCAAAGTTATGATGTTTGAGAGGAATGAAGTCACAGAGTGTGCAGTGAGGTTGGATGGTGAGGATATGGAGAATGTGAGTGTATTCAAGTACTTGGGTAGTGTGATGAGTAAGGATGGAACTTTGGGGGATGAAGTGCGTGAAAGGGTACAGCAGGGAAGGAAAGTTGTTGGTACACTGAAAGCAGTGATGAGAAATAGGGAGGTGAGTATGGAAGTTAAGAAGTCACTGCATGATAGTATTGTGATCCCTACCCTGACATATGGAAGCGAAGCATGGACCTTGCAAGAGGGGAACAAGTCATGAGTGAGAGCAGTGGAAATGAGTTACTTGAAAGGAGCATGTGGAATGACGTGGAGGGACAGGCTGACGAATGAAGAAGTGAAGGAGCGCTGTGGGGTGGATGTGGATGTGGTTGAAAAGATTAGGAGAAATACACTGAGGTGGTTTGGACATGTGAAGAGAATGGAGAATGAAAGACTGACTAAGAGGGTGTATGTAGGTGAGGTGGAGGGAGGGAGAGGGAGAGGTAGACCGAGGATGAGGTGGAGGGATGAAGGTGAGAGGTATATGAGGGAGGGGGGGGGTGAGTTGGGGGGAGGGTAGTCAAATGGTGGGTGACAGAGCGACTTGGAGGCGTCTTGTCTGCGGTCACCCTTTTGCGGGATTAGGGCGTCGGGCTATAGGTAGATAGATAGACAGACATCTATACAGAGTATTTAAAATTCATTTATAAGTAGTTACTAACTTAAAATAGGAGAGAGAGAGAGAGAGAGAGAGAGAGAGAGAGAGAGAGAGAGAGGTGAGCAGGCGTAATTAAGCCCTGTCCACACGAGCGGGCAATGCCTGCGGGCACAAGCGAGCAGTTTGCCTGTTGACGGGCTCACCGCTTGTTCCTGCGGGCAAATGCGTAAATTGCCACGGCAACGGCAATTTACGCATTTGCCCGCGGGAACAAGCGATGAGCCCGTCAACAGGCAAACTGCTCGCTTGTGCCCGCGGGCATTGCCCGTTCGTGTGGACAGGGCTTTACACGTGTGTGGCGGTGGTGATGTGGCAACAATGCTAGTGGTGTGAGGTCTTAGGAGGCCCCACCCAAACTGCCTTCATAAAATAGAACGACTATAGGCAGATAATCAATGGAGAGAAAAAGAAAAAAGCAAAGGGAGTGACAAATTTTGTAGTGGTGGCATAACACCACCAAAAAGAGTAGACAATCCCATACTGCATTAAAAAAGTGTGGAATGTCCAGTGGAGCACACTTCCTCTGAATGAGGAGGAAAACAGTGACAACCATAAGGTAGGGTCACTATGCCTTACATCATTTTCAGAAGCAATGCATGTCTCCTTAACTCTCTGATAGCAGGATGATACCACCCATCTCCTGAAAGGTGTTGTAAGATGAATGAAAGCTCTTCTTCAGGGTGCCTCCAAAGAGAAAGTGGACTGAATTTTTTTTTACTGAGAAAAAATATGTAAAGATAATGTAAAGAACCAATTTCTACACTAGTAACTGGAGTAATTCAAATTTGTTCAAGTATGTAAGGCTCTATATAAAATTTCAGCTTATTTGTTCAACATTCAAATTATGTGAAGCTACATATTCAAATTTATTTGGTCGACACTTTCAAGGTAGATCTCTCAAGTCTAAGAAATACCAGGAGACAAGTAATTGACCTAACTCACCCTTTCCAGTCCCTAATGTAAACAGAAGTAACTGCAGATTCATTAACTTTTATGGGTTATTATGATTTCAAATTCAAATTAAATTTATGACACTGATCAGAACCAAAGACTGATGTTCAGGACTGTGATTAATTTGTTAAGTTTCATTTCAGTTGTTACATTGGTTGGCAGTGGTGTGGGATGTGTGGCGGGGCTTGGTTGGCAATTTGATGTTGGTCCTTGGTTGGCTGACAGCATCTCTGCCCTCATCCCGGGGATGGGCTGTTTCGGTGTGGTCTGCAGCTTCCCAATGGTGGCCTCCAATGCTTATGCTACCTTGTGTGTTCGAAACTCACCAAATTAATCACAAAGGGGAGAAAAGAGGGGTGTAATGAGGTATATAAAAGCCCGCGTTGCTAAAGTACGAAGTAGCGATCATGTGTTTGGCTCAGTAGTAACGTGCGCGCGTATCAAGCGCGAAGGCCCGAGATCGAAGCTCGGCCAGGATTGTGATTAATTTGTTAAGTTTCGTTTCAGTTATTACAAAATCATTTTCAGACCTTGTTACTTTGCCCCAAAAGTTTAGTGTTAACAATAGGTGCCTTGTGTCTTTTATATCATCAACCATTTATCTTGACATGTACTGTATTGGAATAGCAATGTTACAGTGTGGAAAAAAAAAAAAAAATGCTATGACCTACAACTGATGAGCATGTGAGCAAATTTTACTGTGTAAATAAGCCTCTCTCTAATTCCCATTTTTGGCTATTGTTGTTGTTGTTGTTGCCTAGCCCCAGGGTCTGGTCAAGCAGACCCACAAACCACAGGTAAGTAATTGCTCATGGTAGCCGTCCTACAGGTACAGTACTGTGCAGTATGTACACTATGTAGGGATCTGGCACCCTACTGTGGTTGACAGAAACTCACCAAGGTCAGACCAGGGTCCTGCCCATGGTCAGGTGCAGGGAAATACCGATATAAGGTGATTTGGCTCCTTGATGGACACTGCTGCTGCTCCACCCAGGGTGCACACTACTAACACAAGTAGCCTCTCCATCAGTGCCCCCATTTATGGAAATTCAGAACTAATGTAAGGCAGGGCTCCAGGTGACCCTCAGGGCCTAATCTTGATTAACCATTAGGTTGCAGCCTTGGGGCTCACCCTTGAAGGGGCTCCCATTTAAAGAAATACATACATATATATATATATATATATATATATATATATATATATATATATATATACTTAAAATAAATAAATGGATATATTGTTATATTACAGCAACTGGCCTCATACAAGCTCCAATGATGATCATTAAAATCTTTATATGGGGTCCCCTTACTCTGGGTAGGGAGCCCCTGCACCAACATAGTGACCCCAGTGAGATTATTACAGCTCTGGTCACCCTATAAAGGGTATCAGTATTCAGTGCTGTTCGCTGCTTCTATTGCTATCATGAGGCATTATGTGAGCTATAAATTCCAATCAACCCTCGAATTTATAACTTTATGAGCCTCTCCTGGCTGGAAAGTCTTAACCCACTAGACCACTAGGCATCTACCTGGCTACAGTACAAGGTTACCACCCAACATGAACTAAACGGTTTCCTGGGAAACAAGAAAACAATGACTTGTCATGTAGTCACCCAAAGGTGGCACTACACCTAGTGAGTGGATGGTGGGTGCCCCCAAGTACCCAAAAAAAAAAAATAAATAAAAATCTAAACATTCCCAGTATCTCTACATCAAGGTACTTTTCCTCATTCCCAAGTTCACAATGAATGGCTTTCTGGAATATAATGAAAAACCCACAAGAAAAGCAGTAGATTTATAATACTGCAATGCATATAAGAGTTTCAAGTACTCTTCAGTGAAGTTGTTTACATAAAAATCTATCATTATTCAGTGGATAATAAATGAGCTGCTATGTTTCACCCCAAATTCATCATGATTCAGTAAAAATAAATCCTCTGCTGCAGAAATTATTGTTATTCATTATTAAAACCCCTATCAGATTGGGGGGTAATCCTGTTGTTTTTAATGTACTGAAAAACACGGTTCTTCCATCTTTCAGCCCATCAGAATCTTTCACAGGAGTATCCTCTAATTTTTAATAATATCCAACTCAATCCTGAATCATCTTCAAACATACTTGGGGTTTCATTCTCTTGGGATTTATCTTCAACAGATCATATTACCTCTCGTAAAATCTGCTTCCAAGAGATTAGGTGTGCTAAGCAACTCCGTGCCTTCTTTACCCCAGTACAGTTGTTGACTTTATAAACGGGTTTTATTCGCTGCCGTGTAGAGCACAACTCTCACGTGTGGGAAGGCTCCCCACATACAGCTCTTCTCAATAAGGTGAAGTCAAAGGCTTTTCATCTCATTACCTCTCCTCCTCCTACCGACTCCTTTCAACCTCTAGCTCTTCGCAGCACAGCTGCATTTTCATCTCTTTTCTGTTGCTACTTTAATGGTCACTGCTTCTCTGAACTGTCTGCTTGCATACCTTCACCACTACAGTAGGTGCACAGCACCCACCTAGTTACAAATTCTCATCCCTTTTCTGTCCAACTCTCTAATGCAAGAGTTAACCGCTACTCCCAGTCATTTGTGTATGCAACAGGTCAGCTCTGGAACTGCCTTCCTCTGTCTGCATTTCCTACTGCCTATGACCTCCAGTCTTTCAAATGCAGAAGGCCCAGGCATCTCGAAAAGAACGGATCTTGAATCTGGCTCTCTGTTATATTGATTTTGCTTTTTCTTGGAGGCAACAATCATGTGGGCTTCTGGCCTTTGGATCCTTCTTCCCTTCATTAAAAAAAAAAAAAAAAAAAAAAAAAAAAAAAAAAGCCACAAATCATATTTAATTCCAAGTGTTTTATACAAAATGTGAGCACCGCTAGTAATCACTCAAGATTTTCTAGAAGCATGCAGTGTTCATTTTGGCTGCAAATACTGATGCAAAGAGTTAGACATGGTATAGTAAGGAACTGCATGATTGTCAACTCTGGCATCTGGCTGCCTCATGTTATGATTCACATTCAGTTCAGTCCCCTGGTGATGTAGCTCAACTCCCCCTCGGTGCTCTTGATTCCCCAAGCTTCGAAGATCCCCTCCTAATATCAGTAAATCTGTTTTGGCATCATTAGTACAATCATTCCTTGCGTCTGTATGAAGTGGTCTAAAACTTGGCATATTCAACGAACGCAAGTCCATCAGTGATGCCCGAGATCGATCCTGGTACTCTGGTCTTATTACACCGGACTGCCTCAACACTTCGGGACGCTGCATGGGTGGCTGTAATTCCTGCCTTGTTATATCCTGTCTAAGGACTTCCTGACATGGTGCATCTGATCTCTGTAAACCTACATCCTGATTATGTAACAAGTCTGTTGTGATTTCCTGAGGTGGCAAGGAGAGGGTAGTATGTGAATTCTGTAATGAAGTTGTTGTCTGAGTAACTTTCTTAACTTCTTTTTGCATCTTCTGTTGCTGCAACTCTTCTTGCACCTTCTGAAGATATTCAAGTTTTTGTTCCAGTGCAGCACTGTGTGCATGGAGACTATGAACTGAACTACAGTTATGCAAAGGGTCTGGCTGGAGGTCACTTCTAAGATCTGGTCTAGTCTCTAAAATCATGTCAAGATGAACTGCTGATTCCAGTTCAGAAAATTCATCAAACAACTGGCCACCTCGTTGGTGTAAGTATTCTCTAAGTATCTGGCATGCATACACTACCTCAGCGACACTTGGCTGCCCAGGTAAACTTATGGCAGTAGACTCAATCTGCTGACTAATTTGACGTGGTTTGCTTCTAGGGTTATCATATACATAATCTGAGTAATGGATATTTGGGACTGTTTCAATATGAATATCCAAAGCTTGATCTGACTGTGATTCATTATGACCCTGTTCTGTCACACAGTGTCTGTCATCAACCATGACTAGAGCTTCAAATTCATTCTGACTAACTCCTGGTGGAGCACTAACATTATCTTTGACACTCAGTGCATCAACATCTTTGCTTAATCCAGCTTTCACAACTCCTTTCACAATAGTCTCAGGACTCACATGTTTCCAGGCTTTGTAAATCATGTATATTGCATCAAGAGGAGAGACACAGGAATTCATAGAAGACACTGACAATGTACTGTGATGAAATAAACTAGTATTACTGTGGTTCACATGTTCATTTGCATGTGTTTTTGCCAAAATAAACTTGATCTGCTGATACCTATACAAAGATTTGAAGGCAGTTATAATTCCCAGTTGTAATGGCTGTAGCACTGACGAAGTATCTGGAGGGAAAAAGGTTACATGAATATTGAATGTATTAGTAATATCAGGGTGGTGTGGTGCCTTGTTCATTAGTAATACAATTTTTTTCCTCTTACTTCTAAGTTCCCTATCCCATTCCTTCAACCAGAGAGAGAAAATTTCAAGTGTAATGACTGCTTTTGGATGATGATGAAAAAGGACAGGGAGTGTGAGTGAGCTGAGACCCTCTGATTTCCCTACCACCAAAGGCGGCCTGCGTTCTGTTCCTGCAAGGTTGCAAGTCAACAAAATGGTTAGTCTCTCATTTGAGTTTGGTGCTTGGTAAGCCAAGCAGTCTGGCAATGCATTGTATGTCAGGATGGTCTCATCTAAAACCCACACATTCTCCAGGGAGTATTCCTTAGTGGCCTTGGTAAACATATATCTCCTCCAATGATTACCTACTTTTGTTGTAGAAGGAGCACCATCTTTGTCTTTAAATCGCTTGAGAGTAACTCCATTTCGATCTTTCCATCTTCCCAACCATCCGGCTGAAGGTTTAAATTCAATTCCCATTTCGCTGCCAATTGATTTTGCCTTTTCCATTAGAATAGGACCTGATATAGGCAGGTCTTCCTTCTTGGCTTCTTTATACCAATCAGCCAATTTTTGTTCTAATGCTCCAGCCTTGCCAAGTCTACAGCGTTTACGTTCAGGAGTAGCAAACCTGTTCCACTGAGCCATGATTGTATCCTTATTCTTCATTATCCTTGAAACTTGGCTCTGACTCACATGGAACACTGAGGCAATCTTACCTTGAGGCACTTTTGGTTCTTGATCAAGCATTTCAAGCACCTGAAATGAAATAAAAATATGTAATATTCGGAAGAGTTTTTAAGACGGTTATAATCAGTCATCAGTCAAAGCGAGAGTGGTAAAAAAGAAAAGAAGGAAAGAAAAAATAAAGCATCCACTTATTTATCCACAGTACTATCAGCTGTTATACTTCACCCAGAGCTCACTTCATCTTACTTATCTTTGATTCAAACAATTCAACCATAACAAGCACAAACTATGTGTAGTTTTGTTCATTCTTTTATAAAGGCTCCAAAATGCATTGCAAATACTGGCCTTCATTGCCTGATGAAGGTTCTCCATGCTACTCAATCTCTAGCAGTCTCTGTAATCAGTCCTTTATCCCTAAGGTCATACTCTGTGACCTCATCCCAATTCTGTTTCGGTCTATCTCTCACAACTCTACCCTCAATGTTCATACCCCTCGCCCTCCACATCCAGTTGCCATTCTCCATACTTTCCATATGCCCAAGTCATTTCAATCTACTCCTTATCACAGCACAATTACATTGAAGTCTCCTCCTTCCTCTCGACTGCTAATTTGCAAACCTAACCCCACCAGATCTGTCATTCAAGAATGCACTCCATCCAATCATTCTCATCTCTGTACAGTACATCTGAGCCGACGAACATCCTCTTCCTTTACTGCCCAAGTCTCGTTACCATATTGTACTGCATTACACTTCTAAGACATGCTGCATAAATAAGGACCCTTTAGCACTACGGGAGAGTCCTCTCAATGTCAGGAGAGGCAACAACTCCATGACCTCTTCCACCCACTCCTTTGCTACCAAGTTACTTCCAGCCCACCGCCAGCACACATCATACCTCCAAATAACAAAGCTCCTCCACACACCCAAGACACTCTCCTGCAAGATTAATCCTTTCCTGTCTCTCTCCTTCTGTATGCTCCCATTTACACACTGCACAAAAAAAAAAAAAAAAATCAGCATTATATTACAGTCCACCTCTAATCCCATTACATCTCTTATGCACTCTTATGCACCCACTTATCACAAACCTTGCACAACATGAAATTATTTCCCACACTTACATGGTGGGGGGGGCCCACCATCCACCCACTTAGTATTGTGGTACTCTACAGTCAGTGACATGCCAAATGACTTCCTGTAAACCAGGAAAACATTTACAACACTGAGTGGTAGCCTCATAACCAACCAACACGTGTTCCCTATGTGACAACTAGTGGGTTGGTGGAGGGTTAGTGTCCCTCCCCAGAAAACGTCTAACTAAAAATACAAATATGAAGCCTCGGACCAGGACTGACCAAAAGAGGACAACTAAGGACTGAACAAAGGACATGGTACGGATGGCGACGTGGAATGTAAGGGGTGCGACTGATGAGATGAAAGAGAGAGACTGTCCAGGTGCCTGAGGGTGTGAAAATGGGTGTATGAGGATTAACTGAAACTAAATGGAGAGGTGAGAGTGTGAGAGAATGTGAGTATGGATGGGGTATACGTGCACGAGTATGTGAGAATGAAAGGGCTAAAAAAGGAATGTGTATTGTTATGAGTAACAGATGGAAGGAGAATATCAGAGAGTATGGATCTGTTGGCTCACGAACTGTGTGGGTAAGACTGAGAGTTGGACTACAAATGTGGGCGATTGTGTATATGTATGCGCCAACACAAGACTGTGAAAGAAGAGTTCTGGACAAATGTGAATTCATGCATGGAAAAGTATGAATGGAATGAGTGTTTTTGACTGGCGATATGAATGGTAAAGTAGGGAATGTGAAAGTGGATGGAGTGGTTGGTGAGTGGGGTGTGCCTGCTGAGATAGATGAGAATGGCAATGATTTAGACAACATTTGTGCTGGGAGGGGGTTGGTGATAGCCAATACTCTCCTCAGGCACAAAATAATCCATAGGTATACAAGGCGAGTGTTGAGGAGGGTGGGTGGTGAACCTAATGAACGGAAGGCAATGACTGATTATGTGTGTGTGGATGAAAGGATGCAAAGGCATGTCATGGATGCAAGAGTATATAGAGGGTGGAGGAGTGAACTTTCTGACCACCACTTGGTGGTGGTGAGAATCAAGATCCAAGTGACATGGAGAAATTGAAGAGGGGAGGGATGGGAGGAAGTAGTACATGCAAGGAGAGTGGAAAGGTTACAAGAGGATGAGAAAAAGGCAGAATATAAGAGAGAAGTGGAGGAGTGACTGGGTAAATATGGAATGGAGCAGATGGGAGATGTGAAAGGTGTGTGCAAGATATTCACAGAAGAAATCTGCGCAGCATGTGAGGTGTGTGTTGGGTGAAGAGAAGATGAAAAATAATGCAAGGAACAGCATGGTGGAATGAAGAGGTGAGACAGGCTGTGGCACAAAAGAAGAATGCATATAGTGAGTGGATGAGAAACAGGGGTGTGGAAGAAGTTGAGAGATGGAAGAAAGATTTATATGTAGAGAGGAAGACAGAGGTGAAAAAATTGGTATGAGAGAGTACGAAGAGAGTGAATGAAGAATTTGGGAGGAATTTGAGCGTTCAGTGGAGGGAATGTAAGAAAATGTTCTGGAAATGGGTAAAGAGAGTTAGACAGGGTGACAATGAAGTTAGTCAGGGGGTGAAAGATAAAAATGGTAGATTAATAGTGAAGAGAGAAAAAGTTAGTAGATGGAGAGAACAATTTAAGGAATTGTTAAACATTGAGAATGAAGGTAATGTGAGTATAAGTGGCTGGGGAATGGCTGGGAGAAGGAGGGATGTCAGAAGAGAGGAAGAAATCAGTAGGATGGATGCTGTTGAAGCAACGAAGAAAGCCAAAATGGGGAAAGCTCCAGGAATTGCTGGAGTGTGTGCTGAAATGCTGATGCATGCAGAGAGATGATAGCAGAATGGATGTGAAAGATGTGCATATTAGCATGGGAGGAAGGTAGAGTCATGGAGGATTGGAAGTCAGGTATAATTATTCCCTTGGACAAAGGAAAAGGGGAAAAAGAAGTGTGTGGTAATCACAGGGGCATTTGTCTTAGTGTGATAGGAAAAGTATATGGTAGGATACTTATTGACAGAGATAGGGAAATAGGAGAGGAATTAGTTGGAAAAGAACAGGGAGGTTTCAGGAAGGGAAGAGGTCGTGTAGATCAGATATTCATTCTTAGATCTGTAGTGCAAAAGTTTGTTGAGAAGGGAAAGAAGTTATATGGGGCCTTCATGAATTTGGAGAAAGCATATGACAGGGTTATAGGGAAGGATTGTGGAAAGCATTAGGAATATATGGAGTAGATGGGAAGTTGGTGAATGCTGTAAAGAGTGTATGAGGGTGCTAAGGCTGCAGTGCATGTGGATAGTGAACTGAGTGAATTTTTCTACTTGAAGGTTGGATTGAAACAGGGATGTGTCATGTGTCCATTTTTTTTTTTTTTTAAATAGATAATGAATGGAGGAAGGAAAAACATAGGGAAAAAAAAAAAAAAAAGTCCATGTGCCTAAAGGCATCCTCCATTCATAAAATATTTATAACAACTGGATTTGAATTGAAGTGGATTAAATGTTTGTGGGAAAAAACTCCCAGGAAGTGAATTCCAGAGAGTAGTAGTTCTGGGGAAAAATGAATTTTGATAAGCAGAGGTTCTGCATTGCGGGGGAGAGAGTGTGAATTCATGGGCGCTCTCAGCTGCCCGAGTATTTCGGGAGAAAATGTGAAGGGGAGGAACTATTGAAGCCAGTTCGTCTGAACACTTACGGTAAAAATATCTATAAAATAATGCTAAAGAAGCAACATCTCTACATACTGATAATGGAGGAAGGTCTTGCATGATGGCAGGATTATTGATTAATCTAATGGCTTTATTTTGAATTTTGTCCAACTGCTTCAATGCAACCGCTCCACATCCACTTCTCAGTGGTGAACAGTATTCGATCTGAGAATGCACATGACTTTTGTATATTGTGGCCATCTGCTCGTCAGTGAAGAACTCACGAACTCTGTACATAAGTCCCAATTTTTTGGAAGCATTTTTACCAAGGGATTTAACATAAGCTGTCCAGCTTAGGCTGGGGTTTACAGTAACACCTAGGATATCAATTATAGTGGATATGGGAATACTGACATCATTTAAAATTATGTGAGAGTCTGAGGGATTCTTCTGTTGGAGAAATTAATGTATTTAGTTTTCTGAGCATTAAATGAGACCAGATTTGTTTGTCCCCATTGATTAATTTTAGAAAGGTCCTGGTTCAGAGAAATTGCTATGTTTACTTGGGAATTTATAATATCAAATTGTGTAAAGGAGGTACTAAATGTGAAAAAACTATGAAGGGTCGAGTCATCAGCATATGAGTGTATTGGGTTGTGCATGACAGACAGGAGGTCATTTATATGAATGAGAAAGAGGGTTGGTGCCAAAACTGATCCCTGAGGTACGCCAGCATTTATGGATTGAAACTGAGAATAAATATCATCTACCATGACCCGTATTTTTCTATTATGAAGGTAAGAAGAAATTAGAGGAACCAGTGATGCAAGGTCATAGTGTGACATCTTAGACAATAAGGCCTGGTGCAATACTCTGTCAAATATTTTTGATATATCTAGTGCTACTGTGTGTGTTCACCGTGTTGGTCTATTGTTTTGTTAATCTGATGGGTAAGAAGGCAAAGAATGTCTACAGTAGAATGTTCTTGTCTGAATCCATACTGCCGACCACTGATTACCGGTAATTTATTGATTTCTAGATGCTTGATTATGTGTTTGTCAATTAGCGTCTCAAAAACTTGACCGAGAATGAAAGTTATTGCAATTGGTCTATAGTCTGATGGATCAGAAGTTGCCCCCTTTTTAGGAACAGGATGGATATTTGCTTCTTTCCAAGAGGCTGGAAAACTTGAGGTACAGATGTTCAATCTGTATATGGATGGGGTTATAAAAGAGATACAAGGTGGGGCAGTGGATGTTCGAGTGGCCCTAATAAGAAAGGGCAGTGTTTGGAATCTCCCTGTACTGCTGCTTGCAGATGATACTGTGTTGGTAAGTGAAGGCGAAGGGGAATTGCAAGGCTTGGTGGATGAGTTTGAGAGAGTGTGTAAGAAAAGGAATCTAAAGGTGAATGTAGAGAGAAGTACGGTTATGGTCTTCGAGAGAAGTCAAGTCAATGAATGTACAGTGAGGCTGGATGAGGAGGAAATGGAAAATGTCAGTGCATTTGAGTACTTGGTAGTGTGTTGAGTAAGGATGGAAGTTTGGAGGATGAAGTGCTTGAAAGGATACAACAAGCAAGAATGGTTGCTGGTTCCTTGAAAGCAGTGATAAAAATCAGGGAAGTGAGCATGGAAGTGACAAACCTACTACATGACAATATTGTGATACCAAGTCTAACGTATGGAACTGAAACTTGGACGTTGTTGGAGGGACAGAAGTCAGGAGTGAGAGCAGTAAAATTGAATTATTTGGGAGGAGTGTATGGAGTCACATGGCAAGACAGACTGACAAATGAAGAAGTGAAGGAACGTTGTGGTGTGGATGTGGATGTGATAGGAAGTGTTAGGAGAAACACATTGAGGTGGTTTGGCCATATGGAGAGGATGGAGAGTAAGAGACTGATGAGGAGAGTGTATGTGAATGAGGTGGAGGGGAGGAGAGGGAGGGGGAGGCTGAGGATGAGATGGAGGGATGGAGTGGAGAAGTATTTGAGGGAGGTGTGTGTGACCTGGGAGCAGGGCAGTGAAATGGCAAGGACAGGGCAACATGGAGGCGATTTGTTTGTGGCCACCCCTTACGGGATTAGTACATCTGGAAATAGACAGAGATAGATAGACCCTTGTGGCAAACTGCACATGGCCACATTCCTGCTTTGAAAGTGTCTCTCAGTCCCTTGCACCTCATTCCATCTCTCCACTTCCTAAAAATTTTTCACTACCCTTACACTCCACTTCCTAAATTTTTCTTGCACTGCCCTCACAGTCTTCATGATCAACACCAGGTCCATCTGCATAAAACAGCTCTCACGGGAGTCCAGTTCTGAAGTCATGTGAAAGAGCTTCAAGCACCATGATATACAATAAGAGGCTTAAAAATTACCCCCCCTGATGCAGACCAACATTCATGGGAAACTCATCACTCAAATCTCCATTCACTCTCAACTGGGTGCAAGCACCCTTGTTCAGTGGCCTTGCATCCAGTATTGTAATTACATGAGACAACACTGCTGTACTGGACTAATTTCATACTGGACATATAATAAACCTTATGGGGAAATTATTTAGACCTGCCAAGACTCTAATTTAAGGCACAATAATCCCTAGAATATTGTATACAATAATAAGGAAACACATAAAACTGCAATATGGCTTAAAAAAAAAAAAAAAAAAAAAAAAAAAAAAAAAAGTCTCCATGCTATTATGGTGTTAGCACAAGGAGACTGACACTTTTTGACATCACCTCTCCTGGCCAATGCATGCTCTCAATGGCTGTGGCACCTCTCAACATCCCAGAGCAACAGACCCCCCCACCACCACCACCACCAAAAAAAAAAAAAAAAAAAAAAAAAAAAAACACTCCTTGGATTTCCTGCACATTTGTGGGTGCTAACCCAAGTCTTCCATACTAAACTAATTTATTTTTCAACTCAATACTTTGAGCGCCTATCATACTAAAGGCAATTATTACTAAAGAAATGTGTGTTGGACACAAGGCCCCTGCACACTCCCACAACCACTCTAACCAACTACTCAATCCTATGCAGTCTCATTGCCCACTTCACCAGTGACCCTGGTAGGCCATCAAAAGCCTTCTTCAAATCAACAAAAGCTAAGCATAACTGTTATCTGGTCCCTAAGCTTTATGCCTCTATACAGTATTAAATTAAATTTTGTGTATGATGCAAGACTCGTGTGCCAGAGGACAGCACTGTCATTTCCAATAAGGTAAGTGACAGTGTTGTAGTCAAGACCAGGCACCTCGAGACCAAGACCAAGACCAGACCCTCCGAGACCAAGACCAAGACCAGATCCTCCGAGACCAAGACCAAGACCAACACCAGACCCTCCGAGACCAAGACCAAGAATTTATGTCACTGCTGAATGAATGAAAAGTAGTTGTAGCCTGCAGGTGCTGCACTGCTGGTCAGTTTTCACAGGCATCTTGGCCCCTCAAGTGAATGCACTGGTACCTCAACCACCCAGTTGCAGATTATGTACCAATGCAATACTCAACACCTTTTAAACGAATTTAAGTTGATTATCGCACGTGAGTTGAATGAGGTCGAGGAGTTACTGGGACGACAATTACTAAAAAGAATGAAAGAGAGAAGAAGGCAATGGGGATAATTCCCAGGGCCAAAACTCAAAAGTATGGAGGGACCAGGGACCACACCAGGAGTGACAATTTTGCTTCTTTTTCTGGCCTGTGTCAAATGTTTTCCAGGCACCCCAGGGCGTAGTCATACCTCTCTAAGGCCCTGCACACCGATGTTACAGCTTTTGAAAGCTTTTTAAGTTTTTAAGCTTTTGAAAGTACGGTTTTGAAGTTATAACGTATGGTGCTGCATACTTTGTCAGTGCCATCGTACTCATGGATAGCTGTATCTTCCTCATGTGAAAGCTGACTTTTGGAAGACTAATTTTTGCACTTCTCTCCAAGCTTTACCCGTGCCCAAACGTTCCATACACAACATATTCGTCTTTCATTTCTTGTGAACAGACGAGGAGGACTACGTATTTTTCAGGATGATTACACAAGGGACCGAAGGGGTTTCAGGATACAAAGGTGGGATGCAAAAATTTTCATAAATATAAAATATATATTTTACTTCTATAAGTGCTCCAAATACTTCTCACAGCTTTACCCACTATTTGTTTAAGAGAACAGTTTTCACTAATTTTCCCTCTTGAAAGGGGCCCTCATTCAAGTCTGCTCACTGCTCTTCTTGCTACTACAGATGATTTATCAGCCCCCAGGTGGCCCCCCCACTTTAGTGGGGCTAGAAACGCCACTGGGCCACATGGCCATGGCCCCCCGGTCATAGGTGAATAAGTTTATGAAATATGAGGGTGGCTGTGAAACACTAGAAAATATTCTGATTTCTTCTAAAAAGATCACAGAAGTCACTGCAGGCCTCCATGATAGCCATTTGGAAGCTGTGAAGGGCCATAACTCAAAAGGTTGGAAGCCATTGATGTTTGACTTGGCCACCATCGCTCCAAAATCCTGGCTATGCCCCCGTAAGGGAGGAAATTTATTTACAATATTTAATATATGTGAACAACTGAATATCTAGGTAAAATATTTTTGCTTTCATTGCTTCACTGGCATGAAGAAGCAAACATAGGAAAACAGAAATTTTTGTGGTTACGTTTTCCCGAGCGAACTAGCTAAACCTGTGGTGTATGTGTACGAAGGGTGCAGGGATTCCATACACCACACACATATATGAAGTACACGGAGGTGAACAGAGTTGCAAACATGCTTGCATGCACTCTATTGGCACTCACAGGGCTCAGTTCATGTATCATCACTGTAGCGCTTGCCATGCAGTATCTATAGACAGTACAAAGCAGTATGGCAGGCCATGAATTGAATCAGCCGTGATTTTTCTCCTTGTATGATCATAAATTCCGACCTTCCCCAAGCCGCGATGCACTTTGTAATGCTGGTCTCGACCTGGTCTTGAGCCAAAACCCTGAGACCAGAAGCTTCGAGACCAAGATCAAGACTAAGACCACGTCAAGTGAGACCAAGATCAAGACCACATCAAACTGGTCTCGAGACCTACAACACTGGTAAGTGAAGTGTACTATAGTCACAGCGCACAACTCTGGGGTTGTTATTATCGTGCCCTGGCAACCTACCATTCAAAAGTGCATCTCATTTTGTGTATGAGACGCATGTGATTTGTGTATGATATGTTCATGTATAATAATATTTGTGTATAATATATTAGTGCATAATAATATGATCTGTGTATAATATGATACGAAATCGGACTCACTTTTGAATGGTAGGTTGCTAGAGTACGATAATGACAACCTCAGAGTCGTGCGGCGCGACTATAGTACTCAATAGTGGCTAAGATTATGGACATCGAGAACCCAGTGCCTTTCACAGCTAGCATGGACTGGATGAGAAAGTTCTGTGCATATAAAAATCTTCATCAGGTTTCCATTCTAGCTGAGGCTGGTTGTGCCTACAACAACACTGAAGAGCCTCATAGAACCTCCTTCAAGAAGATAGTTGAGGATGGTGGTTACAGTGTATCTTAAGTGTCTAAAATGGATGAGAATGGGCTCAATGAAATGCCTACCCTCTACCACCTTCCTAATGTGGGATGAGATCTCTCCACCAGATTACAAGGCATCTATAAACTGTCACAATACTGCTTAGAGTGAATGCAAAAGGAGATTTGTTCATTCATTTATAAAGGCTCCAACATAACTGCATCAATCAGCCTTGGTCACCTAATGTTGGTTCTCCATGCTGCTCCATCTCCGACAAAGTGAAACCCCTAGTGATCTACCAGATTACAAATCCGATACATCTGAAACACAAGAATATTGAGTGACTCAAGCTCCTGTGGATGCACAATCCAAGGGCTGAGCAGTATTGTCCACTGTGCTGAAATGGTTTGATTTGATTTAATTTTTTTTTTTTTTAAGTGTCCCCCTTTTTTCATAAGGGCTAAGGTGTTATCCCTGGGTAGAGGACTTCTGGTTTTGAAGCGTGTAGCACTTTATGACCGGATGCCCTTCCTGATGTCTAACAATGACCCTTGGGTGGTCTTGAACCTCCGACCCTTCAGTCAGAGTGCTCTAACCCACTGAGCCACAGCTGCTACAACCAGCTAGGTGATGGGAGAGCGCTACCTCTCCCGGCAAGACAGCATACCCAGACGCGGTGTGAACTCATGACTCTTTAGTCCTGAGTCAGGCGTTCTACCACTGAGCATCTATAAAACGCTTTGAGTTACTGGAGAAACAGCAACCTTATCTTTAAAGTTATTTTGACTATGGACAATGGACAAAAAAACGTTGCATGACAGCCCTGTGATATCAACTGTAACATATGGAAGTGAAGCTTGTACCTTGTTGGAAGGACACAAGTCAAGAGTGAGAGCAGTGGAAATGAGCTATCTGAGAGGAGCATGTGATGTTACATGGAGAGACAGACTGAAAAATGAGGAAGTGAAGGGGCATTGTGGTGTGGCTGTAGATGTGACAGAAAGTGTTTGGAAAAATACATTATGAAGCTTGGGTCCTGTTGGAAGAACACAAGTCAAGAGTGAGAGCAGTGGAAATAAGCTATCTGAGAGGAGCAAGTTGTGTTACATGGAAAGACAGACTGACAAATGATGAAGTGAAGGAACATTGAGGCGTGGATGTAGATATGATAGAAAGCATAAAAAAAAATATATTAAGGTAGTTTGGCCATGTGGAAAGGCTGGAGAACGAGAGACTAATGAGGAGGGTGTACGTAAGTGAAGTGGACGGGAGGAGAGGGAATGGGAGGTTGAGGACGAGATGGAGGGATGGAGTGGGGAGGTATATGAGAGAAGGGGGTGTGAACTGGGAGGAGGGCAGTGAGCTGGCAGAGCACTGGGCAATATGGAGGTGATATGTTTGTGGCTACTCCTTACAGGATTAAGGCATCTGGCAGAGAGATAGATAGATAGACAGACAATAGCCCAAGCCATCCAGCCTACCTTGTTGGGTTCCACCCACTCCATTACAGAATTTTCCTCACACCTATTACAACCAGTCTCCTGCAACCCTGACAGCAGGAAATAATAGTCACATTCATAGGTTAAATATATTTCAGGACGGTTGTGGCACTATGACATCCTATTAATTGGAAAGGTGAGGACAGTAGAGTTACGAGTGAAAGGAATGGGGCAGAATGGACACAGATGCAATTGCTGAGGATGGAGCCAATGAAAATGTGAAGACACTGATGGGATTCTGGAAGCATTTCAATTTCAATGATGCCATCCTAAAGACCAGCAAATGTCAAGTCTGACAATATCCTACAAGCATTTTTTAGATCATGGATGCCACCTTAAACATTACTGTGGCTTGGTTGTTGTTGAGTAACCCCAGTCTGTCTGGCTGTGCAGACCCATCAAATGCAGGCAAGTAACTTCCCTGGAAGGCCAGCCCACTGAGTGACCTGATGCCTTCTTGCAGCAGATAGCATCTCACCATAGTGAGGCATGGAGAAGAGCACAATGGTTTGGTGCCTGGATGGATACCAGATTTGCATCTCTCCACCCAGTTAACGTGGGCACCATAGCAGGTTCCACTTCACCCATTCTCTGGTTATATAGTTACCACCCAGAACTGTAAATCACTTCCTGGGTTACAGGAAATCATCAGACTTGTCATTCACTGTACAGTCACCCAAACTGGAAGGAAGAGTAATAAAAAGTGACAGGGGAAAAAAAAAAAGATAAGGTGAAAGAAAAGGCAGGTAGCACCATATCAAGTGAACAGATGATGGTCACCACCACCTTCCCTCTCACCCCCCCCATGTGTCCAACTCTGGGCATACCGTAGGCTTCACAGCCTGCTCTCAAGGCCCAGCAGTCCTTCTACATTCCATACACCTCTACATGTCACCACTTCAGCACTAACACCCACAGTCAATACTGAATAAATGCTAGGGCCGTCTCATACAGGACTGGTGTACTGGTATTTGAGAGGGTATCTTTATGACTGTTGGTGGGTCTTCTGGTATATCAGTAGAGTCTAATTTTATGAAATTCAATCCTTAAACTGTTCCCTGCCCCAGCGAGGATTTGAACTTGGATCTGGTAGGACTGAAGGCCATCTTTCTATCAACTGAGCCACCGCCTCCCCGAAAAGTGCAACTTAGTGCAATGCTACAACGAAGCCCATTCAGTATGGGTGGAGGAAGTTCCTCCCAGTCTTTCCCACACTGATGCAGGTAGCAAAGATGGCATGGACCAATCTAGAAGGTTTCATTTGAAGTTGACATGATATCATAAGAATGACGGATACAGGGCTAGCTTTATTGCTGGACAAAATGGTAGCCATGGTAAAGGAAGAAGAGTGTCATGCAGTGTCAGAGCAAGTAGAGGCAGCAGCTACACTTGGCAAGATCAATGAAGCAAGACCAACATGACAGCAACGCAGCAAGATTCTGGAAGTACCTGACCGAATGAAGGGGAGCTCCTGCCTGAAGGTGTTCTCAACAAAGATAGGCTAAAGAAGAAGAAGCATACAGAAATCAACTAAATAACTGCAATGCAGAAAGCAGTTAGTACAGAAAATCAAGAAGTCACCCCTACAGCTGATCAATGAATTCATGATACTAACATATAACCCACCATCTTTATCCACCTGTGCTAACATGTCCACATCACACACCACATCATGACAAACCTCTGATGACTCCTGGGGGAGTGAGCTTGTTGGCTCTGATGACTGATCTCAGTCCTCATGGGATTAAAGACACTGCTCAGTCCCTCTCTTCTAACCTCTAAGTCTCAAATCCCCTCCAAACAACCAAGTGGCATTTCACAATCTATCTAAGTAAATGAAAAATCCCACATATGCCACTTATTTTTCCAAGCCTGCTGATGGTCAATACATTTTTAATGCTATTTGCATGTCTCTTCTTTCCACTTGCAGTGACTCTACATTTCATGACATGTCTAATGGTTTCCTGTAATCTAGGAAGCCATTTACAATGCTGGGTGATAACCACATAACCAGATCAATGGGTGAAGTAAAGCCTACATTACTGTAGTACCCAGGTTAAATGGGTGGAGACACAAATAAGGCATCCACACAAGAGCCAAATCTTTACACCTTTCCTAGCAAAGGAACATACAGGAGTGCCCTGCTGGGGCAACTGCTTGCTTGCAGTAGTAGTAGTTGTTCCCTAGGCTTGCCTGCAGTTGATGGATATGCTTGGCCAGACATACTAGGACTGATCAACACAACAACTTTGGAGAAAAATTCTCAGGATGATCAAAAGAGGAATTTTGTGAAAAATTCTGGACTCTCTCTTCTCCATTAGGTAAATAACAATAGTTCTTATGGAGCAATCTGCATAATTCCATTTGTGCAGTACCGTAATCCCATTTGTCCAATAATGCATTACCCAAAATCTGTCATTATACAGTACATCCTCTAAAATTCAAAGTGCCTGTGTCCACAAACTATTTAAACTTTTAACAAATTTGAACTTCAGAAAAAGTATTTATCTAGCTATCCTTGCCTTAATTCTCATAGTTCAGACATGCTTTGACACAGGCTTTGCAGTATGGGCTAACTAGCTTGCATCAAGTACCCTAATTACAAGTGATTTATAACACTGACAGTTTTATTTTCATCAATTAACTCAAGATAATGATAATTATCATTAAAATACTCATTACTAACCATGACGTATATTTCTTGTACATTTTTCTTTCCTCATCTAATGTATGTCCTTCTGTTCTAAAATACTTTGCAGCTGTATTCATATTTAACATCCATCAGTAAACTGTATGGGAAAACAAATCCCTGCCAACTATTGCCATGCAATAAAAAGTCCCCTATCAGATGATAACCATACATATGTACTGTGTATACAAAGTGGGTATGACAGCAAAATGGATTTACAGCCTTCAGTGATCTCCCAGACAACACACAGAGCGAGCACGAATGTAGGTATGGCTGTTAAGTGTGACAGCACCCAAGCTTGTTTGGGCCCCAAGTGTGACCTTGACCTTGGAAGCAGATGGCTGGGTTGCTGCGTGCAACACACCGTCATAGTATGGGGAACAACTGTGTGAAGGTATATCAAAATCTGTTCATACATATGGAAGTTACTATGTGGACAGGAAATTGTGGACGGACTGATGACGTACAGTTCTGATAGACAGAACCGTGCAAACCAATAGTCCCTGACCAGCTTGACTGGTAGGGGACTAATAATTTTGTATTCCTTTATTTATGTAAAACAACTACAGCAATATTTAATCTCTCACCACTGCCTTGAGTTGTGTAGCAGGTGATCAACTGTTTGTTTATAATACAGCTTGACTGATGTGGAGTGATGCTGCAGTTTTCTTCACATACTGTGTATTGCTCGCCCACACAATGCTCAGTTTATTTTATTTGTGATGTACTTCATGATAATGTACACTTATACAAGCCTGCATTATTGTAATCTTGCAGAAATATCAGAAACTCAAATAGTGATGCAATATGTGTGTGTACATGCACGTGTGTGAAATGAGTGGAAATGGATGTCGGAAGTACTGTATATATACGTACAGTACTGTAGAGTTACATGGCACTGTAATTTACTCAAACATAGATAATACAGTGCTTTAACCCTTAAACCGCAGGCTTGTTTTGCTTTGACTTGCGGTTCCCGCGGGCATATTCGCGCTCCAACAGACTCTAAAAATATTTACCAAAAATCAGTTATTAGTCCTAGAATATTAAAATTACATATACTTATGGCACATACCTTCAGCTTTCTCCTTGGGTGTTTGTTGAGCCTTCGTCGAGTACCGTAGGACTTGTGGAGACCTCTGAAGTTGGGTAACAAAGTCTCCACTTTACACTTCCCGACAACTCGTAATATGATTACCACAGCCTGATATTATCACTAGAAATACTAATCTATGATTCTCAAATAGTTTGGAATCCATACTCCCCCCCAAAAAACACTGTGAAAGCAATGAAAATTACGAGGGCGTATGACCATCCCACTTCTGATCGTTCGCCGCTAGTGTTGTCTATTATTCATAAAAACACTCACAGTTTATATTTCGGTTACTATTTAACACTTATATTTATCTACAGTCTTTATCCATAAGTTTCCTTCAGTAATAGTAGTTTATTGTCACTGTAGGAATTCAATTTCTTCCAGTAAAATACGTAGCATTCACTTTCTCGTCCTGTATACTAGCATTGAGAGTGAATGTCACTTTCACCTTCACTCTCATAACTCATAGTATTCATACATGCCAGAGTGAAACTTTCATTTTCATTACTCCTAGTATATATACTCGTATTCTTATAATACCACTCATTTACATTTCTATTTACGTTCTCTACTTTATTCACATTATTTACATTTCTATTTTATTTACACTGTGTTATGCACTGTCACTTGAAGTAACTTATAAAACTATTTTCCACTGTTCACTTATATTTACATTTATTGCTTTCACTTGCTGTTTACACATTATTTACACTATATTTACAATTCCACTTTCACTGTTTTACTCAATAAAAAGATCATAGTCACTATCTATCAATTGTCAGCCCTTTACCTCTTTCCACACGAGGTTTAGTAGGGGGTAAAGGTCACAGGGCCCTTTGGATGGGGCTATAAAGCAGCGGAAGTTAGTACTAGGGTGAGTGCAATACTACCAACTTCAGCCCTACGAGACGTGCTAATATATAGCAATGAAATGACTGGCAGGAAACCAAGACAATACATAATAAATTAGGTAGTTCCAGGTGAATGTAAATATCACTTAGGCTTCTCCCTTCCCTCCTTATATGTATATTTATTACGAAAATAGATTATATGGCATATTTCAAGGGGAAATAAACAGTGAAAATTAGCGAACGAGTGCACGTGAGGTGTTGTCAGGTGATAATTAGCTAATTCCAGGTGTATGGCACTATCACTTACCTTATTTCTTTTTTGTACATATTATTTGGTATAAGAATAGGGCATAGGGCTTATTTCAATGGATGAAATCAGTGGAAAATTCCAGGGAAGATTTACTTAGCGTAGAATACAGTGTGGTGGCTTGCAATAATTAGGTAGTTCCAGGTGAATGTAAATATCACTTAGGCTTCTCCCTTCCTTTCTCCCCTTCTAGTAACCTACCATCAAGTCCATACAATCTTAAAACAGTCCACAAAGCCTCCCTATCAATTCTATCATAAGCTTTCTCTATATTCATGAATGCCCAAAACACATCCTTGCCTTTCGCTAAATACTTTTCACACACTTGTCTCACAGCAAACACCTGATCCACACATCCCCTCCATCTCCTAAAGCCACACTGCTCATCACCAGTCACTCCCTCTGTACCCTCTCTAACTCTCATAATTAACACTCTACCATACACCTTACCTACAACACTCAACAGACTTATACCCTAAAGCCAGTACATTCATGCTTATCACCCTTGCCTTTATACAACAGGACCACACAAGCACTTGCCCAGTCAACTGGCACCATACCTTTCACAAAGCACACATTCAACAATCTTACTACCCAGTCAACAACTGTCACTCCACCACCCTTCAGACATTCCATAGCACACCCATCCATACCTGCGGCTTTCCCTGTTTTCATCTCCTTTACTGTCTTCTCCACTTCCTCCTTTGTGATCAAAGAATCATTCAACTCTCCCAACACATTTATTCCTTGAACCCTTCCATCTGCCACAATCTCAGCCACCCTTTCCTCCTCTACATTTAACAATCTTTCAAAATACTCTGCCCCTTACTGCATCCATCTCAATTAACATCCTTCCATCCTCTGCTTTTATTCACTCTTCCTTCCCAGACTCTCCCTTTCTCACCCTTTTAACCTCCTCCCAGAACATATTCTTATTCTGTCGAAAATTCGCAGTCAGCCGCCCCACCTCTCATCTGCTGCCACTTTAGCATCACGTACAACCCTTTTCGCCCTATTCCTCTTTTCCTTATACCTCTCATATGACATATGCTTTTTAAATAGCGTCGGGAATGTGTTTTTCCCAATGGTGGCGACATCTACCGGAATACTAAGCTTTTCAGAAGCACCCCATTGGGTGCAGGTGAAAAATGCAAAAAACAGGGGTACGGTTCCAAGAAGCACACCAAAAAAGATCTGGGACAAGATAACAGAATGTGACCTCAGGGATAAGGGACTAAACAGGGAGACAAGGAAAGATCAAGCAGCATGGAGAGCTGCCATCTAGCAAAAAGGCCAGTGCATGCAAGCATGTGGTAGCCTTTAAAAACGATACAAAAATACAAAATAAACTGTATGACGTTGCCCATTTCATGAACAGGAAGCAGTCTGCTCAGTCCATGAACTGGACAATTTCACAGAAGTAACATACATAGATATCATAAGTGTTATATTCAACTGAACTTCCAGCAATGAGTCTGAAATTAAGGCTGGGGCACATCAGGGATCACTCCTGAGCCTGGTGCTGTTCATAATAGAAATGGAGGCATTATCAAGAGATTTCAGGAAGGAGTGCTCATGGGAAGGAATGAAACATGCAAAACTGGACAAGTTATAACGGTCAGCTGGGTCTGGAAAAAATAGCACTGGGCACCTTTTTTTTGTAGAATTGTAAGGCTATGTTGCAGATTTTCATTTTGATACTGGTCACTTAATTCAAAAAATGAAGTTATTAACTGAAAAACCGCAATGAATGGAGATATGAAAAAGTGTGCATTTGGGCATCCGTGCATGCGTTTGTGTGTAGCTAATGTATTTGTGCAAAAATTACTACATCAACCTTGGGTCTACAGCTGGTGTAAGGAAATAAGGAGGAGGAGGTGGACAGTGGGTTTCTGTGCAGTCACATCCTGGGTGCCTTGGGATGCAGGTCCATACTATCTCTATTGCCTGACTTCCTTAATCCTGTTAGGGAAGGCCACAAACAGATCGCCTCCATATTGCCCTGTCCCCCGCCATTTCACTGCCCTCTCCCCAGCTCACATCCTACTCTCTCATATACCTTTCCACTCCAGCCCTCCATATCATCCTCGGCTTCCCCCTCCCTCATCCCCCCTCCGCCTTACATACACTCTCCTCGTTAGTCTCTCAGTCTCCATCCTCTCCATATGGCTAAACCACCTCGATGTATTTCTCCTAACGCTTTCTATCACATCCATATCCACACAACAATGCTCCATCACTTCCTCGCAGTAGCAGAAAATGCTGTTTTTTGGGCATGTTTGGGACTACTAACATTACAGTACAATAAATGCATTTAGGGACATTATGAAAAACTTTAGAACCTGATCATTCAAATACTAGAATTATAGATAGTGACATTTCATGTGAGACCATAATATATGCGTGCTATGAAGTAATTATGATACCGATGAGGTAAAAAGTTTGTTACTCATTTTTTCCCATTGCACTAAATGCTCCAGTGACCAGCATTCACTTTTTAATCATCAGGTGAATGGATTGATGTGAGATTATACAACCCTGCTGCATACCTGAAAGGTTAAAAACAATCACTAAACTGACCTTGACTTTCGCTCCAAGTGTAAGGTCTTGCCGCCGTTTCCTCATTAAACTGAAGGCAGAAGCCATCTGGGCATCAGTCATTGACAAATTCCGTTTTGCTCGCCCTTTTTTCTTTGCCTGAAAAAAGAATAAATAAATAAAATTAAGTCAAGTGTAGTAATGTAAAACATTTAACTCCTGTCAGGCTGGTTCTTTGTAAGGTATGGTAGTTTACTTCCCGAGTCACTGTTTTATAACCAATGTTAATTGTACCTCATATGAAGCTTGCAATTTGGCTTGTGTAGACCTTCACTGTATCTCTGGTGAAGTTAACTGAATTAATCTGGGAAAGATTCTACAGTACATGACAAGTTTAAAAGTATGATACAAGCAGGCTTTCATTTAGTCATACAGTTTATCTGGATACATTACTAGAATACAGTCTGATACATCAGGAAAGAGAAAGCACTCAAAAAGCACATACAAGGTTTGTTCAGAATGTATCCGACCTCATTTTTTTCCTCAACAACTCGTTGGAGGATAGGGGTAGGCTTTTGTGTAGTGAAGTGCAATCACCACATTCGTGCACTCACCAAGACATGTTGGAGTATCCAAATCACGATCCAGACTTTCTGAAGACTGTTACCACTAGAAAGGAGACTTTGGTGTAAGGGTATGACCCAGGAACCAAAGTACAGTTGTCTCTGTGGAATGCAGGATCACCTCAGCCAAAAAGAGCATGACAGGTTCACAGCAAGGTGAAAAGTATGCTGGCAGTTTTTTTCGGCTACCATGATGTTGTGCACCACGAATATACATCAGAAGGTCAAACTGTCAACAAACATTACTACCTCAATGTTATATGTCGTCTTCATGATGCAATTTGGCAGAAGAGACCAAGCTTTTGGAAAGCAGCAAGTTGGAAGCTGCACCATGACAACATCCTTGTGCATTCTTCTCAACTGATTCAGGAATTTTTGGCCAAGCACAACATCCTGCAGGACCAGCAGGCTCCCCACTCACCAGACATGGCTCCATGCAACTTTTGGTTATTCCCCAAGCTCAAAACTCTGCTGAAGGGTTCCCAATTTGAGACGAGAGAAGTGATCATGATATGACAAAGCACCTGCAGGAAATACTGAAAGTGGAAAGAATGTTGGCTATGTGTGTCAGGTCAGAAGGGGCCTACTATGACGGAGATTAGTGTCCTAGCTCAACAGGTTAGCTATTAATTTTTTTAGAGCCAAAGGTCAGATACTTTCTGAACAGACCTTGTAAGTGAATGATCGCAAAGCAATCAATCGTACAATATGGCTGGAATGTACTACCATGATAACAGACTAGGGTACAGTGTTTGGCATGCTAAAGGTATGTCTTGAGTATGAGATAGGGCAAGGAAAAGCAGTTAACCCTTAGCTGGTGGCAGCAGTTGCTCAGAAGCACCTAATAAAATAAAAACTGTCTTTATATAGATGCCCCTGACAACAGGATTGGAACATAAATATTGTTACACCACATTACGCAAGGTTTTAACTTAATCTATATACAGACTTTACCACATGTAAAGTTTTAACCCGTACTGTGCTGGAAAAAGAAAAAAGAAAAAAAGATACCCTTCAATGCCAGCCAACTTTTTTATTTTTTTTCTGGCTAAATGGGCTTAATACATCAATATAAGATCCCTGGCACTAATAAAAGTAATCACCAAAGCCAGAAAGTTGATTGAATCGAGTCAGAGTGGTGCCACTCCACCTGTGAAATCTTCATGATTACTGAGAAAGCAGAGTGACTGCGAGCCTGTGAAGACTGTCACTCACCTCCAGCACTATTAAATCAGTGTTGTGCGCATAGCAGAGAAATGTCTGAAGTAAGCAAGATGAGTTATTAGCTACCTTCCACTTTACTCTGGTTGCTTGCAACGACATATCAATGCTGAAGGGTGTAGATCTACGTCACTGGCGTTTCTGGGGGGGACGTAGATCTACATCATTAGCAGTATATGGTTAATATAATACAGTGAATTCTCAAATTTCGATGGGGATATGTACCAAAAAAACGCATCAAAACTGAAAACGTTGAAATTTAAACTGAACTTCTTATGGGAAAAATTAGTTTGGGTCCGGGGCCTCCGAACCTAACTACCTAAAATCATAATTTTTTGCCCACACCCCCTCTAAACTTTATGAACTATAATTGTGGTAAAGTAACTGTAGTTCTGCATTGTATTGCCATACTGTCAGCATGTGTGTACTTGCTGTATTTCTGCCCTTTCCTGTATTGCCATTTCTCCTTAGGCTGCGAATATTTGGAGGTGCCAGGCTGCTTTCATCCATTACCACTGCTACCCGAAGAACCACTCTTGCTTGCCATCTTGAAACAGGTAAGTTGTGACAAAAATACAAAGAACATACAACTAAACTGCTGTGAAATGCATGTCCACATATGGAAAGTACAGGCTGAAAGTGCAGCAATTGGCTGTAGAGGGCTGGTTGCTGGCAGGAAAGTCGCAAGATGGCCGCTGACAATAGAGCATCGCCTTGCACATGGCTTGTTGTTGTTGGTTCCTACTACTCCCATCCAGGAGCTCTTGTCCTTAAACAACATGACTATTTTTTTTCTCAGTCTCTATTGTTCATTTCTATATTGCTCCTTATTTGTATTCATAATTACTGTACAGCAGGCTCGCACAGTGCGTGAGAGATTGGGCGGTCCACGACCTCGCGCACTGGGAATTCGGGTACTAGGAATACATAATCTTATGGGAATAAATACATATGGGCAGTACCCCCTCATACCTGGACATTTTTTGGCCCTTAGAGACATAATAAAGGTCATATGTTTCACACATTGTACTAAAGCTATAGCTACAATAACAAAAATATGGGTAGTCACCTTAACAACAGTAGACAACAGGCCTAATGACCTTAAATAACAGGGGTTCCGAGGCACGGCAACACTTACAGCTTCGCACTCCCCACCGCACCAACACTTCCCTCCACAGACTCCTCTTGATCACCTTCCCCAGGAGCATCAAAGTCACTCACTTCGACCATAAACCCTTCAAAGTCCAATGCTGACACTTCAGACATTGCATCCTCTTCATCCTCAACAGGAACAGGAGCAGACGATGTCGCTGGTTCCGCAATTTTACCAAGTTGAGCCCACTGTGTGTAGCTTGTTATGAGCGTCTGTCTTCTCCTGTTTATTTCTTCCCTGTGCCTGTCTAGAAACGGAAGAGTTTGTCAATACCAACCAGAAGTTCCTCCGTTCTTAGGTTGCTCACTTCCTGTTCCTTCACCTCTTCCTTGAGCTTATCCACGGCAGCAAGGATCTTGCTAATGTTTGACACACACAGCTCAGTCCTGCCTTCCATCACGCTAGGCTGCTCAACTTGACTCTGTCTGGCGTCGGGCTCTGCATCAGCCTCGTCTATCCGTTGCAACACTTCCTTGGGAGGCTGTTCCTCAGTAGCAGTGTGCACTTCTTGTATGTCCGCCAATGTAACGTCCTCGAAACCTGGTACAGCTTGTGCTGCTGTCAATGTTGCTGCCTCAGCCTCGGCCAGTGGTTGAATGGCCGTCTCCTGGGTGATGCATAAGTGAGGCACGAGCATTTGCCACGCATGGTTCACCGTTGCAGGTGTAATCTGGTGCTAGGCTTGTAGGAGAAATTCAACTGCGTCCTTCACCGTAAAATTACGCCAAAATGCCTCAACAGTCATAGCATCTGTAGCAGGTTGGGATACAGATGCTGGTGGAGATGGAACGGGAGCAGATGCCTCATCAAGGGCTTTGTCGTGATCTTCTTGTAGGGCATGAAGCTCCTCTTGTGTGTCGGTCTTCCTGCGTAGGTAGTCGTACACTTGCTTATGGTAGAAATGCTTCACTGTGGCAATTAGTTCTTGATCCAGTGGCTGCACTAGTGACATCATGCGGGGCGGCAGAAACACAACACGACAATCCTTATGAAGATCTTCAAGGTATGGAGGGTGACTTGGTGCGTTATCAAGCACAAGGAGCATCTTAAATGGAATGCCCAGTTCCCGACACTTGGCCCTGGCATCAGGGACACACCGCCTCGTTAACCAGTCTGCCATAATGTTCCCGGTCATCCAACCATTTGCGGACTTGTACCAATACACGCCACTTGCATCCATGTTTGTGAGGTTTTTGTAGCAACTTGGGTGTGAAGCTGTGTGTACAACAACTGACCTCATCTTGTGGCTCCCAGACAGGTTTACAGCGAACATTACTGTCATCTTACACTTCTGGAGCTTGCGATCAGGGGCTTGTTTCTGTCTTTTAGCAATGTAAGTTAATTTGGGCATGACCCTGTAATATAACGACGTTTCATCAATGTTGTAGATCTGGTCCTTGGTGTACTGTCCCTCTTCAATAATCGCTTGAAACATCGCAGGATAGTCTCTCGCGGCCAGCTCATCGGCAGAGGCATGTTCATCAGACACTTTCACGTAACGGAGTTCCTTGAGCTTGAGAAAACGGTCCAGCCATCCAACCGATGCCCTGAAAGGTTTTTCCACTTTTAACCTGCGAGATGCAGCCTTGTAAAAGAGCTGGGCTTGGTTCCAAATAAATCTACCATTCAGTGGAACACCTTCCTTTTCTTTCCTCATTATGAAGGTGGCAAGATAGCGCTCCATTAGTATCATAGCATGATTTCCCACACGCGAACGGCCGTCTGGTCAGAGGCACCGTACGTCTTCACTACAGCCTTAATGGCTTCACGGTTCTTCCACACAGTTCTCACTGTAGATTCAGCCAGTCACAGGGTTCTCCCGATAGCAGTGTTTCCTTGACCCTCCTACTTCATCTTAATGATCTTTAACTTGGTGGCGTGCGTCAGAAGTTTCTTAACTCTTGGGGTTGGAGCCATGGTGCGGCGAAGTACAGGCAGCACAAAAAACACCACACGTTGTACACGACAGGTTAGCTGTAGAGAGCGGATCCGCACAGTGCACAAGCCAGGACTGTTATGGCGCGCCTGCTCCCTTGTACCCCAAGCTGCGCAGTAGAATGCCCGGGAATTTTTGTGCATCAACATGACGACACGTGACGCGCTGTGTGAGGGGTGGTCGCGCAGTAGTAGAAAATGGCATTTTTGAGTCACTCCTTGCCTCTGCCTCGCATTCTGTGCAGTAAACTCGTGCACTGAAGGGTTTTTGGTTATGATTTTTGGTCACTCGCGCACAATGCGAATCGCGCACTGAGCGAACCTACTGTACTTCTCTTCGTTTCAGTATTCTGCTTACTGTACAGTATTTGCTACCACCTGTAATTCATTTTGTTTTAGTATTTCTACTATTGATTCTCTTCCTCTAATTTCTCTTGTTATATCTTTGAGTTATTTAAGTTTTGATTAATTAATAATAAGTATATTTATAGAATGACGGGGAATCGTCCAGAGTGCGAATTGTCCTGACGGGAAATCGTCCATATTTTGATGGGGAATTATCTGACGGGTGAACTGACTTGACGGTGAATTGTCTCGGAACCATATCATCACATGCTTCACGTACTGTATGAATAAATGATGTTGATTTTCATTCTCTTCTTGACACATGTCACATATGATATTCGGTTAGGCTCATACTTTTTCTTATAATTTTCCTTCACTTCTAGCATTTTGGTTTGCATCAAAAATATTATCTTTGCTTGTTTTGGTTAGAGTCTGGCCCTGAGAGCATCAAAATATGCGACTTTGCATCGAAAAGTAAGGTAGGCAGACCACTCCAAAATTCATCGAAATTTGATTCATCGAATTCTAATCTGTCGAAATTTGAGATTCCACTAAAAGGAAAAAATATATATATATATATAAACTCTACCGCAATGTGGAACAGTTGCTACATTTCATCAACATAGCAAAAAGGGTGTTGCAAGCATCTGGTTGGTGGAGTGGTATGAGTAGATTGTAGGCTTCTTTATTATGCCTTGAAAATGACCAAATCTAAAATGGTACCATATACATCTTCCCAACATTCTCCTTCCACATAAGATCTCAACTCTTTCTCTTCATTTTCCCCTTCCTTCTTTTTCTTCACAAACCTTGGCAGCATATTTGTTTCTCTCACTATATGTTCAATTATATCCCTGTGTACAAAAGACATAAAAATCTCCACTGGATCCTGGGGATTTTGCAAAACTACTTTGACCCCTGTGTCTCCTGTAAATGCCAATCGTTCTCTTCTAACTGAAAAATAACTCAACCAACTGGAGCAGTGTCATCACTGCCATCAACTTCTGCACTTGACAGATTATCATCTGGCTCCTCTGCAATCTCAAGTTGTGATTCATCATCATTATCAGTGTCATCACCATTATTATCAGATGTAGAATTACTACTAATATTATCAATGAAATCATCATCCAAATCCTGATCTAGAATAAGTTGTATCTCATCATTACTAATGTTTCTCCTTGTGTGGGACATGATTATATCTACAATATCCAAGTATCAAAAGAAAATCAGAAATTGAGGTCTACAGGAAAAACAATGAGTGTTGTGTCCCCTTTAAGAGCCAGGAACAGACTGATTGAGTCAGTGACTGAGCAACCTTATATACGCCACCCACTACCCGTATGTTGCCAGTTAGGGATATCTGAGGCTCTAGGGCACTTATACATTGCCGACTATATATAGTCGCAGCTAGGATTTACAGGGGACAATTTTGGGGGAAACATCTATATAGTCTCCCTGCATTTTTTCAGCAGATTCTACACAGTCTATATATGGTTTTGCTGCCTGCAAAGGGTTAAACACTTCTATGAGCATAAGACAAGGATAGCCAATTACATACTTCCATAAGCATAAGACAAGAGTAACCAGTTAAATACTTCTATGAGCATAGGACAAGGGTAACCAGTTAAATATTTCTGTGAGTGGAAGGCAAGGATAACTGCATTAACTTATGCAATCTGGCATGCCAAAAGTATGTCTAAGGTATATTATGATATATGGAAACCCAATTAAATACTACAGTAATTTCAGAGTTAAAATTTTTCTAAAATCTGTGTTGTCCTTGGACACGCTCACTTCAAATTTCAGAGGCTGTACTATGTAGTACAAATGTCTCATTTACCTAAATACCTGCTTTACTTTGCTTTTTCAATAAGTATTTATTTGCCAAAAGAGTGTTGGGGAGTAATTTCATCTTCTGCAGTGTCTGTGGTAAGCAAGTACATGAGACATAGTGGTATTAGAGGTAGACTACGAGATAATGCTGATTTCATGTGTGCGGTGTGTCGGGGAGAGCATGTGGAGATTGTCAGGCATGAAAGGACTGATCTTGCTGGTGAGTCTCTTGAGTGCGTGGAAGAGTTTTTTTACTTGAGAGACATGTTATGTGCTGGACGTGGGGCTGGACCAAGCTCTGTGGCTAGAGTGAGGAGTGGTTAGAAGTTCAGGGAGCTGTTGCCTCTCCTGATACTGAGAGGGCTCTCCCTTTGTGCTAAGGGATCTTTGTATGTGGCAAGTGTCAAGAGTGTAATGCTTTATGGTAGTGGGACCTGGGCAGTACAGAAAAAGGATACTCATAGACTTAAATGTACAGAATTGACCATGATTAGGTGTAGATATGCGGTGCTTTCTTGAATGCAAGGCCGGGGGGGAACCTAGGTTTATGAAGGAAGAGTTGAATGGAAGGATGGGAGTGGGGTGTATTGGTGATGTGACAAGGAGAGATAGATTAAGATGGCATGGGCATGTGGAGAGGATGTGGGATGACAACTGGGTGCAGAATGTGAGAAATGTGAATGTTGGGGATACGGCTGTAAGAGGCAGACTGAAAAACACAAGGGACAAGGTCATAGAGTGTGACCACAGGGATGAGGGACTGAACAGGGAGGCTGCCAGAGATTTAGGAGCATGGACAGCCACCATTTGGTGACCAAGGCTGCTGACACATGCAGGGATGATGGAGCCTTGATAAACACAATGAAAAATGTATACTAATTGAATTTAAAGGATGCTGAAAACTCACCTTGGTCTTGCTAAGTTTATTTCTCTTCCTGGGCAGAATTTCTTCCTCTGAGGGCTCCCTTTTGCTGTCTTCTCCATTACCTTCACCTCCTGTATCATCATCTTCACCCTGTGAATCTACTAGATCAACTTGCAGGTTTGCACCTTTATCTAGGATGACAGAGACCTGCTCTTCAGACTCTGTCTTTAAAGATACCCTAACAGGAGCACTGTGAGTTGTTGGATGTAGTTCACAACTCTCAAGATTCGTTGTGCTTTGTCCTATTTCAGTTGCAGGAAGTCCTATCTGGGTAGTGGATTGTGCTACTTGCACCTCATGAAGAGCTGTTGGCTGTGATACTTCAGCCACATGATGGACAGTAGGTGGTAACACCTGACCTTGTGTCCCGTGGTGGGTAGCTGGTTGTGAAACCTGGGCTGTAGATAGAAGGTCCATGGACAAGTTGCTATATACTGGACCCTCCATTGCTCAGATTGACAACATTGCTGCTTTCTGTAATGAAATATATAATATGCTGAAAACAATGCCAATACTAATAAGCAAAAAAATTTATAAATACTGTACAGTAATCCCTCATTTTTCATGGGATATTTGTCTGCAGATTTTATTACTTGTGTCCTTTTTTTCAGGGGAATGTTTTTATTTTTTCCTGTTGGTTCAACGTCGAATCTCACATCACAAAAGTTCTTGCACCTGGGAGCTAGGTGTTTCATGCTCAATTGACCATGCTCTCTCCAAAACCAACCTTTTTCTCACATGCTGCCCTACTATGAGCACTAGCCAGTGCATCATCATTTCAGATCATCATATTATCATCATCTCATCTCATCACATTATCATATCATCATCTTCACCAAATGTTTCATCATCTCAAATCACATTACCAGTACACGCAAAACCAGACTTTATTAGGAGGGCATCAATACTTTCACCTTTCACTAGCTTAATCAATTGAGCATAGTGTGTCCCACTATGAGCATAGTGTTGGATGGTGAGGAACTGGAAAATGTGAGTACGTTTAAGTACTTGGGTTGTGTGATGAGTAAGAATGGAGGTTTGGAGGGTGAAGTGCTTGAAAGGGTACAGCAGGGAAGAAAGGTTGCTGGTACTTTGAAAGCATTGATAAGAAACAGCGAAGTGAGCATGGAAGTGAAAAAGTTACTACATGACAGTATTGTGATACCAACTCTAACGTACGGAAGTGAAGCTTGGACGTTGTTGGAAGGACACAAGTCAAGAGTGAGAGCAGTGGAAATGAGTTATTTAAGAGGAGCCTGTGGAGTCACATGGAGAGAAAGGCTGACGAATGAGGATATAAAGGAGCGTTGTGGTGTGGATGTGGATGTGATAGGAAGCGTTATGAGGAACACACTGAGGTGGTTTGGCCATGTGGAGAGGATGGAGGGTGAAAGACTGACGAAGAGAGTGTATGTGAGTGAGGTGGAGGGGGGAAGAGGGAGGGGGAGGCCAAGGGTGAGATGGAGGGATGGGGTGGAGAAGTATATGAGAGAGGGGGGTGTGAGTTGGGAGCAGGGCAGTGAGATGGCGGGGGACAGAGCGACTTGGAGGCGATTTGTTTGTGGCCACCCCAAACGGGACTGAGGCGTCTGGCAATAGATAGATAGTGTCCCACTACACAACTAGTCACGTGCAATCGTGACTTCGTATACACTCACACAGTGAAACTATGGGTGAATCATACCAATCTCCCTCATCATTTCAACATGTAGTGACTATCTTTGATCTCAACCATGAGGGTTCACCAAACCCAGTTAAAAAAAAAAAAAAAAAAAATCATGATCAAAAATTGAGATATGAATATAGTGCACATATATTATACTTTCCACTGAAGAAGCTACAGGCAGTAGCTACAAATATTTTATCTTTTTTAAGTGAGAGTGAGGTGCAGAGATGGAAATGAGGAGAGCCAAAAGCAGGTAACTATCTACATAACACAAAGGAGACATGTTGGCACCAACCACATGCTTATTTGCGTAAACATTCAGTCAGAGGCGCCATTTGGGTGTAAGACAGTGAAGTGCCTTACTGAAGGGCAACTACTGTAGTGTATTTAACTGACTAGACCGCCAGTTTACATCTACGTATACAGTAGGCTCGCACAGTACGCGAGAGATTGGGCGGTCCACGACCTCGCGCACTGGGAATACATAATCTTATGGGAATAATTACATATGGGCAGTACCCCCTCATACCTGGACTTTTTTTGGCACTTAGAGACATAAAAAAAGACAAATTTTTCAGACATTGTACTATAGATATAGCTGCAGTAACAAAAATATGGGCAGTCACCTTAACAACAGCAGACAACAGGCCAGATGGATTTAAACAACAAGAGTTCTGAGGTGCGGCAACGCACTTACAGTGCCCCCGCCACCACCCCAGCTGCACCACGCTTGTTTAACGGTTGCCAATGTTGTATTATTCCAGGCTTTGACGAAGAAATTTACGGCCTGTTGAATGTTACATTTCTTCCAGAATGCAGCAACAGTCATTATGGTGGGGGTTGCAGGTATGCCAGGTGAAGCAGGTGAGTCAGGTGGGGCTGTGAAGGTGGAGAGGGAGGCGGCTGGTGAGTCAGGTGGGGCAGTGGAGGACGGCGGTGGGCGAGTCAGGGGAGGTGGTGAGGGGAGGATCCTCCCTCTCCTCCTCGCTACTGCTCACATTTTCGGCAATTTCCTTCATCTCTTCTTGCTTGTTTGTTTCATTCCTCATCTTGTTATGGACATATTGGCAGTATAACAACTTGGTATTCAAGAAATAAACATCATTATTATAGAAACTGGGTATCTATTCTAACTTACTGTTATTGCCGAAAACGTTATTATTGAAGCTGTTATTGGTGATATCTTATTGTAGACTCCTCTTGAGCACCTTCCCCATGAGCCTCTAGGTCACTATTGGCACGTTGTGTGTGTGTGTGTGTGTGGGGGGGGGGTCGCGTACTGATGGAAAATGGCATTTTTAAGCCACTTCTTGCCTCTACCTTGTGTTTTGTAGGGTAAACTCGTGCATTCAAGGTTTTTCGTTATGATTTTTGGTCACTCGCGCACAATGCGATTCGCTCACTGTGATGACGCGCACTGAGCGAGCCTACTGTATATATATATATATTCATATAGTTTTTTGTTAATGCTTACTTAAATCAAGCATCATAAGAGATATTCAATGTTTTATTTCTTTGAGGCTTTTGTCTTTGTCCTATTTTTTTCCTACTTATATATAAAGAGCTATGTAATGCTCTTGTTTTTATTAAGTATTTCTGTATGTCTCTTATATGATAAACATAAAGGGTCTACTGTACCACACATAAACATTACATACCACTGCACCTATTCTGTACTTTTACTGTACATCCTTTATATTTTCAGTTTGTGTATTAACATACCGGTAAATTTGGAGCTGATTTACACTGCACTTGCTCTGACATTCTACTATATACCTGTTCAACTTTTTACATTTTATTTTATGTACAGTAAATAAAACAGTGCCTGGCTTCCATATGATTACAACTATACAGTGATTGAAAATTATATCCCGCGAGGGGCACATACCTAATTCAAGAAGTATATTTGCAGTATTGTTGGTAACCTAATCCCATGAAAAATAAGGAAATGCTGTATAATCAACCTTATCATCATCAACATCATCATCATCATCATCATCACCATCATCATCCAGACCTTCATTTCCACCCCAAGGTGGGGTAAGGTGTTGTTCAGAAAGCCAGAAAAAATTTGATTGAATGTGATACTAACCAAAATGTGCCCAACTGAATGAGCTACACTCCCATTCACTTATCAGGAATCCTGCCTCCACCTGATAGGTCACAAACATTCCACACGTAGCTTCACACTCACCTAACTGACAGAGTCAATCCAATTACCGTCACGCTAAAAGAGGGTGCCAAACTCTGATCAGACACTCCTCAACACAAAATACAAGCCAACTCAATCACTTGTCAGCTCTGTATCCTAGATTTGATCCTATACCACTCTTCCACACATAAACACACACACACAAACCCACCCACCCACCCACCCACACACACACACACACACACACACAAACGGCAGATAAGATTCATGGTTTAATTGTGTCTTCTTTGGAAGAAGGGAAAGTGCCTCAGGAATGGAAGAGGACCAATGTAGTACCGACTTATAAGGGAGGGAACAAGGAAGTACCCCTGAATTACAAACCAGTGTCCCTGACCAGCATGATTGCAAAACTGTGTGAGAGAATCCTGAAAGACAGATAGATAAAATACCTGGAGGTAATGGACATTTTGGCAGAAAGTCAGTTTGGATTCCGAAGTGGAAGGTCGTGTGTTTCCAACTTGTTGAGATTCTACTCAAGGGTGATAGACGTGCTACAGGAGAGAGACAGTTGGGTGGATTGTGTGTATTTAGATTTGGAGAAAGCCTTTGACAAAGAACCATACAAGTGACTAATGTGGAAATTGGAACACATAGGACTGAAGGGGAACCTCTTAGGATGGATGAGTGAGAGACAGACAAATGAGGACAATAATAAAAACCAGGATGTCAGGATGGAGGGAAGTAACAAGTGGAGTCCCACAGGGCTCAGTGTTCGCGCCCATTATGTTCCTGATTTAAGTAAACGATAAGGTAGATGGGATGAACAGTTATGCAAGTCTGTTTGCTGACGATGCAAAGATCATGAGAAGAGTAGAAGCTGAAGAAGACTGTAAAATGCTGCAGGAGGACCTGGATAGGATTCATGATTGGAGCCAGATGTGGAAAATGAAATTCAACGCGAAAAAATGTAAAATATTGGAAATGGGTAAAAGTACCAAGAGACCATCACTGAATTCTTTGACGAGTAATGAACCAATCACAAAAGCAAGAGAAGAGAAGGACTTAGGAGTGCTGATCCAGGATAATTTGTCACCTGAAAAACACATTAACACGATAAAGACACATAATCTCTTAACTAACATAAAGAGTAGCATTTCATTAAATGGATGAGATGATGAAAAAATTGATTGTGGCCATGTTCTACCCCAGGTTGGAATATGTGGCAGTAGTGTGGTCTCCACTTAAAAAGAAAGATATAAACAAGATCGAGAGAATACAAAGAACAGCAACCAAGATGGTCCCTAGCCTGGAAGATCTGTCGTAGAGGGAATGGCTGGAAAACCTTGACCTGCCTTCCTCAAAAGAAAGGAGAGAGGGGGGCGATATGATTGCAGTGTTCAGGACCAGGATAGGAGAAGAAAAAATTAACAGAGAAGATCTGTTTGTATGTGATGGTAGAGTAACAAGAGGACATGGAATGAAACTAAAAAAGCCAATTTGCTTGAAGGATATCAAGAAATATAATTTTCCATACAGATGTATAGTCCTGTGGAATAGCCTGGACAAAGAGATCGTCCAGCCCAAAAACTTAAATTAGTTCAAACCAAAATCTGACTTATTAAGACATTGAGACTGGATCCCACGAGCATAGCTCATTTTCTGTATATCACAACAGGGTAAATACAACTACTGTAAGTACATACACACACACACACACACACACACACACACA
Source organism: Coenobita brevimanus (assembly GCF_032717465.1). Taxonomy (NCBI): domain Eukaryota; kingdom Metazoa; phylum Arthropoda; class Malacostraca; order Decapoda; family Coenobitidae; genus Coenobita; species Coenobita brevimanus. The sequence goes on along the minus strand of NC_137032.1, from coordinate 30,617,087 downwards.
CGCACATGATGTAAAGACACCCAAGATGTAAGGAAGGCCCCAGGGTCTGACGGGATCTCAAATTGGATACTAAAGGAATGCAGAGAATAAATGGCGGACAATATTCATGGTTTAATTAAGTGTTCTCTGAAAGAATGGAAAGTGCCCCGGGAATGGAAGGGGGTGAATGTGATACCAATTTACAAAGAAGGGAATAAGGAAGAACCCCTGAATTACAGACCAGTGTTCCTGACCAGCATGGTTGCAAAATTGTGCGAGAGAATCCTGAGAGATAAATGAAGAAAATATCTGGAGGAGATGGACAATTGGCAGACAGTTAGTTTGGATTCAGAAATGGACGGTCATGTGTCTCAAATCTGTTGAGCTTCTACTCCAGGGCAATTGATGTGCTACAGGAGAGAGAGATGGTTGGGGGGATTGTGTGTACTTAGACCTGGAGAAAGCATGTGACAAGGTACCCTATAAGCAACTTAAGCGGAAATTGGAGCACGTAGGAGGACTAAAGGGAAACCTCTTGGAGTGGATGAGAGACTTCATGAGAGACAGGCAGTTGGGGAAAGTAATAAAAGACAAGATGTCAGGGTGGGGGGATGTAAAAAGTGAAGTCCCGCAGGGCTAGGTGCTGGCACCTGTAATGTTTCTGACTTATGTAAAGTGCTTTCCAGAACTTGCTTCTGTTCTAGCCAAATTATTCAGACTATGCAATATACTTCTTCACTCCCTAATTCTTGGTAAGAAGCCAATATCCACCCAATTCCACAGAAAGGAAGTTTCTCTGACCCCTCTGATTACAGTCTAATAGTTATCACATTTTTTTTTTTTTTTTTGTAAAGTATTATGAGATTGTAATTAATGAATTGTTGAACACAGAGAATGAAAGTAATGCGAGAATAAGTGGCTGGGGAATGGCTGGGAGAAGGAAGAAGGTGAGAAGACAGGAAGAAAACAGTAGGATAGAAGTTGTGGAAGCAATGAAGAAAGTCAAAATGGGGAAAGCCCCAGGAATTGATGGAGTGCGTGGTGAAATGCTGAAGCATGGGGGAAAGATAGTAATAGAATGGATGTGGAAGATGTGCAGATTGGCCTGCGAGGAAGGTAGAGTCCCGGAGGATTGGAAGTCAGGTATAATTATTCCCTTGTACAAAGGGAATTGGGAAAAAGAAGTGTGTGGTAATAATAGGGGCATTTGTCTTTTTAGTGTAATAGGAAAAGTATACGGTAGGATACTTACTGACAGAGTTAGAGAAAAAACAGAGGAATTACTTGGAGAAGAACAGGGAGGTTTTAGGAAGGGAAGAGGTTGTGTAGATCTGATATTCATTCTTAGATCTTTAGTGGAAAAGTCTCTAGAGAAGGAAAAGAAGTTGTATGTGGCCTTCATGGATTTGGAGAAAGCATATGACAGGGTGGATAGACACGGATTGTGGAAAGTATTAAGAATATATGGAGTAGATGGGACGTTTTGTATGCCGTGAAGAGCATGTATGAGGGTGCTATGACTGCATTGTGGATGAATAGTGAACTGAGTAAGTTTTTCTATTTGAAGGTTGGATTGAAACAGGGATGTGTCATGTCTCCATGGTTGTTCAATCTGTATATGGAACGGGTTATAAAAGAGATACAAGGTAGGGCAGTGGATGTTGGAGTGGCCCTAATGAGAGAGGGCAGTGTTTGGAAACTCCCTGTACTGTTGTTTGCAGATGATACTGTGTTGTTAAGTGAAGAAAAAGGGAAGCTGCATGGCTTGGTGGATGAATTTGGGAGAGTGTGTAAGAAACAGAATCCAAAGGTGAATGTAGGGAAGAGTAAAGTTATGGTCCTCGAGAGAGGTGAAGTCAGTGAATGTACAGTGAGGTTGGATGATGAGGAAATGGAAATTGTGAGTATGTTTAAGCAGGGTTGCCAGATTGGGTTACAAGTAGCGAATTGGGCTACTTTTGGAAGCCCTGTGCTACTAAATTTTGAAGTTTGCTACTTGCGACTTTTTGGACTACTTTAAAAATAAGTTGGGCTAATTTGAGCTACTAATGAGACGAAAGTCAAAGATTGATTATAATCAGAGATTATGTATCATTTAAAATATAATTGTGTGGTAGGTGGTGGCAACCATCATCCACTCACTTGATGTAGTGCTGCCTGTTTCTTCCTTAGCCTTTATCATTCTTTTTCTGTGCCTGCCCTCCTCTCTTCCTATTTCTCCCATCTTTCCTGTCACTTCTTATTGCTTTTCTTTCCTTTACAGGTGGCTTTACATTGAGTGACAAGCCTAATGGTTTCCTGTAAGCCAGGAAACCATTTACAACACTGAGTGGTAACCATATAACCAACCCATATGTGCTCCCTATGTGTCAACAAGTGGGTTGGTGGAGGGTTAGTGCCCCTCCCCGTAAAACAAATAACTCAAAGTCATATGGCCACCCCTTACGGGATTATGGCGTCTGGCAATAGATAGACAGATAAAATATAATTACCTTTTGAAGACACACAAAGATAATGATTTATAATTTGTCATATCCTCCCTCTTTAAATTTCCTGCACTCTCATATTAATCTCTGATTGGCTATTTAATTCAAACAGTCATGTGCTGGACATTCGTACGGTAGGAAAGTGGCATGCCTCTGTCTGACTGCCTGAGCCCTCAGAAGCAAATTAGTTTGCCTGAAGTACTCTCGAGTCCCATAGAGAAGTAATCTCTCTTTCTTTGGGAAAAATTTGTGTTTAGATAAACAACTGAAAATGGGGATGTGGGCTAAATACCAGAAAACATTTCAGATGTCCTGGCTAAAGGATCCCCTGTTTGAAAAGTGGTTGGTTGAAGTGAAAGAAGATGGAAATAAGTCCATCCATCCATCCACTGCCAGATGCCATATATCCCAAACGGGGTGGCCAACGGCTTAGAGTTAATTGTTTTATAGGGAGGGGCACTAATCCTCCACCAACCCCACTTGACACGTAGGGATGCCAACAGCATCTGGTGTTCCCAGGCGGTCACCCATCCAAGTACTAACCAGACCCAACGTTGCTTAACTTCGCTGATCGGACGGGAAGCGGTGTACTCAACGTGGTATAAGGCATTTTGTAAAGTTTGTAAGACTGACATAAGAGCTCACAGAAGTGATTTAAAGAAACACAGTGAATCATTAAAGCACAGACAAAATATATCCAAAGTAAGTCAGCAGATGATCATTAAATCTGTTCTATCAAAGAAGGAAGACAAACTTACAAAATTTAAAATTCGTCAGTCTGCATATGTTGCATGTCATTCTTCTATTCAGTCCACTGATCACTTGAGTGAAATTTTGAAAGCAGAAATGCCCTCAACTTCTGGTGCAAGCTCCTTCAATATGCGGTTACACAGAACGAAGTGCAGCGCTCTCATCAAGAAAGTCATATCACCAGCCATGCTTAATGTACAAGTTAATGATCTGAAAAAGGCATCATTCTCTCTCATTATAGATGAGTCGACTGATATAGCATGTGAAAAACATTAGGTGTCTGTGTTCGATATTATAATGCTAGACACAATAGGATCACATCTCAGTTTGAGGGACTAATTTCAGTCACAAGCACTACCTCTGAAGCTTTGTATCAACACCACAAAGATTATTTTGGCAATACTGGAGTTGATCTGAAGCAGTCTTTTGCAATTGGCACGGACGGGGCATCAAACCTGTGTGGATCTCATAATTCACTTTACACTTGATGAAGAAGTACATCCCTAATTTGATTCTTATCAAATGAACATGTCATTCTTTGCACTTGGCCTGTTCTCATGCATTTGATGAATTGTCTTCCAACATCGACTACATGATAACAGAAAGCTACAACTGGTTCCACAGCTGCGTTAAGTAAAGAAAGTTATCTAGAGATAGTGGCGGACTTCTGGGGGGAGGCGTGGCGGGGGTTCTGCCGGCATAGATCGTGGGTCCGGGCAAGATGAGGCTCGGGCCTGTGCTAGAGGGTACAGGGCATTGCGGTTCCCAGGCTGCCGCTTCCGCCCAATAGAGAGCGGCCCGAACCTGGGAGTAGCGCCCCAGGAGGCTGCCCTATCAGTGGGTGTATAATGGCAGGATAGTTGCAGTGCCAAGGCACGCTTGGAGGGTGTCCCTGCAGCTGTCCTGGCAGGGTGCCCCGAGGCCACTACCACAGCCACTGGTAAGCTGGTGGGCTAGGGGTCCCAGATCCATTGCCTGGACCTGGGACTGTGCAGTGAGTGGGACCTGTGCTATGTCTGTCCCCCTTTATTAATACTGAAGATGACAAAACAAAATAAGTTTCAAAGCAAGCCTGAGGACAGTAAATCACCCATGGGGATGACGGTGGGTTCATGGAATGTGGGAAGTTTGAGGGGAAGAGCGGGGGAAGTCGTTGAGGCATTCAGTAGGAGGTGGGTGGATGTGGCGTGTTTGCAGGAAGTCCGGTACAGGGGTGGATCAGCCAGAAAGATTGTTGAAAAGGACTGTTGCTATAAGTTGTTTTGGCAGGGGGGGACAGATGGATATGGAGGTGTTGGTGTGATGGTTGCGGAGAAATGGGTAGAATATGTTATGAATGTTTTGAGAATAAGCGATAGGATATTGGTAGCGAAAATTCTGTTGGGTAGAAAGGTAGCTGCGATTATATCGGCATATGCACCACAGGCAGGATTGGATGAAGCAGAGAAAGATAGATTTTGGGATGATTTAATACGTGTAGTGGGTGGTATGCGGGATGATGAGATAGTGATTTTGGGAGGGGACGTAAATGGTCATGTAGGTGAAGCAGCACAAGGTTATGAGGGAGTGCATGGGGGATGTGCATATGGTCTAAGGAATGCAGAAGGGGAAAGGATACTCGAGTTTGGGGAGGCAACGGACATGATTGTGTGCAACACATATTTTAGGAAGAGAGACAGTAGGTTAATTACGTATGAGTCTGGGGGAAATAGCAGTCAGATAGATTATTTTCTGGTTAGGAGGACTGATAGGAGGTTAGTGAGGGATGTTAAAGTTATAGGAAGTGAGGAGTGTGTGCAGCAGCACAAACTATTGACTTGTGACATGGTGCTTAAAGAACAAGTGATGAAAAAGAGGACTTATGTACCTAGAAGGAAAATATGGAAGCTGAAAAACCAAGTAGTAAGGGATGCCTTCTATAGCGTGTTGAGGAGAGTGGTGGCTGAACAGGGAGCTGTAGACAGAGGCGTTAATGAACAGTCCAGAGCCCTCAAGAACAATTTCTTGAGAGTTACTGATGTAACATGCGGTTGGACAAGAGGACCACCAAGACATAAAGTAACTTGGTGGTGGGATGAGGGTGTAGAAGCTGCAGTTAAGGAGAAAAGAAGGCTTTTGCGGGAATGGAAGAAGGGTGGTAGCAAAGAGGAATATTTGGCTGCCAAGCGTAAGGCTAGAAGAGAGGTATACAGGGCAAAGTCTGGGTCACAGAGACTATTACTTGATAATCTAAATCATGGGGAAAGGAAAAATATGATATTTAGGGTGGCAGGTCAAGTGAAGAGGGATAATCGGGATATTATAGGTAAGCAGTGTGTGAAGAATGATGAAGGAAGGGTAGTGGTGAACAGTGAGGATATTAAAGATGCATGGAGAGGGCATTATAACCGGTTGTTGAATGAGGAGTTTGACTGGGACAGGGAAGGTTTGGAGCCAGCAGATCCAGTGTCTGGCCCTTGGCCTTTGATTGATACTGCTACTGTGAGTAAGGCAATAGGCAGGATGAGGATGGGGAAGGCAGCAGGTGTGTCTGGGTTGACTGCCGAAATGGTGAAAGCCTCAGGCGATATAGGGGTGAGTTTAGTCACTGACCTGATAAATAGGATTACTTATGAGTGTGTTGTCCCAGATGATTGGCTGAAGAGTGTAATTGTAAATGTGTATAAAGGGAAGGGTGATGCCCTGGAAAGAGGAAATTATAGAGGTATAAAGCTTTTAGATCAGATAATGAAGGTAATGGAGAGAGTTTCAGAAAGTATGATTAGAGAGAAAGAGTGAATATTGATGAGATGCAGTTTGGGTTTATGCCAGGTAGGGGGACCACTGATGCTATATTCATTGTTCGACAGCTTCAGGAAAAATATATTGGTAGGAGAAGGGATCTTTATTTTGTTTTTGTTGATTTGGAAAAGGCCTTTGACAGAGTCCCTAGAGAGGTGGTGAAGTGGGCAATGAGAAGCTTGGCTTGGAGGAGTGGCTGGTTAGGGTGGTTATGGCTATGTATGTGGGTGCTCACATCCAGGTAAGAGTGAATGGTGATTTGAGTGATGAGTTTTCCGTGAATGTTGGTGTGCATCAGGGGTCAGTCTTGAGTCCCATGTTGTTTATCATGGTACTTGAAGCCCTTTCACGTGACTTTAGAAACGGACTCCCGTGGGAGTTGTTGTATGCTGATGATTTGGTGCTGATTGCAGAGAACAAAAGGGAGGCGGAGGAAAGGTTTAGGAAGTGGAGAGATGGTATGGGGCACATGGGTTTAAGGGTAAATGCAGATAAAACAAAAGTGATGATATCTAGGGTTGGTGGTGGTACTGTCAAAGACGAGGGAGAGTGGCCATGTGCAGTTTGCCACAAAAGCGTGGGAAGTAATTCCATATTGTGCGGTGTGTGTGATAAATGGATGCATAAGAGATGTAGTGGTATCAGAGGTAGACTGCGAGATAATGCTGATTTTACGTGTACGGCGTGTCAGGGTGAGCAGGTGGAGATTGTCAGACGTGAAAGGATTGAACTTGCTGGTGAATCTCTTGAGTGTGTGGAAGAGTTTTGTTATTTGGGAGACATGTGTGCTGGAGTTGGGGCTGGAGCTAGCTCTGTGGCTAGGGTGAGAAGTGGTTGGAAGAAGTTCAGGGAGCTCTTGCCTCTCCTGACATTGAGAGGACTCTTCCTACGTGCTAAGGGGTCTTTGTATGCAGCAAGTGTTAGGAGTGTAATGATGTATGGTAGTGAGACCTGTGCAGTGAAGGAGGAAGATATTCGCCGGCTCAGACGTAAAGAAATGACAACGATTAGGTGGATGTGCAGTGCGTCCCTGCATCCAAGGCCTGGAGGGGCTGGGTTTACGATGGAAGAGTTGAGAGGTAGGATGGGATTGGAGTGTATTGGTGTTGTGATGAGGAGAGGTAGATTGAGATGGTTTGGACATGTGGAGAGGATGGGGGATGATAGTTGGGTGAGGAAGGTGAGAAGCGTTAATACTGTGGGTGGGGTTATGAGGGGTAGACCGAGAAAAACATGGGACGAGGTCATTAAGCGTGACCTCAGGGTTAAGGGACTGAACAGGGAGGCTGCAATGGATCGTGCAGCATGGAGAGCCGCCATTAGGTGACCAAGGCCGACACATGCAAGCATGTTGGAGCCTTTAAAAACGAAAATGAATACAGACTAATAAATGATGGGAAAGATCCCTTGCAACTGATACCTTTCTCAGGAACACAATAGTTGGCAAGGAGCAACAGTGTAAAGTGGCTTTTAGATCAGTGGGATTGTTTAACAACTCATTATCAAATAGCTTCTTCCTCTTGTGATAAATATGTGTCAAGGGAGCTATTTTCAATGTACTCTGACTCTGCCAATAAGTTTACTTCACATTCCTTAAGCCAGTCCTAAGTGATTTTGAAAGGATTACTTTGCTCTATCAGAAAAATGAAGCAGATCAGTGTAGCCTTCACACTGACCTAGGAAACTCCACTCTTGGAATGCTCAGAAGAATTATGCATCCTGATCATGCAAAGCTTGATGTTAATTTGAACATCAGTTCCATTTATCTGCCCCTGGAGAAAGTGGACTTTGGCTACGAATTTTCTAATCTTCTGGCCATTATGAGACAAGACAATGCAATAACCCATGAAATGTACCAGAATATTTGAGAAAGGTGCCATAAATTTTTAGTGACAGCTTGTAAAGAGCTTCTTTCTCGTATTCCTAGTAATGCTGAAACTCTGAAAAAATTGAAAAACCTGTCACCTAGCATATGCCTTAGCCACACACGGCCACCATTTTCAGAACTTCCATTAGTTCTTGCTGACCAGGCTAAGCTTAGTGAAATTGAAGGCCAGTGGCATCTACTGTTACCGACTGACTGGGCCAACATTTGTGGAGGGCAAATTCCAATATCTGGTTCGTCATTTTGGACCAAAGCCATAACTGTCAAGAATGCTGCTGGAAAGCCTATGGTGACTGACACTGCTGAGTTCGCATTGAAAATATACAGCTTACCAATCAGTAATGCCCTGGTTGACAAGGTATTTTCAAGGGTCAGATCTGTGAAAACTAAACTGAGAAATCAAATGGGACTGGAGCTGTTGACATCAATCCTGAGAATCAAAACATATCTTGAAGAAAATGGGACTTGTTGTGCATCATTTGACCCATCCATGTCTATGCTGAAATATGATTCTTCAATATACAAAGATGGGGTCATGGATGCAAAAGAAGAAGACCTTCTTGATAATCTTCATCTGTGAAGATGTGGGTGTGGAGACTTAATGATTTAAATATGTAAGTATAATGAGGTGCAAGAAAATACTTTCCTTTAGTTCGAAAAATAGTTTCGTTAAGTTGAAAAAATGACTAAGTTCAGACAGTAAGAATGAGTTATGTTTTGTTAAGAAGAAAACAGCTTAGTAATGTAAAAAGAAATGAAATAATTTAAGGAAAAGAAGTAAATTTAGTTGCAGTAATTGAGGAGTTGTGTTAATTAAATTTAGGCTTACTTCACTTCGAACAACCTTACAGGAGCACTGGAGCAGCAAACTGGTAAGTTGTGCAAAGTTAAATTATTTGTGTCTGTATGTACTGTATATACTTTTACAGAGAGAGAGAGAGAGATACGTATATTATATACTGTACATGATTATCTTGGGCTACTTTATAACAAATTCGCTACTTTTGGTCACAAAAATCTGGCAACCCTGCATTTAAGTACAGTATATATTTTTTAGTATGAGAATAGGTCATAAGGGATATTTCAATGGGTAATGAACATGGAAAATTAGTGACCACGTGCACATGGGGTGTTGCCAGGTGATAAATTTGCTACTTCATGGCAATGGCAGTATCAATTAGCCTTTTCCCTTTTCTATATATATTTTTTGGTATAGGAATGGGGCATAGGGCACATTTCAATGGAAAAAGCGAATGGAAAAAACCGGCTGGGAGTTACCTTGTGCGGCCTGGCTCTAGCTATGAGGGGGAGGGGGTAAGGAAGGGGAGGTGGGGAGGCGAGGCAAACACAGAAAAATGGCTAAATTAGTAACACTGGATGCGAGTACTAGCGGTACAGTAGAACCTCTCTCATTCGGACTATATGGGGGGAAGGGTTGTCCGAATTAGCAGATTGTCCGGACCATCAGGGTAATCTCCAGTTCATACCAAAAACTATCTACATATGGTATGTTTGTTAATTATTAACATATGTGGCATGTGTCAACCCTATGTAACTGCAAAAGATGAAAGGATACTAAAATAACCAAACTAATCATGTACGATAGTTTTGTACTGCATAATTTACAGGTAAGGCCATGACAAGAAACTAGCCTACATTTTAAATTGTAGTAAGTGACTAAGGCCCGTGTAGGCAAAAAAATAAATTAATTAATTAACTGTAATATTTGGAATAAAAATAAAACTTATGTAGGCAAAAAATACATTGTCATCTTTGGCATATTGATAACGCCCATCTGGGCAAGAAGCTAATGTTTGATGTACAAGTAAAGCACATTTAAGTACAAAAAATAACCTACAGTAATCATTAAACACTGTAGAATATTCTGACTCATTTTTGTGTAAGCAAACTCCTCCTTTTAACACCTTTATTCATTGCAGAAGCTACACTTGCATTAAGGGGCATGGTAAGGAGGATTAACTTTTGAAATACAGTGTAAAAATATAAACGGTTGGTGAACTAGTTGATGGAACAAATGCTAGCGTGTGTTTAAACAGGTGCCCATGTTGCAACCTAGCGTGATCCGAGACTAAACGAATGATGATCGCTTTCCGCGCCGATACTGAAAATGACTTTAGAATTACTTTCAACATATTTTTGGAGCTTACTATTTTTAAATTTTGTCCGAATTAACAGAAATCCGGATTAAAGGGGTCCGGACCAAAGAGGTTCTACTGTATTAGCAGCGCTGTCTATAGCTACACACTGGCAGTACTACTAGATGATATAAGACCGCACTTGAAAGCCCAGGGGATTTTTTAAAAAACCTGAATCACAAAAGTGACTCCCCGCAGTATGGTACATATGTAACGAGCGTCACGAAAGTGACAGCCCCCGGGTTAGGGGTTAAGGTGAGTGGTGATAGGCTTGGAGGTGAAGGGGGAGGGGTTTCTGAGGTTGTAGGTCCTACTGTCCCCTGGAGGAGGGCCTTCAGGATCCTGAGAAGGCCCTTCTGCCTCAACCTCCCATATAAATCCCTCACAGTCACACACTGACACATCATCGTCTTCATCATCAAGGGGAAGTGCAATACTGCAATTTGACTGGCACACGTCAGGAGTCACGAGGAAGGCGTACTGGACTGGTGCGGCAGTACTAAGGAAATGTTCCTCAGTGTTAGCCATCTTCCCGTGCGTGCGTGGGTAATAGTACTGGACGCAGCACATCAGTACTAGAGAAAAACTCCTTGGATATGGCCCACTTTGCACGGACGATCTGTACTACAGTTATAAATTAATTTTTTTGCCGACCATACTGGACGAAAACTTTACTGGACAAATGTGTACTGGACACAAGGGTACTGTACAGTATTAAGGTTAGGTTAACTTTAAGGTTACCATAGGGCATATGCATCTTTTTCAGGAATGATTATCTGTCTAAAGATGAATGTTGAGATGAGCAGAGTTATGGTCTTCAAGACAAATGAAGCCACTGAATGTACAGTGAGGCTGGATGAGGAGGTAATGGAAAATGCGAGTGCGTTTAAGAACCTGGGGAGTGTGACGAGTAAGGATGGAAGTTTACAGGGTGAAGTGCTTGAAAGGATAAAACAAGGAACACCGGCTGATTATTCTTTGAAAGCAGTCATAATGAACAAGGAAGTGAGCATGGAAGTGAAAAAAAAAAATTGGTGCATGATAGTACTGTGATACCAATCCTAACGTATGAAAGTGAAACCTGGATCTTGCTGGAAGGACACAAGCCAAAAGCAAGAAAGTGGAAATGAGTTATGTGAGAGGAGCATGTGGAGTTATGTGGAGAGACAGACTGACAAATGAGGAAGTGAAGGAGCGTTGTGTTTTGGGCGTGGATGTGATAGAAAGAGTTAGGAGAAATACACTGAGGGGGTTTGGCCATGTGGAGAGGATGGATAGCAAGAGACTAACAAGGAAAGTGTATGTGAGTGAGGTGGATGGGGGTAGAGGAAGGGGGAAGTTGAGGATGAGATGGTGGGATGGAGTGGACAGGTATTTGAAAGTGGGAGGTGTGAGTTGGAAGCAGGACAGTGAAATGGCGCTGGACTGGGAGAAATGGAGACGATTTGTTTGTGGCCACCCCTTGCAGGATTGAGGCATCTGGCAAATAGATAGATAAACAGATATCTGTCTTACGTGGAAAGTGGGGTAAAACTGCAGGAGAGCACCAACGAGTAAACTTTACAACTGTATTATTTTCCTCATTAAACTATAACGTAATTATCACTGCACGGTAAGAGATTAAAATGCTGCGGAAATGGGGTGCGACAAAATACCGAATCAGCAATTATTTACTGAACGGACACCAAATCGACACTTTTAAATGGGAAATATTATTTTTTCACCGTATAGGTTCATACACACCTAATTATCTGAAATCTGGTCAAAAATTTGTGTTCAATTTAACTATTAATAAAAAATCAGGATTCAGAACAAAAATTTGCTAAAGTTAGCAGAAGTGTTTTGCCTCTAGATTGACAACTCACCTTGACAGACGTCTGTTTTGAATATATATTCATTTACAATGTAAATACATTTATTTGTGCTTTAAATCAATATTTAAGCAAAATGGAATCTGTCAATGCATGCTGGCAATCTGAGGGGTAAATATCCGCCAGCTTTAACATGTTTTAGCTCTGAAACCAGATTTTTTTTTTTAACAATAGTTATATTAAGCAAAAATTTTTGACCAGATTTCAAATAGCTTAATTGTGCATGAAACTATATGGTGATAAAAATTATATTTTCCATTTAAAAGTGCTGATTCAGTATTTGTCGCACCGGCGGAGATGTGCAATTCTGAATATATTAGGTATAAAACCATCAGTTATAGCTACATACAAGCCATGACAAGGAGACACCCACCATGTTGTAATTCTAGGTTGCTTCAGCACCAAAGTCAATCCGTCACTAGTTATTTGTCCCTACCTAACCTAACCTAACCTAACATAACTTGGCCTAACCTAACTTAATTTGGCAGTTCTTTACCAAACAGGCATGGCGATTCCACCAAAATTATAACAAACTCAAGATCTGAAGATAAGTAATTTTGGTATTTATGCAACACACATAGCTGTTGAATTGTAACTGCAAGAAGTGATTGGAAAAAGACAAAATATACCTATTTGCAGGAATAAATGGATGCGGTCAGGTCGCTCACGGCAGTGTTTCCTGTCGATCTCTTTGACTGGCCGTGTGTTTACCAACCATCATTACAGCTATCACAAAATGATTTAGGACCTCCTCCTACAAGGTATTAAAAAACACAGAAATAATAGTACAGTATATCACAATGTTTGCTCATGAAATGCCATTCATTAATATGTAATCATGTTTCCTTTGTTTTTCAGGACCAGTTGGATGTGTTTTGGCATGGAATCACTTAGATCTCTAAAGTAATCCAAGGACATTTCTTTGCGCTAAACATTTGCAGTTCAGTCTTGGGGTTGTCCAGATTGGGTGTCTTATTCTCTGCCATGATTTTCTTCATCTTTGCCCAGCAGTTTTCTATCAGATTTAGATCTGGACTGTTGCCAGGCCAGTTGAGGACTTCAATCCGATTATCCTGAAGCCATTTTGTCACCTTTCTTGCTTGTGACATGGTGAACTGAATTGTGCATGAAAAAGTCACACCCATGAATAGCACAAAACTTTAACAAATGATCTTTCAGAACTTGAATTTACCAGCCACCATTCATCATCAAGTTCTTAGGAAGAAAGTAGAGGCCTCCCCTTCCCATTTCACCTGAGAACCACCCCCGTACCATTACTGATTGTGGGTGCTTAACAGTCGGCACCATGTAAGCACAGTCATATCGACTATGGGAGGATGGGCGACGAACCTTGGCAGAACACACCTGGAACACTTGAAATGTGCTTTCATCGGAAAACATAACTTTTCTCGACTCATCCAATGTCCAATGTGCATACTTCTTGGCAAACCGAATGTGTTGCCTCGTCATGCAGTCAGTGAGAAGCGTTTTCTTGGCTGCAGTTCGGCCTGACAAACCCACCTCCTTCTGCAAGTGGTGTTGGATAGTTTGAACTGAGACGTCTTGTAACAGCTGGGGATGCATTCTCTTCAATTCTGCTGCTGTCAGTCGAGGATTCTTGATTACTTCCCATTTCAGAAGCGAATCTGTACCTCTGGAAGTTATCTTCTTCTTTCCACAGCCACGCTTGTGCTCTGGTACGACATCAGGTGGCAGGCCACGCGCTGCAGCAAGACTCTTCATGACAGTCAACTTTGTGCATCCAGTACGTTCACAAATCGTGTTGATAAGGACATTATCCTGCCTCCATGCAATAATGCAGACCCTCTCATCCCTTAAGCTGTACTTTCCAGGCATGAAAACACGAATCTAGGAAAATAACATGGCAAATGGTAATGCATATGATAAAAGAGGGACGTGCAAGCTCGGAGCGAAGGGAACATACAAAACCACTCTCGCTGCTGGGCAAGCACTGATGGGCTGAGTGTTTCACCACCTCCTGCCAACACCAGAAGAGTTGCCAGTTAGAGCACTTCTTGCCCCCAGAATTCACTCGTTAGAGGTGGAAACACAAAGCAAAGACCGACACCTCTCCCATAGCAATTCTGTGTGTGTAGGTCCTAAGTCACTTTGCGGTAGGTGTATGACTGGACACATCAGTGTATCCTGTGTCAAAGCAATGGGAAACTTAATGATTTAACCAAACCTAACGTAACTAAACGAAACCTCACCGCTAAATTTTTGGAAATACGCCCAACTGACGGGCACTGAAATAAATACACTCACTGCTGAATTTATGCAATTCTAAGCATTTTCCCTTATATGAGCATTTATTGCTAATGCCTTTCTTTGCAGCTACATAAAAAAGAAGAAAGGGAGGGGGAATCTCCAGCTCCTACCTCTGCCTTTCATTGCATTTTAAGGAATTGTTGAACGTAGAGGATGGAAGTAATGCGAGTATAAGTGGCTGGGGAATGGCTGGGAGAAGGAGGGAGGTGAGAAGACAGGAAGAAATCAGTAGGATAGAAGTTGTGGAAGCAATGAAGAAAGTTAAATCGGGGAAAGCCCCAGGAATTGATGGAGTGTGTGGTGAAATGCTGAAGCATGGGGGAGAGATAGTAGTAGAATGGATGTGGAAGATGTGCAGATTGGCCTGGGAGGAAGGTAGAGTCCCGGAGGATTGGAAGTCAGGTATAATTATTCCCTTGTACAAAGGAAAAGGGGAAAAAGAAGTGTGTGGTAATCACTGGGGCATTTGTCTTCTTAGTATAAAAGGAAAAGTGTATGGTAGGATACTTATAGACAGAGTTAGAGAAAGAACAGAGAAATTTGTTGGAGAACAACAGGGAGGCTTTAGGAAGGGAAGAGGTTGTGTAGATCAGATATTCATTCTTAGATCTTTAGTGGAAAAGTTTCTAGAGAAGGGAAAGAAGTTGTATGCGGCTTTCATGGATTTGGAGAAAGCATATGACAGGGTGGATAGACAAGGATTGTGGAAAGTGTTAAGAATATATGGAGTAGATGGGAAGTTGTTGAATGCTGAGAAGAGTATGTACAATGATGCGAAGGCTGCAGTGCATGTGGATGGTGAACTAAGTGAATTTTTCTCTTTGAAAGTTGGTTTGAAACAGGGATGTGTCATGTCTCCATGGTTGTTCAATCTGTACATGGATGGGGTAATAAAAGAGGTACAAGGTAGGGTAGTGGATGTTGGAGTGGCCCTGGTGAGAGAGGATAGTGTTTGGAAACTCCCTGTACTGTTGTTTGCAGATGATACTGTGTTGTTGAGTCAAGACGAAGGGAAGCTGCAAGGCTTGGTGGATGAGTCTGAGTGTGTAAGAAACGGAACCTAAAGGTGAATGTAGGGAAGAGTAAAGTGATGGTCTTTGAGAGAGGTGAAGTCAGTGAATGTACAGCGAGGTTAGATCGTGAGGAATTGGAAAATGTGAGTACATTTAAGTATTTGGGTAGTGTGATGAGTAAGGATGGAGGTGTGGAGGGTGAAGTGCTTGAAAGGGTACAGCAGGGGAGAAAGGTTGCTGGTTCCTTGAAAGCAGTGATAAGAAACAGGGAAGTGAGCATGGAAGTGAAAAAGTTACTACATGACAGTATTGTGATACCAACTCTAACGTATGGAAGTGAAGCTTGGACATTGTTGGAAGGACACAAGTCAAGAGTGAGAGCAGTGGAAATGAGTTATTTAAGAGGAGCCTGTGGAGTCACGTGGAGTGACAGGCTGACGAATGAGGATATAAAGGAGCGTTGTGGTGTGGATGTGGATGTGATAGGAAGCGTTATGAGGAACACACTGAGGTGGTTTGGCCATGTGGAGAGGATGGAGGGTGAAAGACTGACAAAGAGAGTGTATGTGAGTGAGGTGGAGGGGGGAAGAGGGAGGGGGAGGCCGAGGATGAGATGGAGGGATGGGGTGGAGAGGTATATGAGAGAGGGGGGTGTGAGTTGGGAGCAGGGCAGTGAAATGGCGGGGGACAGGGCGACTTGGAGGCGATTTGTTTGTGGCCACCCCAAACGGGATTGAGGCGTCTGGCAATAGATAGATAGATAGATAGCATAAACTAAATGTCGAACAAATGATTCTCACTTTACATTAGCTGGACGTATTTCCGAAATAATACTTCACCTGCATTTGACCAGTTTTCAGTTAAAAAAAAAAAAATGGTAGACATTGGTGGAATATTTACATATTCTAAATCCTCATTTATAGTATTTAGCGGTAAGTTTGTAAAAATGCACATTAGCTGTGGTAATCCAGGAGAAATAACAAGTAACCTGTGAAAGACTCATTTCAATAGAAACCAGGGAAAGGCTGTGCCTGTTTGGTAAAGAATTAATCCTAATTCAATCAAACCTACATTAATTTAGCCTAACCTAATTAACCTCAACAATTTGTGATGAATAAATTTCAGGTCCAAAATGACCCACTGCCCTCTGTAGGATGTCACTGCCAAAGTCAACAAACTTTGAGCTCCTGAGTAACTTTTTTTTTTTTTTCCTGCTGAAACTGGATGTCATGAATGAAGTACATAGTCTTTAGTAACATAAATTATATTTCAGCAGAATCTGGGCATCATAAATGAATTTACAATTATGAAAGATGATCCCTGTCATACAATTTTCGTTATTTGTTAATGGGAGCTTCCTGCAGTCTGTCCAAAAGTGGTAATGTTACAGTAACATATTCAATAACATTCTTTTGCGACATATTACTTTAAAGTCACTTACATTAATCTGCTGTACAATACATGGGTAACTGCATTTCTGGATATTGACACTGACAGTGTTTACCTAAAAATCTTACCTTTTTTCATGTACATATGTACTCCACGGCAACCTGGAAACAATAAGAAAAAAATAAGTAACTAAACAAAAAGTAACTTAGAGAAAAACTTCGCTTCAACTGCAACTTCCTGGTCAATTTCGCTTAATAGCATTGAATAAGATTTCTTTATCATAACACGGCGGAACCATAAAAATACCTAATATGTGGCAGCAGACGACTAAACCAATACAGAGAATAAAGGTTGCACATGAATCTTTCAGAAAATAAAGTATGCCTCTTCATCTTACTTCCGTAACCAAGGCCTCGTAGCAGAATATGGCGTACAGTGTAAACAAACAAAGCCAGCATTTTATATACATTTTTAAGCTTTGATAATGTAGCTTCTCGGGATATAATCACTGCAATTCTTAATGCAATTATTTCGACTGAACAATATATACCTACTTGTTTTTATCTAGTGATTGACTGGTTGCGAGTGAAAACTGCAACATCGTGACCGAAACTGATATAGTCGCCGCGAGTTCCCGACTCGCACAGTTAAATTCGGAACTATTATTTATTTATTTATTCATTAACTGAATTTAAAAGAATTTAATGTTTGTTGCTGTTCAAGTATACAGAGTACATAATTATACAACAAAAGGGGGCGGTGGGTTGTGCCACATACAAGTTGCCATTCGCACTATAATTATCGTACATGTACGATCAAACGCCTCTGGTACTATGTACGTACCTTTTCTTATTATCGTACAGAAGGTACGATAATTTTTTTATGGCATGTTAATTTAAAACAAAAGAAAAAAAGATAAAAAAAAGCCTTTTATCAAGAGTAAATCCCTTCCATAGATAGTACGTTATCTGAAAAATGAGAAGTCGTAATTTTCCTTAGTGCACTTGGGGTAATTGAGTCTATGGGATAATTAGGCTTGTTGTGCTTGTACGGTACGAAATGTACAGGCACATTTCAAGTCACACTGACGGTTGACTGTTAAGGTTTGATATTCGTCAGTCGTCACCGTAAAGGTGTTGGGTAGCGATGGGCGATACTCGATTTTTTCTGTAATCGATTATTTCGATTACTTTTGTGGTCAGTAATCGATTACTTTTGCCTTAAAATAGATATTATATGGGTATAATGGGAAAATACTTCATAAGATAAAATGTGGCTTCATTGTAGTCTCTCCAAGCATGATATTGTTACGTCCCTGTCCCCACACTGCTACAGGCTCCAACAGCAGTAGTACAGTATAGGAAGGACGTTGCCCAGTGCGTTGTTCCTCTTATGGTCAGCCTTTAGGTGTGCAGTACACAAGATCAGCTGAGGCGAAAATAAACACTGGCTCCTTAAAGTTCACTGTCTTTATTTTCCACACAATTCCACCCAACGCTCCTCAACTTCACTGTTCTCACAAGCACACACTTTATAGATTGCAGTTACACTTAATGTTTAACAACACTTCACAGTTAGTACACTTAATACTTGCTAACACTTCACTTATTACACAAGTACTGAAAATAATCTTCACTGACAGTAATTACACTTAATACACTTCACTGTCTTTTCAAGTTCCAATGATATACAAACTTCAATAACCCTTCACTGTTTTCCACTGTTTTCATAAGTACCAAAAATATACAATCTTCACTGACACCGACTGCACTTCACACAAACTGACCTGAAACCCGACTAAACTCCAAACTGACTGACACCTCACTAAACTTGTTATAATCTCTACCCCATCCTTATATAAGCTTGCATTGTTCTACAAACGTCCACTTCTCCAACATTCTAGGACATACTGTCTTGCATCAGCCCCTAGCAACAACAGTTACCAAATACCAACTACGAGACATCAAAACATGCTAGAGTTGTCTTACATTACATAACACTCTAAATCATTAACCATACGAACTTAAATTACATAATTTAACAAGCAATTACTTCATTAAAACATTATAAAGAAAAAGAGCACAAAAATAAATGAATGTTTAACTTACGAAATAACTAAGCTCACAAACACCAGGCAAATTGGCAACTCTGACGACTCGTACCGAAACTTAGAGTACCAGAAACGTCTCGAAGGTACGAGACTACCTAACTGGTAAAATCCCCTTCATAACACTACCCCCTCCCTAGTTCTTTGTCGTCCCGACAAAACTACACAATATACATAAACATAAACCCTAATTCTAATGAAACATTTAACTATACGCAAAATAATCTTTCAACTTATCAGGTCTTCTTCTATGCCGCTTCTGACGATGTCCTTGCTCTTACGCACAGTCCACTCCTCCAGGAAGGTCTTGATCCTCTTCTTGACACAGCACACATCACAGGTCCGACACCACTCTTCAACATCCTGACGCATGCCAATCCAATGGAACTTGTGTCGCAGCCAGCTTAGATTTGTCTTCACTCCCAGGTGCCCACTAGTGATCTGGTTATGGGACTTATCCAAGATCTCAGACCTCATCTTCTTCAGAACCACCAGTTTCCAACACTCGCTGAGGCCATTGGGCGTCTCCCACTGACGCTCCAGTAGTCCATTGCAACGAAGAAGGTCCCACTGACTCAAGCAGCTTCCGGTCGCAGGGCCCAACCTGGAACTCCTCCCCATGATGGTCGCACTGCACTCTGCTGCAGCCACTCCAGCACCGGTTGCAAATCTGCACCCTCCATCTGCATCCTACCCAGGTCTTCTTCGTCTAACGCCAGTCCCATCAGAACAGTACAGCTGCATTTCTTCCTATGATTCCCATTCCTACTACACCGGATGTCATCTGTCCTGTCTTCTCGCACACTATTCATCAAGGTTCTCTTGCATTTCTTCAGTTGTGGATCTTCTGCACCCTTCTTCTTATCATCCCAACCATTCTGATCCGCAAGTAACTCAAACTGTGCACGGTAAGCTTCCCAAGATACACTACCATCACTTTCTTGAGGTTTCTTCATAACTAGATCCCCATTATAGCCATGCACTTCACTGGTTTGGGGTCTAATAACTGAGGCATCAAAATTAAGTCCAGGACTTACAACTTCTGTATTCTGATTATTCAGCCCTGTAATGCCATCTTCAGATGCCCGGGATCCGTCAAGATTCACCATACACTGTCCATTCCCTTCATATGCTCCCTGTACACTAACCTGAGGCTCAGCAGTGCAATATTTCTCTACAGCCTCAATTTTCTCACTAATTATTTTCACATGGTCGACTACATGCTTCAACTGGTTATCTACATGCTGTCTGCACTCCATCACTATTCCCTCACTAATCTTCATCTGGTTGCCCACATGTTGTTTGCACTCTGTCACTATTTCCTCACTATCTGTCTTCAGCTGTTCGTCTACATGCTGTTTACACTCTGTCACATTATTGCTTACCTCATACTTCTGCTGCTCTAGCTTGGCGTCTACTTCCTCTTTAAGCTGTTGCTGTTCTTCCTTCATTTCCCCCATGAATGCATCTGGCTGTCCTTGCATCCTCGGCTGTAATTCCCTCTGTTGCTCCTCTGATTCCTCTTGAAGTCGCTCATATCTTTCTTTTTGTTCTTCATGTTGTGCCTCTAGTATTTCCCTATTTGCCTTCAACAGTACACTTCGTGCCTGAAATAGTTCTGTGACTTCTTTAGTTTGTTCCTGTATTAGTTCTTTGATTTCGTTTCTGAACTGTTCACTTTGGGCCTAAAATTGTCCTTAGAGTTTTTCCTGTCCATCACTCTGTGCCTCTATATATATATATGCTTGTAGTGTTTGTAATAAGTTTCATAATTCCACCCAGCGATGCCTCTTCCTGCCTAGCTTGGCCTCTTGTCTGGACACCTTCTTGCTCCATGTCGAAGGTTAGACTCACTGCAACCCTGAAATAATAATCCTTACTCCTGACACCAGTGTTACGTCCCCGTCCCCACACTGCCACAGGCTCCAACAGCAGTAGTACAATATAGGAAGGACGTTGCCCAGTGCGTTGTTCTTCTTATGGTCAGCCTTTAGGTGTGCAGTACACAAGATCAGCCGAGGCGAAAATAAACACTGCCTCCTTAAAGTTCACTATCTTTATTTTCCACACAATTCCAACCAACGCTCCTCAACTTCACTGTTCTCACAAGCACTGGAGCTATACACACTTTATAGATTGCAGTTACACTTAATGTTTAACAACACTTCACAGATAGTACACTTAATACTTGCTAACACTTCACTTATTACACAAGTACTGAAAATAATCTTCATTGACAGTAATTACACTTAATACACTTCACTGTCTTCTCAAGTTCCAATGATATACAAACTTCAATAACCCTTCACCGTTTTCCACTGTTTTCACTCACTCTCTCTCACTCATTGCCAGACGCCATGTATCCCAGACGGGGTGGACAATGGCTTAGAGTTAATTGTTTTACAGGGAGGGGCACTAATCCTCCACCAACCCCACTTGACACGTAGGGATGCCAACAGCATCTGGTGTTCCCAGGCGGTCACCCATCCAAGTACTAACCAGACCCAACGTTGCTTAACTTCGCTGATCGGACGGGAAGCGGTGTACTCATTTTCACAAGGACCAAAAATATACAGTATTTAATGACACCGACTGCACTTCACACAAACTGACCTGAAACCCGACTAAACTCCAAACTGACTGACACCTCACTAAACTTGTTATAATCTCTACCCCATCCTTATATAAGCTTGCATTGTTCTACAAACGTCCACTTCTCCAACATTCTTGGACATACTGTCTTGCATCAGCCCCTAGCAACAACAGTTACCAACTACGAGACATCAAAACATGCTAGAGTTTTCCTACAGTACATAACACTCTAAATCATTAACCATACGAACTTAAATTACATAGTTTAACAAGCAGTTACTTAAATAAAACATTACTGAGAAAAAGAGCATAAAAATAAATGAATGTTTAAGAACATAAGAAGAGAGGATAACTGCAGTAGGCCGGTTGGCCCATGCTAGGCAGTTCCTAGAAGAGTAGCTGAACTACTGGAATGAGATAAGGACAGCAAAAAGAAGCTCTCTCCCGCCCTCCAGCCGAAGCCGGCAGGAAAAAGTCAGAAAGAACACCACGCAGTATAGATAAACTAGCGTGGACATTTCATAGGAAAGTGTGAAAGGAGAATTGAGACTACCATAGTGTAACGTGAAAAGGAAAAAGTATGAATTAGTATTGGTTATAAGATTTTTTTTTCTATACCCAACCCTTATTTGTCATATGCTTACCTAGACTATGCTTGAAACTCTCAATGGAAGAAGCAGCAACTACTTTACTAGGCAGCTTATTCCATTCGCCTACTACTCTATTACCAAACCAGTTTCTACCCATTTCCTTATTGAAACGGAATTTTTCTAGTTTGAAACCATTACTTCTAGTTCTATCCGGTATGCTCACTTTAAGTACCTTGCTAATATCTCTCTTATTTATACCCTTCATCCACTTAAACACCTCAGTTAAGTCTCCCCTTACGCTACGCCTCTAGCAAATGCAGACAGTCTTTTCAGTCAGTCTTCATATGACAGGTTCCGAATATCATGTATCAGTTTTGTCATTCTTCTCTGTACATTTTCTAACGAGTTAATATCCATTCTATAGTAAGGAAACCAAAATTGTACTGCGTAGTCTAAGTGCGGCCTTACTAAAGCTAGATAAAGTTGCAGTATTACCTTTGATGACCTATTGCTCACGCTTCTCGAAATAAATCCTAGGACCCTATTCGCTTTATTTCTCGCATTAATTTACTGTTGCCTTGGTTAGAGGTCTTTACTAACCATAACTCCTAGCTCCCTCTCGCATTCCGATTTGCTAATTTCTTTGTTATCTAAGTTGTATTTAGTATCTCCAGTGGTCTTGCCTACATTAAGTACTTTACATTTTTCAACGTTAAATTCCATTTGCCAAGTTTTAGTCCATTTGGACAATGTATCGAGGTCTTTTTGTAAGTTATGGCAATCGTCAGTCGAGTTAATGATACGCCCCGTTTTTGTATCGTCGGCAAATTTGCTGATGCTGCTATTGACTCCTAAGTCTAGATCATTTATATATATAATAAATAATAAGGGACCGAGTACTGAACCCTGTGGTACACCGCTAGTTACTAATCCCCAGTCCGACTTAGTAAACTCCAACTGTTTGTGTAGTACACTTTCAGGTTATTACGAGTAGTTATGCCTCTACCTTGGGATTTATTATTTTATATTTTGTTACTAACTGGGACACTCTTTACTTTACTAAGATAATTTTTTGTACTGTCACTTATCGCCCCTTGATCATCGCTTGTTCTGTTCTCTATCATAGTCTGCTCAATTTGAGGTGCCTGGGTGGATGTATCTTCACTAATGGTTAAACTGTTGATCTTATTTTTGCAAGTCTTGATGCATCCATCCAAACATGGTAATAATGATTTCTGAGTGTAGTTGCTGTAACTTCCCGTACATCTACTTCTCAGCCTCGAAATAACCCCTCTAACTCCCTATCAATCCAGCTAAAACATTAACTCCTTGCCTGCTGAGTCCCATCCCAACTATACAAGACACTCCGTCCATAAAACCGGTCCC
Source organism: Coenobita brevimanus (assembly GCF_032717465.1). Classification (NCBI taxonomy): domain Eukaryota; kingdom Metazoa; phylum Arthropoda; class Malacostraca; order Decapoda; family Coenobitidae; genus Coenobita; species Coenobita brevimanus. The sequence goes on along the minus strand of NC_137032.1, from coordinate 30,593,813 downwards.
AGCTGTCTATGAAAGGTAAAGCATTATCTTTACAATACCTTTCAAGGCGGCAATTAAAGACCTATCGCCCTGCTCAACCATTCCCTCCCAACTCGTCTCCTAGGGAAAACACCGAGTACTTCAGGGGTTCCTCTCCTCTCCCTAACCTTCTTTAACATCAACTTGTACTGCAGCCATAGTAGGCCTACCTCACTTTTACGCCTACTAATATCATTACCTCCTACACTGAGGCACAGAGTGAGCTTGTATCCACAATCCTTCATGATATTTGAAATTTTTTCTGTCACATTAGCCACCCTGTCCCCTGGAAGACACACATGTTTAGTGAGTGGCATATACATGGCTCTGTTAAGATATCTCACCTGGGAGTCTCCAACAACGGCAACATTTTTCTTATCTTTTTCTTTTTCACTATACTTACCTGTACGGGAGGTTCTTTCACCATCCTTCTCCTCTACTTCCCTCTCTGCTTTCCCTTCACATTCGTCCCGTAGTGCGTCAAATGCATTAGTGGTCCTTATTTCGGCTTGCTTCTTAAGGATGAACTTCGTTGCACCCTTGTGAACAAGTGTCCAACCTTCAGCCTTTTTCTCTCTCTCTCTTCCAACATCTCCAACAATTCCCTCATTTGTGACTTCTCCTGCCGGAGAACCTGAACCCCCCACTTCAGTTCGAGAAGTTCTTCCTTTATATCAAGGTACTCCCTCTCGAAACTTGCAGTGGGGACACAACTCTCCGTAGAGGAGGCCATCACGCACAACTTCACACAGGGGTATCACAGGTCACTACAACACACTAACAACACCATCACAGGTCACTAGCACAACACTATCACAGGTCGCTACCACAACACTATCACAGGTCACTAGCACAACACTATCACAGGTCGCTAGCACAACACTATCACAGGTCACTAGCACAACACTATCACAGGTCACTAGCACGTCTGAGCAGACTGACCTCACGAGAGCGACTGGACTGACCTCACGATCTTTTTATTAGCGAATATGTGTACGCCCGAAAAAAAAAAAAAATGTTCAGTATTGAAATGAAGAATGGAAATTGTATATTCGAGATATATGGCTTTGTTTATCAGTCACATCGAACAATTCACAAATCATTTAATTCACGGCTAAATATGCACCAAAATAGATTAAATGGGATCCAGTACAGAAATCAGGTCATGGAATAGTATATACGAGTACAGTGACTTAATGATATTTTGACACTCTAATACATCCTCGTATTGGCAAAGTACTACATATAGGCAGAAGCAGCTGGAGGAACTGAAAGACTTGGTATATATTACGAAGCCTGAGAGCGCGAGTGGATCCAGCCTTGAAATCTTGACGTCATTAGTGGAACACATGATGGAAAACAGAAAAGTTAACTCTTCTTAAGACCACTCCCTGCTGATTGCGTGATATACAGAAGAATGAAGTCTAACATTTATCTTCACCATGTTTTGACACCGATCGTCTTAAAATAGGAACTTGCTTACATCATCCTGCCCTCAGTTTTAGTAATACGATCTATACTGTATATTCCACCAGCATGACACATGGAGCATGACACAAGATTCTGACAAATTTGTTCCTCATAAAAGCTTAAAGATAGTTGGAACGTCCGTACACTTTTCCTCTTACTCCTGCTCCACTCCTAATCTCTCTCTCTCTCTCTCTCTCTGTTCCTTTCCCTCGCACCCCGGGTCGATATCACTACTATTTCTCGTCTAAGAACGGAGAGAGAGAGAGAGAGAGAGAGAGAGTGTTCATTATATGCAAGGGGTTACCCAAGGATTATTTTAGTGGATTTGGTCAGGTTCGTGGTGTTTCTGCTGATTTATTTATTCGTGTGTGTGTGTGTGTGTGTGTGTGTGCGCGCAGCTGAATGTAACGTGAGTGTGAACAATGAGTGTATGGCTCTGATATAATGCCTGCCGACTGCACGAGAGTTATTTACGCAGACAATTTTTACTCAGTTCAGTGCTCTAACAACAGCCTAAGTTACATCGAGGTCTCCAGATGAAATACTGGGTGATCAGGGGAAGAAGAAATTTTTAAATATTTTTGTAATTCATTGGTTCGTCCACTTTAATCTAATAATTTTCTTGTGGCTCATTGGTTAATACAGTGTATGAATACTGTAGTTTAACATCCTTTCATACTGTAGCACGTTTCCGCGACCAGTGACATATTTTACTGTCAGAGTCTTGCTACAGCTTATTACTCAGTACAAAGATGTTAGCTTTAGACCAGGTTAAACACATCATTGTAGTGGAGGTGATGATGATGGGGATGACTGTGCTTTGGTGGCGGATGTGGTAGCGATGGTTGCTGTGGTATTCATGATTTTGGTTGTAGCAGTGTGTGTATTGGTGGAGATACTTGTTTGTGAACAGGATGTGATGACGGTCGAAGAGGTAGGGACTGCGTTGATTATGCAGCAAGATGTATTGCTATGATGGTGCTGGAGAAGGTGGGATCATAGCTAAACAGTTTTGAAGAGAACGTTGGTGGTGACTGTGCAGTGGTGTTGAGGTTGACGGTGAACTGATGAACATTGGAACAATGTTTTTTTTATTGCTGTGTGGCAAGTACACTGGAGGATATAATTGCTGTGTTATGATGGGAGTTACGGTGCTAGTGAAGAAGTAAATTATTATGCATTTATAGTGAAGGATCTGATTGTTATATTATGATGGGAATGGTGGAGGTAGTTGTATACTGTTGCTATGGTGCTGGTTTTAAAGGCAATTAACATGCATTTGTGATAAAGTTGGAGGAACTACTTGAGCAAAAGTGGTCAAATGATTGTGTCCAGTTCCGACTCCTTTTTGAATCAGGAGTCTCTGACACACACACACACACACACAAGCAGCTCTGTCTACCATAATGTGTTCGTGTGTGCGTTGTCACGACGCGCACACACACACACACACACACACACACACACACACGCACACACACACACACACACACATATACAAGCAGCTCTTTCTACCATAATGTGTTCGTGTGTGTGTTGTCACGACGCTGTACACAGACTCGCCGTGTAGAAAGAGATGGGGCCTTCACCAGTCACACACACGCAGACCCACATGAAGTATATGAATGACAGCACGACATAAATGCTGTCTAAGTGTAGGCGCCTGAGGCTAGGTTACCATAGTCCAGCACACTGAAGGGCAAATGGCAGACCTATTTACCTTGATAGTATTACAGTTTGAAAGAATAAGCTCAAAGGCAATTAAATTTATGATTCACTGCTGCAATTCCTCTCACATAAAAGAAGAATATTTTTACCCTTTCACACAGTCAGTTAATTCTTAGGCCTTAGTCTACCCTGCCACATATCAGAGAAAGCATACGTTTGCCCACGAAATAAAATTTGTAACTTATTCGGGCGTCCGGATCTGGACCCTTTGCAACAGCTAATGAACTCTTTCTTGACAAACAGACGGATAGACACGGCTGAATACATAACCTTCATCCAAATTCGTTGGCGGTGATAAAAATCTCCAGTAACCTCTTGGGGATCGAAGCTATGCGAGGCCGTCACTCCTACTGGGGCATCCTAATCACTAAATCACAAAGCTGAGTCTATGTTGACTGATGCTAATTGTTTTTGTAAGGCATGTGTACTGTTGGAACAGCAAGCTGTGGAGAAGATGGTGGTAACAGTAAGAAGTCTGGAAGGGATGCTGGTTATGGCGGGAACAGATGGAGAAGCAACAGATGGTGGGGAAACTGAGGTGAAAGGTTGTGAAGTTGAGAAAAAAGTTGATGACGATAATGATGATGATGATGGATTTTATGGTGAGAGGTGAAAGCTTATGAAGCTGAGGAAAGAAGATGTGATGATGATAGTAGTGATGGTCACAGTGTTGGTTAAGGAGTTGAACAGGTAAACAGATAGTGATAGAAATTACGGAGAGGCAGTCTATGGTGAAACGAAGAACTATATCTGTATATTAATGATGCTGTTTATGTGGGTACATTTGTGATAAGGCTGCTTGTAGTAGCAGTAGTAGTAGTAGTAGTGGTAGTAGTAGTAGTAGTAGTAGTGGTAGTAGTAGTAGTAACTTAAGAATGGTGAGGGAATAGGGAGGGATTTGAGGTAAGTTCGTATAACCAGGCAGCTCCACGGCCCGGCCATATCGGTGTCACTACGTGAAAGCGTCCCTCTCCAGCATCTAAGAATAATAACCACATAAGATAGTAGTGTTTATGTGGGTATGATTATTCTCCCATCTGAACAATATACGGCACTGTGATATCAAAACATTTTTTCTTATTCTCCCCTCTGAACAATACACAGCACTGTTATACCAGAACATTTCCTGGTTTTCGATCCTTGTCTTTCAAAACATATAATTGTTTTGTTAGTTATTATCTTCCCTAAAACAAACAGCTACGGTAGGACCAGCAGGTCTTTTGCTGTTTCCGTTCCTTTGTACTCCTTCGTGGCGAACGGTTGTGAAGGTGAGGAAAAGGATGGTGACGATATTGATACTGATGATGGTGGCGGTAATGATGTTATTGGTGGTAACGCGGGTCATACCGGAGATACTGATGATGATGATGGTAATGATATATACGTGATATAAGTCAGTTTAGGCCAAGTTACAGTAGAAAGAGCAGAGGCTACCCTGATTAAAATCGTCTGGCATTTATTTGTTATAGTACAAAGGGAAACAAAAAGTAACAGTCCTCGAGTTCCTCTAGAGCAGTGGTTCCCAACCTGTGGTACGTGTACCACTAGTGGTACGCAAGGGCATTCCAGGTGGTACGCGAGCACTTTCGGGGTCATGTGTGATTTTTAGTTGTCAGCACTTGACAACTATTATAACGTCACGTAACGGTCCACTGGCGTCTGGTGCTGGCAGTTATCCCGCTGCCTCCATACTGTGGACGTGTATGTGTCTTATCACTTAGTAAAGTAAGTAACCAAGAAGCCCTCGTCTGTATTTCCCTTCATTTGTTGTTATATTGTATCTTTATTTATTTTTTCTATTTCTATATTTATTTATTTCTTGATTAATTATTTTTCATATTTTTTTTCTTTTCCACAGGATTTGGTAACATGCCGAAGCGAAAGTATGACCCAACATACATAAAGTATGGTTTCATAGCAATCGAACGTGGAGGAGAATCTCTTCCGCAGTGTGTGGTCTGCATGAAGACTCTTTCCAATGAGTCCATGAAACCCAGCCTACTCAAACGTCATCTTGAGACGAACCACGCGGACAAGAAGGACCAAGATCAGACCTACTTCCAGCCACTTGGTGAGAACGTGAAGCGGCAGCGCCTGGACAAGACTGGCCAGATGTACCAGAAAGGGGCAGGGATTGTCAAAGCATCCTATGAAGTCGCTCTTCTGGTGGCCCAAAACATGAAGGCGCATACCATTGCAGAGTCTCTCGTCATGCCAGCGGCAAAGATCTTGGTCAAACACGTGATTGGAGAGGAGGCGGTGGCGAAGTTGGAGAGTGTTTCCCTCTCGAACAACACTGTACAGCGCCGTATCGAGGAAATGTCAAGCGACATTGCTGACCAAGTGATTGCAGGAGTGAGAGCCTCAAAGTTTGGGTTTGTCATTCAACTCGATGAATCGACAGACGTCGCCAACTGCTGTCAACTACTTATCTACGTCCGCTTCACACAGAATAATACTGTGAAGACTGAGCTACTGCTGAGCCAAGAACTGTCCAGTACAACAAAAGGAAAGGATATTTTCAACGTTTTGGACAATTTCTTCAAGCAGAATGAACTGGATTGGGGAAAGTTAGTCGGATGCACGACAGATGGGGCTCCATCTATGCTCGGTCGAAAGTCAGGGTTTCAGGCCCATGTGAAAGCTGTCACCAAACGCCACCACTGTCCATTGTTTCATACACAGATTCGCCCTTTGCGCTAAGGTGCTCCCTCCGAAGTTGTTATCATGCTTGAACCGAGTTATCAAAATCGTGAATTTCGTCAAAACATCTGCCCTAATACTCGGCTGTTCAAACTGCTCTGTGAAGATTTCGGCTCCGACCACACGTCTCCTCTACCACACTGAGGTTCGCTGGCTCTCCCGGGGGAATACAACGAGATGTCTCTTTGAACTGAGGGATGAACTCCTCGTATTCTTCATGGAGAAAAAACACGATTTTCAAAAAGATCTGGAGGACGAGGAGTTTATCTCAAGGTTGGCCTACCTTTCAGACATTTTTGGGGCCCTCAACCACTTAAACCTGTCATTCCAAGGGCCCAACTGCTCTGTCTCAGATTTCATCTTGAAGCTAGGAGCATTTGTTCGGAAGTTGGACCTCTGGATCAAGAACGTGGAAAGGAAACGCTACGGAATGTTCAAACTCCTGACTACCCTTGAGAGCGAGCCCAATGATCAATTTTCCCAAGAAATCGTCCATCACCTCTCACTGCTCAAGACTGAGTTGATGTATTACTTCCCGGACGTGACATGTTGTGCCTACATCGCCCATCCGTTCTCCGTTGATCCAGCCGATCTGCCTGTCGGGACCGGGGAACAAGAGGAGCTCACAGATATCCAGGCTGATGAGACAGCAAAGATGAAGCACAAGGAATGATCTCCTATGAACTTCTGGGTAAGCATGGCCTCCTCGTACCCCACACTAGCTCGTCATGCTGTTCCCCAGCTACTGATTTTCCCCTCTACGTGGGAGTGCGAGCAGGAGTTCTCAACCATGATGACCATTAAATCAAAGAGCCGGAACCGTCTTGCTGCGCCCGGGCATGATTTCCGATGTGGTGTGAGCAAAGTTATGCCCCGCATCGACCAGCTGGTGGAGAAGAAACAGATGCAGCCCTCGCATTAAATTGTGTACTTTGCTTTTAGTTTATTTGTGTGTTCTACTTGTGAATAAATTGATATCTTATCGATTTGAGTTTTTCTGGAACCAGGTGGTACGAGGCGACTGTATGGGACCTCCAGGTGGTACTCAATCAGAAAAAGGTTGGGAACCACTGCTCTAGAGGGTGTTTGTTAATGAGAACACTTTGTCTCTGATATCTAATTCCATGTACTGAAGATGAGGATACAAAGCAAGAAGGCCAAATAAAATGCAAGTTACGTCCACAGGCTGAAAAGGGTTATTGAAGACTTATTATAAGTCTTTCAACCCCATGGTCTCTAATTATCTGAATAAGATCGCTTGGTGTTTGCCGAAGTGAAATGTAAAGATCGTCTCAAGGTCGAAAGAGTTAATGAATATTATTTCCAGCCCAGTGATTTCCAAGGTTTTCTTCTAAGCTATATAAAATCTTCCGCGATAATGTGAACTAGCTACTGCTACTAAGTACATATGATAAAAACATACCTGTCCTTCCATACCTGTTGTAAACCTGATAATTGCCTCGGCAAAGCCAAGTAACGACCGTCATAAACAAGTAAACCTCCATTGTGCCTCTGTTAAGTGCTGGTTGTGGGACTGGTAACATTGGTGAAGCCACATTCAAACTTACCTCAGTTAACTTACTTTGATAATTATTCCTTTGCTCCTTCATTAATATTCTCTGTAGTCTTTATTTCGACCTACGTCGAAAAGTGCCTTGTATGTGCGAGCTTTTCATTTTTACTTTCTCCTAATTCATAATTTTTACAGTTTTCCCTTACACATACATACTTCTTAACAGTCTCATGGTTGCTTCTTCTCTTTTATTTTATTCAAGTTGTTGGTAGTCGATTTTACTCGGTTAAGGGTGAATACAGGAGCCTGGGAGTGATAATGTTACTTTTAACCCTGTCATGGTCGGGACAACTCTAGTGCTTTATCTAAACTAACGGCAGACGATTTTATTCAGTTGCGAGTGAGTCCTAGGTGAGTGGCAGTGATCATACCATCACATTTAACTCTTTCATGGTTGGGGCAACTCTGGGATTCTATTCCAGTTAACAACAAATGAATATGATCTGCCAAGAATTACTCACAGAAGCCTGAGAGTGTTAACCTATTAATTTAATAAGTTTGATCATGGAGTGGCAGAGCATATGAACCAGATGTAATGCAGTGTATGTTCACTCTCATGTCACTATTATACCCACTCTAGGGAAAGTGGGGTAGTGTGTTTTACTCACCTTGTGTAAGACTGTCTGTCTGTCTGCTTGTCTGTTTGAACAAACTAACTCAAATAATTTTCATCTGATATTAACCAGGCACGACGTAAACACTGTAAGGAATGAAGAACAGCCCATTACCTAACACAAATAATATATACACAAATAATTACCTAACACAAATAATTTATACAGTTTTTATCCAGTTTTGACGAAATTTGTGGGAATGGCCGAGTGTTAGTAAGAATGAAATGTTTCAGTTCAAATAGCAATCAGTCCAAGGTAAAGGTCACAAGGAAAGTTTAAAGTTCAACCCACGAGTATGTTTGTTGGTAAAATAATTCAGAGGGATCTGATCCGATTTAAACCAATCTTTGTAGAAAGGCTGAAGATCAGACAAGAACTAAACCTGCTATTCTTAGCACAGAAGCTTAAACATCAAGGCCACTGAACTAAATCAACAAAAACATTTTGTAACCGATTTAGAGCAAACTGAAGGATAAGTGTAAGATTATTAACCCATGTGGATGAAGTAAGGACCAGACTGAAAGAATATCTGAAAGCCTGATGAATGGGATTAGTGAGAGCAGAGCGGCTGTAAACATGATTAGTTTTGGGGGTGTGCAGAGAAGGAATGCAGTGCCAGGAAACGTGACACTCGCACAGGGAACGAATGCAGTAAAGCAGCGGAAAAATGGGAAAGCAGCTAGGGTTGATGAGGTGTATGCAGCGATGATTAAGTGTAGTGGAGAGAGCGGAATGAAGTGCTTGTTGGAGATATGTAAGAAGGCATAGATGAGTGAAACTGTGCCAGCAGAGTGGAAAAAGGCTGTGATTGTATCCCTGTACAAAAATAAAGGTGAGCGAAGTTAGTGCAAGAATTATCGTGACATAAATTTCTTGAGTGTGGTAGGGAAGGTATATGGAAGAAAGAGATATTATAGAGAACGTAAGAAATATATCAGAAGTCCTCGCGAGTGATGAACAGGGTGGCTTTAGGAGTGGCATCAAATATCTGCAGTAAGACAGATAGTGAAGAAGGCTTGTGAGAAGGACTGTAAGGTGTTCATGGCATTTATGGATCTGGAAAAAGCGAACGACAAAGTAGACAGAGATGAACTGTGGAAGGTTTTGTGCATGTACGGTGTAGATGGTAAGCTGCTAGATGCCGTCAGGAGTTATTATGATGGTAGTTCCTCTGACCTCTCTAATTACAGACCAATAGCTGTCACATCTTCTCTTGGTAAGTTATTTGAAACTTTAATTAATAAGAACATTGTTAAACATCTTGAATCCAACAACTTAAATAGTGATAGACAATATGGTTTTCGCCACGGAAGATCCGCCATTGACATACTCAATCTCCTAACTCATACCATCCATCAATCAATTGATCTACATGGAGAAACCTCATGCAGTAGCTCTTGATATTTCTAAAGCTTTCTGACAGAGTACGGCACAGTTCCCTGCTGTCCAAACTCCCTTGCTATGGACTAACGTCTTTGTTCCTTTGATTTCTTCATATCTTAGTGACAGGAAAATAAGAGTAAAAGTAGATGATGTATATTCCAATTTCCACTCAATTAATGCCGGCGTGCCGCGGGGGTCAGTTTCGGCGCCAACCCTATTCCTGGTTCGTATTAATGATCTCTTATCTGTCATCCACAATCCCATGCACTCATACGCAGATGACTCAACACTACATAGTTCATTCACATTCAGACACCCATTTACAACGTCTAATATCTCTACCTCTCAACTCAGTACAGCCATCTCCATAAATCAAGACCTATCTACGATCAGTGAATGGGGACAAAACAACCTTGTCGCTTTTAATGCTAGTAAAACTAAATACAGGTGTATATACAAATTACTAATAGACAGATATTGCTAGATTCGTACATTATCTTCAGTGCTACTAATATTCCCATCTCCAAAAGTATTGAAATTCTTGGCGTCTCACTTAACAATGCCCTCAGCTGGACCTCTCACGTTAGATCACTTGCTAAAACCGCCTCAAAGAAACTTGGATTATTGTACAGAGTCCGTAACTTCTTCGCTGATGAGCAGTTAGCTATAATTTATAAGAGTCATGTACACTCTCAGCTTGAATATTGCTCACCCTTGTGGAATGGACAGTTTCAAGCATAGGCTAGATAAGCATATGACAAATAAGGGGTGGATAAAGAAAAAAGAAAATCTTATAACCAATACTAATTCATAAGTTTTCCTTTTCAGGTTACACTATGATAGTCTCTATTCTCCTTTCACACTTTCCTGTAAAATGTCCTCGCCAGTTTTTCTATACTGCGTGGTGTTCTTTCTGACTTTTTCCTGCCGGCTTCGGCTGGAGTGTTTGGAGGGTGGGGGAGAGCCTTCTTCTTTGCTATCCTTATCTCATTCTAGTAGTTCAGTTACTCTTCTAGGAGCTGCCTAACATGGGCCAACCGGCCTACTGCAGTTATCCTCTCTTCTTATGTTCTTATGAAGAGGTTGCATTAAAACAACTAGACAAAATTCAGAACAAAGCTGTTAGAATTATTAACAACCCTGCCATTAAATATATAAACTACTTCCCCTGCAAGTAAGAAGAAATATTGCCTCCCTTGCATTATTTTACATATATTTTTATGGCAAATGCTCAGACGAAGTTGCGTCCATGGTGCCACCTCTCCATGCCTTCCCTCGTGCTACACGGGCATCTGGTGGCGCTCATGACTGGAATGTCACTCAGCCATATTGCAGAACTTCTGCCTATCAGAATTCTTTCATTCCCCGAACTGCATCTCTGTGGAACTCGCTTCCCCAAAGTTGTTTCCCTCCAAATTTCAACCCACAGCTGTTCAAGTCTAACTGTTACAGATATTTTATGAATAGAGGACACCAGAAATCTGGTGTATGGATTATTTTTTTTTATTCATTTGTTTTTCCTTCCCCCGTTCTGTTATTAAAAAAAAAAAAAACGTGTGAGGGTAAATGGGCAGCTAAGTGAATGTTCTCGATCAGTGTGGGCGTGCGACTAGGCTGTGTGATGTTCCCATGATTGTTCAATATATATATGGATGGGGTGATGAGAGAAATAAAAACTCGAGTAATGGAGAAAGGAATGGCGTTGGTACTGAATGGTGATGGAAGGAATATCTCACATATGTTGCATGCTGATGATGCAATAGTACTTGCAAATACCGGACAAGAACTTGATGGACTAGTGTAGAGTTTTACTGATGTCTGTGAGCGTCGTGCCCTGAGAGTAAATGTAGAAAAAAGTAAAGTGATGGTTACTGACAGAGAAGGTGACTCTCAGTGTGATGTTACAGCAAATGGAGAGAGACTGGAATTGGTGAGAGAGTTGACATACCTGAGTACAGTGATAGAAAAGAGAGGAAAATGTACAAACGAAGTGGAAAGTAGAGTGACGCAAGGATGGAAAGTAGCTGGTCCTATGAAGGCCTTGATAAGAAACAGAGGCTTGAGTGTTGCAGCTGTGCCAGGCTTACATGAAGGATTGTTAGTGCCAACTCTAACATATGCATGTGAGACTATTGTGTGGCATGAAAAGGAAAAATCAAAAGTGACAGCAGTGGGAATGGGATTGTTGAGGAATGTATGTGGAGTACAGAAAGTGGATAGGATACAAAATAATGTGATTCATGAAAGATGCAGAGTGAGGAAGTCTGTGGACACTAGAGTAGAAGAGAGTGTACTGAGATGGTATGGTCATGTGGAGAGAATGGATAACAAAAATGTGAAGAAAAAGGTACATCTGAGCGAATCTGAAGGAGGGAGGAGGCGAGGTAGGCTAAGGAGAAGGTGGAGCGATATGGTGGATGAGTGTGTGAGGAAGAGAGGTTTGAAAGTCGATGAGGCTAGGGAACTGACAAGATACCCTGCCCTAGGGTGGGAAAGGAGGTTCGGATGATGATGATGATGATAGACCAAACTGAAGGGAAGGGTTGAGAATAAGGCAAAAATAAAATTATTTGATTATATGCATAATCAGTCAAAGGTCAAGCCCACAGGGAAAGGTCAAACGCCAAGGTAACAGGAAAACTCAAGGATCTGATATGAACTAAACTAGACGAAGTGTTAATGGTCAGGCAAAAACCAAGGGATTCAATTCTGAGAACAATTATAGTAAAGGCGAAGGTCACAGGGCAACGTCAAAGGTTGACCCCTGTGCCTTTGCGTGGAGAAAATATCTCAAACAGTTTTTATTCTTTTTAAAACAAACTTGGTAGAAGGGTTCAGGGTAATCCTATGGACTGCCTTATTATTTTAGAACAATATCTCGAAGGTCCAGGTCACATGGCCAGGTCGACTTGGAGAGAGAAACACCACTGTGGGAGTGTGTATTGACGTTTCGCCACACGGCCTCCTCAGAATACAATTGCTGAATAGGCACCATATTTCCTGTATATATAGCTGCATAGGGGGTGTGAGGGGGGGGTAGAGGACTGGAAGGGAGGTGGAAAGGGGGCAGGTAGGGTAAGGAAGGTGAGGTCACGGGGGAAAGGGATTGCGGATCACGGCACAAGGACGAAAAGAAAAGAAAAGAAGCAAGGGACAGGTGAAGTGGGAAGCCCTTTGGGAGATGGAAGGAATGGTTCAGGCAGGGAAAATGAGGTCACAGGGGAAAGGGATTGCCGATCACAGCACATGTGTGTGTGTGTGTGTGTGTGTGTGTGTGTGTGCGCGCGCGCGCAGTGTTGTATAGGTGGTTAAGAAGCTGGGTGAAGAGAGGGGATGGAGATGGATGGGGAAGGGGCTGGAGGGAAGAAAGGGTGATGTTTTGAGTTGTGGGGGGATTATTTGAGGAAGCTTTCCTTTTGACAATATATTAGGCCACAGAATTTAATAGGTGATCGGATCCACTATTCTGTTCAGTGGTATTGGAGCATGCTATTACAGGTGCCTCAAGACACTTGCGTCCTTTTAAGTCTGCTTCCTTGTACAAAATTTTTGCATTTTCCCATTTCATTACATGACCTGTATTAAATCTGTGAGCTACATATGCGTTGTTGGTGTTGTACCGTCTCATTGGATCTTTGTGTTCTTTTATTCTCTCTTCTAAATCACTCCCTGTTTTATCAATGTAGACTTTATCACATAACGTACATGGAATGGGGTAAACACCTCTCCCGGCTGTGTTGCTGATTCGTACCTTGTGTCTGACCAGATCACCAACTGTCTGAGATTTCTTAAATGCTACCTCACTTCCTGAATTTCTTACAAACCGTGTAATGTTGTTGATGGTATTGTTATTGGGCAGGATATGCGTGTCCCATCATTGGATTTCTCAGCCGTTGCATGCTACCGGATAGCCCTGGCATATTTTTGGCACTGGATAACATTGCCACTTCACCTGTCCCTTGTTTCTTTTCTTTTCTTTTCTACCTAATGCCTTGATCTGCAATCCCTTTCCCCCTGTGACCTCACCTTTACCCTACCTGCCCCCTACCACTCCTCTCCCATTACCTCTACCCCCCCTCACACCCCCACTGCCTTCTGGTATATATACAAGAAATTAATATAGTGTATATTCAGCAATTGTATTCTAAGGAAGCCGTGAGGTGAAACGTCAATACGCACTAAGTCCCATATCGGTGTTTCTTTTTCCAAATTGTCTACGAACAGACGGCCAGGATGACTTATATAATTTTTATCCGGTTTTTGCCAAACCTTTCGAAACTGTTCAGAATACTATACAAGGGCAAAGAGAATCGATTCTGAGAACATTCAGTCAAAGGTCAGAGTCATAGGGAAGATTAAAACTCAAGGTCGCAAGGCAAGGTCAACTCAAAATGATCTTCTGATTTGGAGATAACTTAGCAGAAGGGTCAAGGTGCAGGCAAGAGTGAAGCAGTTCCATTTTGAGAGCATTCATTCTTAGATAAAACTAACAGGGAATGGTTAAAGTTAAGCTCACATGGAAGGTTACACGTAAATCAAATAGTGTTAATCCAATTTCGACCAAACTTAGTGAAATTTGCTAAGCACCAGACAAGAATGAAGCAGTATGACTTAGAGAACAATCGTTCGGAGGTCAAGTCACCCTGCAAAGTCAAATGTCCAGCCAGTAGACTAATATGTGGGCATGGGTATTGCACTCTCTGACAGCCTCATCTTGTTGTAGTACCTGTAAATTTCACACACTCGTAAACCACTACAAATTCATGGAACCCATCATATTTCAAACCCTTTTTTACTTACAGACCAATTTCTCCGTCATTAAAATAAGAGTGCTGCTATAGTCAGCTCTTTTTCCCCTCACATCTTCCCCACAAAGTCCTTTCTTTCGTATTCATTTTTTTCTTCTCCCTCCATCTCTCCCAGTTCTCTCAATCTTTCCCCTTCTCTCTCGCCTCGGTAATCTAACTCTATTATGAGATCTGAGCAGAGGCCTGAAAGCATCTGATTTCTTAAATCCATATCAATCTCCCGCTGAAAACTAACATCACCACGTCACCCTTTTCCGCAGATCTACAACTTTAATCTTGTCCTCAAATCCTCCATCTCTATTTCTAGTCTGCAATTTACATGTCATTTCAATAGCGAATAACGAGGGTTGTGAACCCGAACTGCCAATACGTTTCTTAACTGTCCATTCATAGTCCGTGTCAGGAATCAGTCGGGAGTTTCGGTGCATTTGTTGGGGTGGTTGTCACACAACCTCACGGTCTCAGATTCAGTTCCACCAACAGACCAGTGCTGTGGTACGTCATCTTGCGGTGCACTGCTAGAGGGTAAAGGCCATAAGGAGACTAGGAGGAGGATAGGACAGGTACAGCAAAGACACAGGCAGTGTTTCTTATCACCACTACCGACCTATCCCGCTACACTCCCCCCCCCACCATCCTGCACAGACACATCCTTTTCACCACCCACTTAATCCCTATCATATTCTCTCTCTCTCTCTCTCTCTCTCTCACACTTCCCACCACTTCCATTTACCATGAGTATAGGGCAGTGATATATTGATGAGGGATGAATATGCGGCAAGAGCCGGGAGGCTGACGTACTGTTCTCTGTAACAGACCATTGATACAGACATATAGTGAGGGCAAGAAGAGAAAACGAAGGGGCACGAAGGGAGAACCAAAGGACACGAGGAGGGAATATGGGGCAATAATGGAGAATCAAGGAGCAATGAGGGAATCAAGATGAAGCAGAGAGAATCAAGGGGTAAGAATGGGGAACCAAAGGGCAAGAAGAGGGATATCAAGAAGCACGAAGAGGAAATCAAGGAGCAAGAAGAGGGAACCAAGTGGCAAGAAGGAGGAATCAAGGGACAAGAAGAAGGAATGAACGGGCAAGAAGAGGGAATGAAGGGACAAGAAGGGAAAATCAACGTGCATGAAAAGGGAACCAAGAGTCAAGAAAGGGGCAAAGGGCAAGAAAAATTAACGGGCAAGAAGGAATCAAGGGGCAAGTGGAGGGAACAAACTTCCAAGAAGGGAGAATCAACGGGCAAGAAAAAGCGATGAAGCAGTCAAATGTACCGTTCCCATCCATTTCTCTTTACAGGTAGATTTCACGTTTCAGACAATCTATTTAAATCTAGACTCTTCGTTTTCGTTTTTAAAGGCTCCAACATGCTTGCATGTGTCGGCCTTGGTCACCTAATGGCGGCTCTCCACGCTGCACGATCCATTGCAGCCTCCCTGTTCAGTCCCTTAACCCTGAGGTTACACTTAATGACCTGGTCCCATGTCTTTCTCGGTCTACCCCTCATAACCCCACCCCCAATATTAACACTTCTCACCTTCCTTACCCAATTATCATCCCCCATCCTCTCCACATGTCCAAACCATCTCAATCTACCTCTCCTCATCACAACACCAATACACTCCAGTCCCATCCTACCTCTCAACTCTTCCATCGTAAACCCAGCCCCTCCAGGCCTTGGACGCAGGGACGCACTGCACATCCACCTAATCATTGTCATTTCTGTACGTCTGAGCCGGCGAATATCTTCCTCCTTCACTGCCCAGGTCTCACTACCATACAGCATTACACTCCTAACACATGCTGCATACAAAGACCCCTTAGCACCCCTCTCAATGTCAGGAGAGGAAAGAGCTCCCTGAACTTCTTCCAACCACTTCTCACCCTAGCCACAGAGCTAGCTCCAGCCCCACCTCCAGCACACAACATGTCTCCCAAATAACAAAACTCTTCCACACACTCAAGAGATTCACCAGCAAGTTCAATCCTTTCACGTCCGATAATCTCCACCTGCTCACCCCGACACGCCGTACACATAAAATCAGCATTATCTCGCAGTCTACCTCTGATACCACTACATCTCTTATGCACCCATTTATCACACACACCGCACAAGATGGAATTACTTCCCACGCCCTTGTGGCAAACTGCACATGGCCACTCTCCCTCGTCTTTGACAGTACCGCCACCAACCCTAGATATCATCACTTTTATTTTATCTGCATTTACCCTTAGACCCTTGTGCCCCATACCATCTCTCCACTTCCTAAACCTTTCCTCCGCCTTCCTTTCGTTCTCTGCAATCAACACCAAATTATCAGCATACAACTTCCACGGGAGTCCGTTTCTAAAGTCAAGTGAAAGGGCTTCAAGTACCATGATAAACAACATGGGACTCAAGACTGACCCCTGATGCACACCAACATTCACGGAAAACTCATCACTCAAATCTCCATTCACTCTTACCTGGGTGTGAGCACCCACATACATAGCCATAACCACCCTAACCAGCCACTCCTCCAAGCCAAGCTTTCTCATTGCCCACTTCACCACCTCTCTAGGGACTCTGTCAAAGGCCTTTTCCAAATCAACAAAAACAAAATAAAGATCCCTTCTCCTACCAATATATTTTTCCTGAAGCTGTCGAACAATAAATATGGCATCAGTGGTCCCCCTACCTGGCATAAACCCAAACTGCATCTCATCAATATTCACTCTTTCTCTAATCATACCTTCTAAAACTCTCTCCATTACCTTCATTATCTGATCTAAAAGCTTTATACCTCTATAATTTCCTCTTTCCAGGGCATCACCCTTCTCTTTATACACATTTACAATTACACTCTTCAGCCAATCATCTGGGACAACACACTCATAAATAATCCTATTTATCAGGTCAGTGACTAAACTCACCCCTATATCGCCTGAGGCCTTCAACATTTCGGCAGTCAACCCAGACACACCTGCTGCCTTCCCCACCCTCATCCTGCCTATTGCCTCACTCACAGTAGCAGTATCAATCAAAGGCCAAGGGCCAGACGCTGGATCTGCTGGCTCCAAACCTTCCCTGTCCCAGTCAAACTCCTCATTCAACAACCGGTTATAATGCTCTCTCCATGCATCTTTAATATCCTCACTGTTCACCACTACCCTTCCTTCAACATTCTTCACACACTGCTCACCTATAATATCCCGATTATCCCTCTTCACTTGACCTGCCACCCTAAATATCATATTTTTCCTTTCCCCATGATTTAGGTTATCAAGTAATAGTCTCTGTGACTCAGACTTTGCTCTGTATACCTTTCTTCTAGCCCTACGCTTGGCAGCCAAATATTCCTCTTTGCTACTACCCTTCTTCCATTCCCGGAAAAGCCTTATTTTCTCCTTAACTGCAGCTTCTACACCCTCATCCCACCACCAAGTTACTTTATGTCTTGGTGGTCCTCTTGTCCAACCGCATGTTACATCAGTAACTCTCAAGAAATTGTTCTTGAGGGCTCTGTAGTGTTCATTAACGCCTCTGTCTACAGTCCCCTAGAATTCATAAAACTGTCTTATTTTCATCTGACGGAACTTGGCCGCTCACACAACTTATCTCTAACTCATGGTTAGTTAATGAACCTTGACTTGGATAGAGTCTCCTTGGTTACAAGACAAATCAAACTTTCAATTTGATTTACACTTGACCATAACCCGAGCTAAAATGAAGCTAGGGATTTTGTCATGTTAAAGTAAACGTTCTGTAATATGTGACCAATAAAGAGGTGCGTCAAGTCGAATGCTACAAATGTGCAATATCATTAGGTATTTAAAGCTTGAATGTTAATGTGGATTTTTTGTTTCACTACCGCCTGAGATCCTATGGGAGACCTCTTCTAGTGAGCAAAAGCAATTGCAACCCAAGGGTCATCTGGATATGAACCCTGTGGACTGCAGGCTGAAGCTGCCCTCCTCCTGCAGCCCATCGTCCTTCTTGTGTGGGGGAAAGGGTGGGACTGAGGTACGTTTGTAACTAGGTAGTGGAGCCACCTGGTTATATCAGTGCCATCACATGAAGGCGTCGTCCTCGTAGTGAAAATGTGGGAAAACTCCATTAACCCTTTCACTGAGTCAGGTCTTCACAAAAGTGAACATAATCAACAGGTGGGAGGATGTATATCATTAAGACATTATCGCTAGGAATGAAATTATGAAAAAGGCTGTGGATAATGGATATGTAGAAGAGATGAGACGCAAGTAAATAAGGTAAAGGGTGATGATAGTGTGGGACAGCTGAGAGAAAAGGAATAACAGAGGTGAGAAGTACAAGTAATGATAAACCATCTTCTAATCGGATATGTGGGAAGGATAAGACAAACATATAAAGTGAATGGCAGTATTAAAACAAGACAGCTGAGAGAGAGAGAGAGAGAGAGAGAGAGAGAGAGAGAGAGAGAGAGAGAGAGAGAGGTAGCAAAAATATTCAGTACCTTGCATTTTCTCTTTATATGCAGTGTATACAACTGGAGCAGAGTATTTCCGTAGATTGTATAGGTGAAGTAGATACGGTGTTAATATTCATACATTCAGTCTTCTTCACGACTCTAACTATTTTCAATCCATTCTCCGTTACTTTATCAAATAAATGCCTCAGTGTCTGATGCACGTACGTATTCATCACTTCCTTTCTGTTATTATAGATTTTATCCTTATTGTATAAAGCATTCTCTCTCTCTGTCTCTCTGTCTCTGTCTCTGTCTCTCTCTCTCTCTCTCTCTCTCTCTCTCTCTCACACACACACACACACACACACACACACACACACTGGCTAACTCCTATTTTACTAGTTTTGCGGTTAATGATGTGGACGACCTATAATGAGGTCCTCAGCCAAGAGGAGTGGTCATTAAGGGTATGGTGGTAAAGGTGTGGTAGTGACAGTATGGTAGTGCGGGTATAGTGGAGAGTGTATGATGATGAGAGTATGGCGGTGAAAGTATGGTAGCAAAGGTATGGTGTGAGGGCATGGTGCTGAGGGTACAGTGGTGAGAGTATGGTGGTGACGGTATGTTGGTGAGGGGATGGTGGTAAAGGTGTGGTGGTGGGTATAGTAGTAATGGCGTGGTGGTGAGAGTATGGTGGTGAAGGTATGGTGGTAAGTGTGTGGTGGTAAGTGTGTGGTGGTAAGTGTGTGGTGGTGAGGGTATGGTGGTGAGGGTATGGTGATGAGGGTATGATTGTAAGGGTGTGGTGAGGATAGTATGGTGGTGAGGGTATGGTGATGAGAGTACGGTGGTAAGCGTGTGGTGAGGAGAGTATGGTGGTAAGGTGGTGGTGGTGAGGTGAGGGTGTGGTGGGTAGAGAATGGCGGTGATGGTATTCTAGTGACGGTATGGTGATGAGGGTGTGATGGTAAGGGCATGATGGTGAAAATGTGGTAGTGAAGGTGTGGTGGTGAGTGTGGTGGTGAGGGTGTGGTGGTGAAGTTGTGGTGATGAGTGTGGTAGTGAGGGTGTGGTGGTGAGGGTGTGGTGGTGAGTATGGTGTTGAGGATTTTCTGGTGAGAGAGGGTTTGATGGTGAAGGTATGGTGGTGACAGTGTGCAGGTGAGGATTTGATTATGAGGATATCTGGTAGTGATGGTGATGTGGTGAGGGCGTGCAATAACCCGTCTGTTTGGCCAAGCAAACCCATCAATAGCAGGCATTCCACAGCCCATGCAGGGTCATCCCTTGCAATGAACCGATGTTCCTTTGGGGCAGACAGCGTCTCGTCACAGGAAGGTGTGGGAAAGAGTGTGGAAGTTTAGTTCCCGGATGGACGCCTCGTCACCCAGTTTACAGAGGCACTGTGTATTATAATTACAAATCATAATAGATAGATAGATAAATAGATAGATAGACAGCCCTATGCGAGCCTGGGAAAAGGAAATGAGCTTGCAAGTTACACTGAGGAAAAGCTGACGACAGATTACGAAGTAGCCAGTAAGGAGATGATGCAGTTAGTTGTCAGCAGTCCAACCGTGAACAAAGACCTAGTGACCATACACACACATACACACATACTCACACACAGGCTGCTAGAACTTTCCACTCACAAGGAACACACGTGACACACCCCTGCTACACCAGAATTTAGGAAAGAGAGCTCAGAAGGAGACAAGCCTTAGAACAGGCAGGTCAGAAAAAGAAAGGGCTTAGCAACTTGAGAGAGAGAGAGAGGGAGCCAGAGCGAGACAGAGAGATAGCTAGCAGGACTCTATACTCCGCTCCGTGTGAGAGACTTGTTAATATTTCCAAGACAAATAAAAATAGTCCCATACTATTCTTTACCTCTCTTGTCACTACATGACAAATGGGAAGCTACTCCAAGATATAAAAACCGCTCCTCCACAAGTCTTATATATATATATATATATATATATATATATATATATATATATATATATATATATATATATATATATATATATATATATATATATATATAACTCAACCACAAAGGAACCACAAAGTATTTTATGACATTTTCATTTTATGACATTTGGCTACTTCGTAATCTGTCGTCAGCTTTTCCTCAGTGTAACTTGCAGGCTCATTTCCTTTTCCCAGGCTCGCATAGGGCTGTCTATCTATCTATTTATCTGTCTATCTATTATGATTTGTAATTATAATACAACTGTAGTAGGCCACTACCCCTGTTTTTTGGTTTTATGGTTTCTGCTCAGTGTTGTAAATGGTTTCTGGGTGCCAGGAAACCATTAGGTGTGTCACTCAGCGTTAACCACCAGAGGTGAAAAGGAAAGAGTAATGAAAAGTATAAAAAGTAACTAAAAGAACTGGAGAAATGGGAAGAGTGGGGGGCAGACACAGAAAAAAGAACGATAAACGTGAAGGAAAAGATAGGTAGCTCTACATCAAGTCACCACACCTGAGAGTGTGGTAGTGAAGGACTGAGCGTGGTTGGGGTGCAGATGGTGAGGGGAGTGAATATTGAAATCCTCCTAGCAAAGCATGTTAAGGAGTGGAAATTGCCTACCCCGTTTTCGGAATATATTGATTTGTTATGCAAAAACCAGTGAGAGTTGCAAGGCTTGAGGACTGAGTCTGAAAGTGTTAATAAAAATGGAAATTTGACAGAGAATACAGCAAAGACGAATGCGAGTTTTTTCTTTTTTAGGAAATAAGTAAAGGAAACTGCATAGTGAGACTGGTTGGCTCGGAGGAGGAGAACATGTTAACCTTCAAGTATTTACAGTAGGTACATTGATGAGTAAGGATGGGACTTTAGAGAATGAAGTGTGAGAAAGTGTCCAGTAGGGAAAAAGAGTTGCAGGTATAGTGAGGGCAAAAGTAAGGAATTAGGAGGTGACCACAGAAGTAAATAACTCGTTGCATGAAAGTTTTGTGCAGTCTAACGTGTTGAAGTGCAATTAGCACCATGCTGGAAGTACGCAGTTCAAGAGTAAGAGGAACAGAAATGTGTTATCTGAAAGTAGTGTGATCAGTTACATGGAAAGGCATACAGACAAATAAGGAATTTCAGGAATGTTGTGATGTCGATGTGGATATAATGGAAAATGTTAGAACCCTGGTGTCTTTTTGACATGTGGAGCCAATGGAAAGCGTGTATGTGTGAGGTGGAAGGAAAGAGGGGACTGGAAGACTTAAAGCGAGATGTAAGGAGGGAGTGGAGAGATGAATGAATGAGAGTGGTGGAAGGTGAATAGACAGAGCTGCCGATGGAGGAGAACAGGTGGACCCATCCAGGATTCAGAGGCCTGGTTTTGGTATAAACAGCGCCAAGAGCAATATGTAATGGTGTCACCCTACTGAAGGGATTAATGGAGATATTTCCAACTTCTTGAGTTCCAGAGTTGTCAATTCGAGTAAGAAAAAAAAAAAAGTTTGGCTGTATGGCTGTAGGAAAAACGGCACGAACTGAAATAGACTGAGACTGTGAGAGGGATAAGCATGGATGGCTGAGGGAATGGGGTAGGGAGTAGGATAAAAATGGGTATCCAAAAAACAGAAGACATAATAGAGCGAGTAAGAATTTTGAAACGAATAAAGATGAAGCGTACTAGAGCGAAAAATTAGGGAGCGTTAGAAAAATCTGATACGTGGTGAGAAGCAGAGAGGTGAGAACAGCCAAAGCATTCGCCCAAAAATGCGTATCACCTGCCATAACTAAAAAAACTAGACCAGTAATCTTTGCTAAAATAAAATGGTTGCAATTTACTTTGACTAAATGTAATCAGTTCAATCTAATTATCCCGGGATACTGCCCACAGTGTTTTTATACAGTTTGCCCTCTTGATTTTAAGATATTTTGGTAACACACACACACACACACACACACACACACACACACACACACACACACACACACACACACACACACACAAATGCAAACGATTATATTACCGCCTCACTAGGCAGTCAATAAAGATATTATAAACAAGAATTAGCACTCAAAGAGTTTAACATCCACGCCAACCAACTGGTTTAAGGGCAAAATATTTGAATTTGTCCTGTGACCCTGACCTTCAACTGATTACTCTCAGACTCGAAATAACTCATAACCCTTGCAACAATACAGACCCTGGCTGTTTGAAATGATTTTGCTTAGCGACCTGTACATTTGACCTTACCCTCAGACCGTGATCATTGACAGATTGTTCTCAAAACATAATCTCTTAATTCTTACTTTAACCATAGCATCTCCACAAAGCACAGTCTGAACTGAAAAAGAACCTTTTTTATATTGACCACATAATCTCTTAATTCTTATTTCAACCTTAGCATCTCCACAAAGCACGATATAAACTGAATAAGACCATTTATATTGATCACGCTAGGTCAAACTCTGACATGGTCATGCGATCTGATCTTTGGACAGTTGCTAAGAAATTAAAAAAATTACTCATTGCTTCACGGTCCACCATTCCACTAAGTTTGGTCTGTATCAGATAAAACTTTTTGAATTACCCTGTTCACACACACACACACACACACACGCATATTGGTCGAAACATAACTCCCACACTGGTTTCGCCAGCGTGGGTGTAAAAAGCAGGCTGATTATGTATTTTCTTATGATTTTGCTGGTGTCGACAGATCTTTGTTTTTATTCCCAAACTGGACAGACCTCCAGTAGCGAGGGGCTAATGAAAACTGTATTAAACATTCCTAGTTCGAAAATCTTCTCCAAAGCAAAATAAAATCGTTTGGTTTTAGCATTAATAGATTGCATAATAGGTCTTCAGAGTAAAGTGGTTAACGCATTCACAATTTGGGGTCTCTTCTTGAAGCTACTTGTTAATAGCAAGAATGATGTTAGCTACACAAGACAACGCCTGGAATACTTAACCCTTAAAGCTTGGGGATCTAGTGAGCTGAGTCCTTTACGCATGCATCTTTTAAAAAGTAGCCTGTTTTTCTACCAATCATAGCTCCGTGACTACGGCACCTAGAATTTTAATTTTGTTAAAAGATCATAATACTCATCACACATTCATCTTTTCATTGCAAATATCCCCAGGGCTTTAGGTGGAGGCGTTTTGGGAAGATGATAAACTGAGGCAAATTGGGGATCACATAAGGCTGTGTTCATATGAGATGGTGAGTCAGTGGCTATGGCTGATAGCCTGCGAGCCTGCCTTGGCCAGATGGGGATCCCGTGCTTGCATTTGCTCACACTCCCCTCTGCTCCCCTTGACCTTGACACTCCTCTCCACTAGCCCCTGTCACTGCCGCATGAATGAATCATCGCTCCTTGTACATATGGCAAAAAGAGAAATGAAATTCCAAGGTTTATTGCACAGTACTTGCCATGAAAGATCACTTTCACTTTCCTGCAAGTTTGTCATGTAAGATCACATTACTTATCCCTGACATCATTCTCTTTTCTTACACCTGTAGTTTTCTGTATTTTCTAATTGTCTAAAGCATTTAATTAACTAATTTCCTGCTTGACAACAAGCTTATCACAAATATATAAATTGTTAGTTATTGTAACATTAATGTGTACTTGCATTGTGAGATCACTTTTATTGTTGCCGTAGCTCATTTTCTTATACCCATACTTTTGGTTTAAATTCTTTTGTAGAAAAGTTGCCTGCTTGGAGAGGTTCCAACTGCATTGCCGGAACTGTACAAAATTATTCTTAGTCTGCTATCACAACAAAACTGGTTCTCACATAAGTTGTACTATATTATTGTAATACTTTTTCGCACTTGTATTGTGAGTTTACTTTGTTGCTTAAGTTGGTTTTCTTACACCCATTCATTTCCATATATTCTAAATTATTAAACAGAACAGCCACTTGGTTAAATTCTTTCTACACCACAGGAACTGCACAAAATTATTACAAGTTTTCTGCCACAGAAAATAAATTGCACACATATTGCGCTATACTACGATAACACGGTAGAAAACCACTGTACAGTACTTGGCCTCAAAGATCACTTTCACTTTTCACTCCAACACAAATTTTGATGATACAGCACCACTGTACAGTTTTGGTCATAACACTTATTTTCAACACCAAAGCTTTCTTACCTTCTATAACTTACGGATATGTTTTTCTACATTAACTCGGGATTATATATATATATATATATATATATATATATATATATATATATATATATATATATATAGTCTTTACTTTCGTAAATACTTGCTTCTACACTGAAATTTTCCTTATTATTCTGTACTACTTATTTTCCAAAAAAAATGTACAGATTTACGCTATATGTGCTACACTATCCCACACACCCACAAGTACCATCCTGGGGCAACGTGGATGGTGGTGAGAGGATCGTGACACTGTAATATGTACTGTAAGGGAACAGATGCGTGGTGCAATGCTTTCTGCTGTGTTTATATGATTTTGCCACGTGCCTTAATGCGCTGACTAGTCCTGACAGTTTCCTGTCACGAATATGCAGACAGTGGAGAAGAGCTGTTTTATGTGTAAAACTCCAAGAATTCCCTAACTCAGCGTAATGTGATGGCACTGGGTATACATATACTCCCTTACTTCTCGTTCAACGAAATTAGGAGAGACAGAGATTAAATAGACTTCCAGTGGATAGGACAGGCCTCTTCTAATGAAGTAGCCAGTCGTCATGGGAGCTTTTTAATAAACTGAAATCTTGATGGTATATGTATAGACCTACAAGTCCGAACTTCAATAATCTGGCAGAGACCCACACTGCATGTTGATGGCACCAAGGTCAAGAACACACATTTTCTTCAGCCTGCATGCCGTTTAACCCTTTGCTAGCTGCTGGCATCGAGCAACACCCCCCAGTGCCAGTGCCGGTGACATCAAATTAATGCAATCTTTAAAACAATGAGCAATTATATGGGAAGGGAATGAAGATCACTCTTATGTTTGCACGACCCTACTCTACCATTCCAAGCACTCGGGCAGTCAGTAGCATACCGGTATGTAAAGAAGCCAATTCACACGTGAAATGAGCTGACATCTGAGGTGAGAGCTGCCTAATAAATTTGATTTAATAAGGGCGTCATTAAAAAAAGAGAAATATGCCCACATGTTTACATATTAATGGCATATGCAAAGAAAGTATATGAATTTTTTCACGAATCATAGCGAATCACAGGAAGGGTTCAGGAAGCAAATAGCACACTGCCCAGTGTGTCAGACGACGCTCTTCACATCTGTAAGTAAATCACCAGTCTAATATTGAAAAAGTGGTCCCTGGGTTGGCCTGGGGTGCATGGAAATATATTACCTCACGGCCATTGGAGGATTAATACTGAAGCTGTCTGCCATCTGGTACCAAGCCTGTATACTGTTTAATACCAGGCCTGTCTGCCATCCAACCTACCAACCAGGATTCTGTTGATGACATGCTGCTTGTCTCAATACCCAGTGACCTAATAATCTGCAACTCTCCCTTTCTCACCTCTTACCTCAAACCAGCTGTCAAAGAGACTGCAACATTATGTCTGGGTCAGTCTGATGATGAACTCCCCCAAAAGCGCACCCAACAACTCACCTCTATATTCACTACAGTTCTCATCATATGCGGTATAATTAGGTGGTGAGTTAGAACCACTCAGTGAAAAGAGTACATTATTTTCTCCGAACCAGTAATCTTCATATATACGTTTTATACACAGTTTATTCACTGTACTTAGAACAACTTTCCCAGATCATCTCTTACTCACGATTTTCTTTCTTTACCTTATCCATTCGTATGAACACTTCATTGATAAAAACATATATATATATATATATATATATATATATATATATATGAAAACCCTCCTTTGGTAATTGTTGTTGTACATAACGATTTATTTTTGGTAAGAAAACTTTCTCTTCACTTTTGTTTTTTTTCTTTTTTTTTTTTATGTGTCCGACTCTGGGCATAGGCTTCACAGCCTGCTGTCAAGGCCCAGCAGTCTTCCTACATACCATACACCTCTACATGTCACCACTTCGGCGCTAACACCCACCGTCCATATTGAATACATGCTAGGGCTGTCTCATACAGGACTGGTGTATTGGTAATAGTGGGGGTATTTTTACATGTCGGCGGGTCTTCTGGTAGATCAGTAAAGCCTGATTTAATGAAATTCAAATCCTTAAACTGTTCCCTGCCCCAGCCGGGATTCGAACCTGGGTCCGTAAGGACTGCAGGCCACCTCTCTACCGATTGAGCCACCGCCTCTGCTTTATTATTTTCTTTGTACCTATTTTTTTTTCTTTCTGTTCATTACATTTTTTTTACTTCAAGAAGTTTAATTTACCTGAAGATGATACATATTCGTCTGAAGATGAAATAATCAGGTTCCAGCGAGATTAAGCACTCACACGATAATCTTACTCGTTTAAGAGGCGAAAAGACTTACTTCCTAAATATCGCTCAAACAGCTGAGTCACAAATACCTGCCTGTTGCTTCAGTTAATTCTTCCAATGTAGATTTTTCAAATCTTACCCCAATACTTCACACATTTCTCATCTACTTTCTGAAAGAGACTCACTTTCATTATCCTCTTCTATCACTCCCAGAAGTCGTTTTACAGCTATAACAGGAATAATTACTCTTAACAGCCTGTCTCCATCGCCTTCTGCAACTATGGCAACTCAGATTACCACACCTCCTGCACCTCAAATAATCATCTTGGAAGATGCATCATGCACTAAATTCACGGTGTGAATCCTGCTATTAGTGTTTATTATTTCATTAGTCATGTCGGGTCTGCAGTTACAAAGGACTTACAACAGACAGTGCTAAGTTTGCACACCTCAGAAGCAGGTTAGATGACGGTTATTTAAGAGTGGGTTCTCTCATAAGATCTAGATTCTTGGAGAAGTGTTCTTCCTTTGATGAATACTGCGCCAGATGTATAGAATTTTTTTGTACCCACACGAGAACAGAATGTTTGATTAGCGTCTACCGACTGCTGAAAGTATGAGGCAGGATAAGTTCATCCCTCCAGAACAAAATACGTTGTCAGATGAAGGTGGGGCATCGGCCATGACAGTAGCTGAACTTTTTGAGGCATTGTGAAACAGTTGTGAGCAAAAACTGATGCTACGGGAAAAACCACTTTAACCTTAAATAATGTAGCGACTTTATTTGGTTATCTCAGGTTCCTATATCATCTTAGCAAGGATGAATTAGACGCTGCTTTAGAGATATAGTTTTCTTCTAGGTATGACATAACTTGATAGCTGCACAGATAGAAGAGAAACTTGGTCTCATACCTCACGAAATGGTTCGTGCAGTTCAAACACTTACTAGCCCCAAGCCTGCTTCTCAGTCTTATGGCCAGGACACGTTTCACGTCCACTCAGCAGACAAAACGTCACACCACTTCATCAGCCATGTCAGGTGCAAGACCTGCGTCACAAAATGGATTCTCTCATGGTCGTGCCAGATCTAAAAGCAAATCCAAAACAGCTTGTTGGTACTGTAATCGACGAGGTCATCGAGTAGCTCATTGATGTAAGAGACTTTATTATTTTAAGATGAACGAGGACACAGGCATGTTAGTAAACGATCGCTCGGTAACACGTTCTTTTCGTACCAAAACAGTTGTCACCATTCTGCCAAAGAGTGCTGTGTTGCCAAGACACAGGCGGGGGAAACGCCACGCCAGAAACAACAGAATCCTCCATAACGACAAAAAATTCTGAGTTCCCCATGTGCCAGATTGGTTCTCTGAATCACTTAGGTATAGATATCTTAGGCAAAGGTGAAGGAGTCCCTACTTTATTTTTTATGGACTGGGTCTGTGGTGAACTTAATATCTGAGTCCGCCCGAGACAGTAATAAAAAGATCAAACGGGATATGGACTCTTTAGCCGCCTGACATTCGTCTAGGTGGTGTTGATGGCTTAGAATTTTATGCGAAGGGCAAGGCAACTCTTGAAATACTATTTGATGAATTAATAAAACCCTTCACAGCTGAGTTTTATGTTACAGACAAACTCCGGTATCCTGCAGATGTTTTGATTGATATTGACACCATGCCTGAACATACTGTTGAACTGATACCTGTTTGTGGTAGTATTAGTGTTACAGTAAAAGTATTTCTATGTATCAGACATGAATTATCCACACCTTGTCCTTCCACTGAGAAATCTGGTGAAACAATCCACCGTAACTCCAACTCCACATCCACCAGTAGAGAGTAATGAAGAGAACTTAGCTGCAGCATCACATGAGGCCTCCTCTGGCAGTGACACAACGGTTGACTCATCTACATTTCATTTCACTGTCTCAAGGAGTCTGAATGACATTTTGCAACACACGGAGATGAAAAGAGCAGTTACAAAATAATGCACAGTTTTGCTGCTGCGAGAATGCGCTGAAGTCTCTGGCCGTGTTGAAGGTGCTAAAGAAGAAGTGAAAGCATTAACTTTAGCTAAGACGTGTTGTGTTGTGTGAGTGGTTTAACATATGAGTCACCCTTTTCTTCTGTGCTGAAGGATAATTTGTGTTGTCATTACCTATAAATGTCATCATTGCTCCACAAAAACCTAAAACTGATACAGAGATTGGCAATTTTCTGGTAAACAGATCAGCTGTAATGGTGTCCCAGGATGTATCATTCTCTGGAACTGCTCAGGATGATGATGATCTACATGGTGTATAATGCTGCATGTAACAATGAAAACTCTACGGATTCTACTACGACTCCTTCAGCTAAGATTACCTTTGACACAGACCCCAGAGATTTTCCTTGGCATAAATAACAATTGATTAACCTTTTGCAAACCTATAGAGATGTGGTTGCCTCACCTGGTGAACCTATGGGGAAAACTAATGTTATAAAACACACCATTGAATTGATACCTGTCATTCAGCCATTTTATATAACAGCATACGGATTACTACAAAACTGCAAAGAAAAGCTGATGAAACAGTGCGGGATATGCTTAATATGCTTAACCATGACATTATTGAACGCTCCGTTAGTCCGTGGAGTGGTCCGCTTTTCCTAGTCCTCAAGAAAGGAGGTGAGTTCAGACCCATGGTTGACTACTTTAAAGTAAACTCTGTCACTGTACCCAATCGATTCCCATTACCAGTCTTGACAGATTTACTGGAATCACTTGGCTAGAATAACGTTGTTTTCACTTCCCTTGATTTACTTAGTGGCTACTGGCAACTAGAAATGAAGGTCATCTTGCCCCATAACTGCACTCAGTACCCCTTCTGGCCACTGTTATCTTAAAAGGTTTCCTTTTGGTCTTAGAAATGTTCCATCAGCATTCATTCATAAGGCTTATCCATTCTGTTTTCAGTGGTACGATTTGCCATTCCCCATTTGCTTATGAAGATGGCATTATTGTGGTGAGTGAATCAATCCCCGAACATTTTGCAAAATTACCGCAAGTTTTAGATCGCTTCTAGCTGAGTAAATGCAAGGTCCTGAATAAGAAAGTTTAATTTCTTGGACATTAGTTTTGTGATGAGGGAATTCATACCTCAGATGAGAACGCTAAAGCAGTTGCTTCCCAGAACCTACCAGTACTGATGATGTAAGGAATTTCCATGGACTGAGTGGCTACCATCGGTGATTTATCCAAGATTATGCACAGATCGCCGCCCCTCTTGTTACATTACAGGACTTAAGAAGAATGAACATTATGTTTGGACTAATGATCAGTCTCAGGCTGTTTGAAACACTGGCGACAGCACTTACTGATGCTCGAGTCTTGGCATTCTTTCATTATAATAAGCCTTTTCTTCTTTGTACAGACGCATCTGTTTTCCACCTAGGCGCAGTACTGATGCAAGTTGATCACGCTAAAAGGAAACGTATAACAGCATATGCTAGTCGTGTCTTCAGTTCTGCCGAACTAAGTATAGTGACACTCACCGGAAGGTCTCTCATACATGTCAGAGACGAAAGCTACCTATATCCAGTGTATATCCAAACAGATAGTCTCTCACTTTGTGATTTATTCAAAAGAAGAAATCATACCGGCCATCTAGCACGATGGTCAATTATCAGGCAAGATTTCAACCCAACCTTTTTTGTACATGCCTGGTAAATCTAATGTACTTGCAGATGCCCGTTTCGTCATGTAACCGCGCCAGTCTCACCATATCAACCAACTGAAGTTCCTTACACCACTCTAACATCAGATGTCGTCCATCTTTGTCAGCCCACAGATTTTTTGTGGTCTAAGGCTATTTACTTTCTAGAGTCAGATGGTATGACCTTACCTACTTTGCCAATGCCAGTAGATGAACTTGTGTTGGACAACGATATCTTGTATTGAACGACAGCTCTTATCGGTAGGGACATACCTAACAGAGGGGTACATCAACTCGTTGTTCCCACTGATTTATTACCTGCACTACCCCACATCGTCCATAGCACACCTCATGCATCCCATCCAGGAAAAAATCGGTGTTTGAGACAAGCAATTCTTTCATTTATTGACCTGTGATGCGTAAGGACATCTTTGTTCACTGCCATTCTTGGGTTCCCTGTATTCCTCATGAAGGGCCAAGCAATTCTACACCACTCCTACAATATCCAGTTCCACATTATCCATGGGAAACTGTTTATATTGATCTCCTTATTATGCCTCTTACAGAGTCTAGTGAAGAGATTTTTTTGTGGTAGTCGATCATATCTCACGTTACTGTATTCTCGTAGCATTCCAAGACAAGACTGCTAGAGTACTGCACATGCCTTAACTGATCATGTTATTTATCCATTAACTACGCCATCTACAATTTTTACCGATAAATTCAGGAGTTCAACACCAGTCTTCTTGTTGGGATTTGTAAACAGTATAACATCAGAAAATGTAATGTCGCACTCAACCATCTTGCTTCCAATGGCCTTGTTGAAAGACAAAATCATAAGATGTTGAGGGGATTGAGGCACTTAGGTTCTCAAAGCACCTTTTGGGATGAATGGATACCACACATTGTTGTTTCATTCAAGAGCTCCATTAATAAATTCATTGGCGAAACTCCATTCTTTGTGTCATACTGATTCGATAAATCTCTGCCCTAGTCAATGCTATTACCAAAAACTAGTCCACTCAATAACATGGACGATTATGTAAAAATGAAACTCTGACTCCAAGAAAATACACCAGTATAAAAAGGCTAATCTGGACGTGTCTAACAAAGATAAGTTATATCGCCAGCACAGCTCTGCCTCACCTATCAGTATTAACGTTGGCAATTTAGTATGCGTTCGTTAGCACAGGCTACTCGCACTTCTAAACTGGAGGGCAAATTAACAGGCCCAAACCGTGTGATATCTCATAACGGTAACATATTTGAGATTAATGACTTATTGTCATCTGAAAGTAAATGGGTTCATGCAGATAATCTTAAGGGAATTCCCAGGTACAG
Organism: Coenobita brevimanus; assembly: GCF_032717465.1. Taxonomy (NCBI): domain Eukaryota; kingdom Metazoa; phylum Arthropoda; class Malacostraca; order Decapoda; family Coenobitidae; genus Coenobita; species Coenobita brevimanus. The sequence continues at coordinate 30,561,647 of NC_137032.1, read as the reverse complement.
TACTTCGAATGGAAGGAAAATAATGTATCTTCTTACCCCTGGGGGTAGGGGTTTTTTTCAGGAATACTCCCCCAGTATCCCTGCTTGTTGTACAAGGTGACTAAAAGGGTTGGCGGAGGGTTAGTGCCCCTCCCCGGAAAACAACTAACTAAAAAGACGAACAAGAAACCTTGGACAAGAACTGACCAAAAGATGACGACCAAGGACCGGACAAAGGACATAGTTATCGCAACATGGAATGTAAGAGGTGCGAATGATGAGGTGAAAGAGAGAGAGATTGTCCAGGTGCTTGAGGGTGCGAAAGTTGATGTATGTGGAGTAACTGAAACTAAATGGGGAGGTGAGAATGTGAGAGAATGGGAGTATGGATGGGGTATATGTGCAGGAGTAGGTGAGAATGAGAGGGCAAAAGAAGGAGTGTGTATAGTTGTGAGTAAAAGATGGAAGAAGAACATAAGAGAGTATGGATCAGTTGGGTCAAGGACTGTGTGGGTAAGATTGAAAGTTGGCATACAAATGTGGGCGATTGTGTGCGTGTATGCGCCAACACAAGATCGTGCAAGCAGAGTGAGAGAAGAGTTCTGGACAAATGTGGAAGTGTGCATGGAAAGTTTGGAAGGAATGAGAGTGTTTTTGATCGGTGATATGAATGGTAAAGTAGGGAATGTGAAGGTGGATGGAATAGTTGGTGAGTGGGGTGTGCTTACTGAGATAGATGAGAATGGCAGTGCATTAGTGGACATTTGTGCTGGGAGGGGATTGGTGATAGCCAATACACTCTTCGGGCACAAAATGATCCACAGGTATACATGGCGAGTGATGAGAAGGGTGGGTGGTGAACTGAATGAAAGGAAGGCAATGATTGATTATGTGTGTGTGAATGAAAGGATGCGAATATGTGTAATGGATGCAAGAGCTTATAGAGGCTGGGGGAGTGGACTTTCTGACCACTACTTGGTGGTGGCCTGAATCAAGGTCCAAATAAGATGGAGAAATAGAAGAAGGGAAGGACGGAAGGAAGGAATATTTGCAAGAAGTGTGGAAAGGTTACAAGAGGATGAGAAAAAAGCAGAATATAAGAGAGAAGTGGAGGAACGATTGGGCAAATATGAATTGGAGCAGATGGGGGACGTGGAAGGTGTGTGCAAGATATTCACAGAAGAAATATGTGCAGCATGTGATGTGGTGTGTGGGATGAAGAGAAGGAGGGGGGCGCAAGGAACAGCGTGGTGGAATGAAGAGGTGAGACAGGCTGTGGCACAAAAGAAGAAAGCATACAATGAATGGATGAGAAATAGGGGCGTGGAAGAAGTTGAGAGGCGGAAGAGAGAGTTATATGTAGAAAAAAAGAGAGAGGTGAAAAGATTAGTAAGAGAGAGCAAGAAGAGAGTGGATGAGGAATTTGCAAGGAATGTGAATGTAAAGTGGAGGGACTGTAAGAAAATGTTTTGGAAAGAGATGAAGAGAGTAAGACAGGGTGGAAGTGAAGTTAGCAGGGGAGTGAAAGATAAAAATGGTAGATTACTAATGGAGAAGGGAGAAAAAGTGAGCAGATGGAGAGAACACTTTAAGGAATTGTTGAACATAGAGGATGGAAGTAATGCGAGTATAAGTGGCTGGAGAATGACTGGGAGAAGGAGGGAGGTGAGAAGACAGGAAGAAATCAGTAGGATAGAAGTTGTGGAAGCAATGAAGAAAGTTTAATTGAGGAAAGCACCAGGAAGTCCCGGAGGATTGGAAGTCGGGTATAATTATTCCCTTGTACAAAGGAAAAGGGGAAAAAGAAGTGTGTGGTAATCATACGGGCATTTGTCTTCTTAGTATAATAGGAAAAGTGTATGGTAGGATACTTATTGACAGAGTTAGAGAAAGAACAGAGGAATTAGTTGGAGAAGAACAGGGAGGCTTTAGGAAGGGAAGAGGTTGTGTAGATCAGATATTCATTCTTAGATCTTTAGTGGAAAAGTTTCTAGAGAAGGGAAAAAAGTTGTATGCGGCTTTCATATATTTGGAGAAAGCATATGACAGGGTCAATAGACAAGGATTGTGGAAAGTATTAAGAATATATGGAGTAGATAGGAAGTTGTTGAATGCTGAGAAGACTATGTATGAGGGTGCTAAGGCTGCAGTGCGTGTGGATGGTGAACTGAGTTAATTTTTCTCTTTGAAGGTTGGGTTGAAACAGGGATGTGTCATGTCTCCATGGTTGTTCAATCTGTACATGGATGGAGTAATAAAAGAGGTACAAGGTAGGGTAGTGGGTGCTGGGGTGGCCCTGGTGAGAGAGGATAGTGTTTGGAAACTCCCTGTACTGTTGTTTGCAGATGATACTGTGTTGTTGAGTGAAGACGAAGGGGAGCTGCAAGGCTTGGTGGATGAGTTTGGGAGAGTGTGTAAGAAACGGAATCTAAAGGTGAATGTAGAGAAGAGTAAAGTGATCGTCTTTGAGAGAGGTGAAGTCAGTGAATGTACAGCGAGGTTGGATGGTGAGGAATTGGAAAATGTGAGTACTTCTTAGTACTTGGGTAGTGTGGTGAGTAAGGATGGAGGTTTGGAGGGTGAAGTGCTTGAAAGGGTACAGCAGGGAAGAAAGGTTGCTGGTTCTTTGAAGGCAGTGATAAGAAGCAGGGAAGTGAGCATGGAAGTGAAAAAGTTACTACATGACAGTATTGTGATACCAACTCTAACGTATGGAAGTGAAGTTTGGACGTTGCTGGAAGGACACAAGTCAAGAGTGAGAGTAGTTGAAATGATTTATTTAAGAGGAGCCTGTAGAGTCACATGGAGAGATAGGCTGACAAATGAGGATATAAAGGAGCGTTGTGGTGTGGATGTGGATGTGATAGGAAGCGTTAGGAGGAATACACTGAGGTGGTTTGCCATGTGGAGAGGATGGAGGGTGAAAGATTGACGAAGAGAGTGTATGTGAGAGGTGGAGGGGGGAAGAGGGAGGGGGAGGCCGAGGATGAGATGGAGGGATGGGGTGGAGAGGTATATGAGAAAGGGGTGTGTGAGTTGGGTGCGGGGCAGTGAAATGGCGGGGGACAGAGCGACATGGAGGCGATTTGTTTGTGGCCACCCCGAACGGGATTGAGGCGTCTGGCAATAGGCAGATAGAGATAGATAGATAATTTTTCTACTTCTTGGTGGTAGGTGGTAGCGACCATCTTCCACTCACCCTTCACCTTTATCATTCCTTTTCTGTGTCTGCCCTCCTCTATCCTAATTCTTCCATATGTTCCCTCACTTTTTATTACTCTTCTTTCCTTTTCAGATGGCTGTACATTGAGTGACAAACCTAATGGTTTCCCGTAAGCCAGGAAACCATTTACAACGCTGGGTGGTAACCATATAACCAAAACAATAGTATTCCCTACATGTCAAAAAGTGGGTTGGCAGAGGGTTTAGTGCCTTTTCCCATAAAATAATTAACTGAACGACAAACGGCCACCTCTTACAGGATTATGGTATCTGGTTATAGATGGATAGATAGATAGGCTACTACCCTGCTACCACTATAATATTATGCTGTGATAATGTGGGTCTCTCTCTCCTCCTAATATTACACATCATACCATATACCATATTTCTAACTTTTTAAAACTATTCATCACTGTTTGCTATTTCGCTAACAAACAAAATAAATATAGGCAATGCAATGCTGTTGCAACCCTCCACCTGACCAAGCACATATCTTCCACCTCCCTGTACACCTCACCTAACCAAGCACATAAGGGCCCCCACCACCCACTAATTTATTACTTTTAACCCGCCCCGTCCCGTCGACGTATGGGTATGTTGCAACATTTTGCATTTGCCAGTCCCAGCGACGTACTGGTACGTCGTGTAATTGCAAGGTCCCTAATTTGCACAATTTTCAATTTTCGCGCATGATTTTTCGTACATATACACGGGACACCTTCCTCTATTCCTCTTCAAGATTCCAAGCAGGGACAATGCCTTACACCGCATAACCTCCCCCCTCCCCTCCTCATGCCATTGTCTCGGCAATTCACCTGTTATCAGTGACCTGGCCAGTAAAGACATTCAGGGCCAGAGTGATTCCCCAATCGATGACAATGTGGAGGACAAAGTTTACATAGCATTAGAGGAAGAAACAGTCAGAAATAATGATCAGGTAATGTGGCAAAAGAAGGTCAGGTATGGTGGTGAGTTAGTGAGTGAAACAATGCTTATAATGCCTATATTACTGTTTGAAAACCAATATAGTCTTGTACTACATGTAAATTCGTACCAAGTAAATAAATAAATACCGTTTATGAGTGGTGTGAAATAGTTACCCTCCCACAGAACTCGTTTTCTTTGGTGCCAGCCTGTTAGAAAACCCAGTCAGGTAAGGAGGTACTGGTACCTGGATCGAGTATTTTAAACCCCAGGTGAGCGATTTCTCTATGAATTTTCGATGTTTCTCAACAAAAGCGGAGGTTTTAGCCAAAATTTTTTTTTTTTCGAAAATACCTCGGGATTGGGGGGTGTCAGAGGTGCTAAATAGCTCGGGACGTGATGGGTTAAAGGTGAACGTAAAGAAAACGCCTTGAGGACACATAAATTGGGCCCTTCAGTTTCCTTGCACACGTCGCATTGAAATCTCTGGATTTTTTTTTTACCTTTTCATTATTAAAAGAAAAACTACTGAAGACACAGCATCCTACCCATCAAAAGACACCATCTCACTGTAAGACACATACAGTAATTATGTGAAATTTCATGACCCTACATGAATGTTTTCCGAGTTCTGGCCCTGAAACGAAATTTCTACGCCCGTCCAGCAGCCCTGCCGCCCAACTCTATGGACGGACACCTATTGAACTTAGTGATAACAACATTCTCCTCTGACTTTTTCAGGTAGAGGATGCAAAAGGACTCTCTCTCTTTTCCCTACCTCCCCCCCTCACACACACACACACACACACACACACACACACACACACACACACACCGCTCGCTGGTGCAGTGGTAACGTTCCCGCTTGCCAACTGGTGGACGGGAGTTCGCGCCTCGCTCAGGTTGCGAAAAGTTTCACTGACGAAGTGGGTGGTTACTGTCCCCCTTGAGCAAGGGGACGGGTGTGTGCGTGTGTGAAGGTCACAGCCTTGCCCTTAGATCGGACTATATGAGCTTTCAGCTCCCTTCCGGGAGGGTAAAAGCTGACAATCACGACCATCAAGTGATCCTGACCGACCCGGTGAATTACACATGAGAACAGTACTAAGAGGAAACTACTCATCATGGAAAGAAGTGACTAGTGGAGTACCACAGGCTTCAGTGCTGGCACCAATCATGTTTTTAGTGTATATAAATGATATAAACAGTAACACTGGAAATGAGAGCTATCTGAATACGTTTGCAGATGATGCAAAAATACAAAGGAGAATTACTAACACAGACTCTTGTAAAGAGCTACAAGAAGAATTAAATAAACTTCATTAATGGAGTAGTACATGGCAAATGGAATTCAATGTGGACAAGTGTCATGTAATCAAGTTTGGTAAAAGTGGAAAAAGACCTGGTTGGGATTATAAGTTAGGAAATAAAACCCTATACACATCAGAAAGAGAGAAAGACCTAGGTGTGATTATCAATAACAGACTATCTCCGGCTGATCACATCAGCGAGAAGGTACGGAACATGTATACACTGCTTGCAAATAATTATGAGAATAGCATTCACATACATAAATGAAGACATGCTAAGAAGGATAATAACATCATTCATTAGACCAACCCTGGAATATGCATCAGTAGTCTGGAGTCCTCATCACAAAAAGCACATAGACAAGATTGAAAAAGTTCAAAGGGCCGCTACAAGATGGATACCAAGCTTAAGGGACCTAAGCTACGAAGAAAGACTAAATAAACTGAATCTACCAACACTACAGGAGAGAAGGAAAAGAGGTGACATGATAATGCTATATAAGTGCATATCAGGGAAGGAGAAAATAGACATAAATGATTACTTAACATATGGAGAAGCATCAGCAAGAGGACACTGCAAAAAACTGCATAAGAAGAGAGGTGATAAAGACGTAAGGAAATTCAGTTTCCCAAACAGAGTAATTGATCAATGGAATGCACTACCGAATGAAATAGTGTGTGCCAAAACAATTCACAAATTTAAGGATATGTACGATAAATATGGTTTAAGACACGGGACAGTACGAGCTTGACACATTCCTGTAAAGATGCAATTAGGTAAGAACAATTAGGTAAGAACACACACACACACACACACACACACACACACACACACACACACACACACACACAATTTCCCTCATGGTCCAACAAATCACAAAACCCTGACCCGACATTTTCTGTGCTATGAGCAGCAGGCGGCGTAAAATTCCCGAGCTGAGCCTGGAATTACTCAGTGGAAATAGCGTGAGAGACGGTAATATTTCTCGGAATGAATGTTATTAGCTGGGATTACGACAGAACCGTTCAGGCGTGGTGGAGATAACGTTGGTGTGGAGTGTGTGTGTGTGTGTGTGTGTGTGTGTGTGTGTGTGTGTGTGTGTGTGTGTGTGTGAGAGAGAGAGAGAGAGAGAGAGAGAGAGAGAGAGAGAGAGAGATAGTCATTATCATCATCATCATCATCGATGTCGTCGTAGTCGTCATTCAGACCCAATATCCTACCAATATCTGGGGTGAGAAATTTCTAGAGTCAGTGACAGAAATGCACAGATTGTGAGAGGAAGCAACAGTATCTGGTAAAATGGAACACACAGCTATTATTCATTAATTAAATACAACCAGTGTGCTTAATGATCCCTGTCGACCTTTCTGTCGACTGCCATGTTGGAAAAGTAAGTGGATGTAGCACATGTGATTTAGATCACCATACGTACAATACATACTTTTTCCACTGTATGGCTTCCTATCTGTCTGCATCATATTTATACCTATATTTACCTACCATATGTCTTCTTGATATTGTCAACCTCTTCCCACCTCAAAACTCATACATACGCATTCCAGTCCCCTGGTATTACAATGTCAACATTTCGTTGTTTCTTACAAGTGTTTTTGTGTGTGTGTGTGTGTGTTTTTTTTTTTGCTATTCTCACATTGTAACGAAGAATTTACAGAAGGATGACATTCTATAACACTTATTGATTTCGGTGGAAAATATGCAAAATAAAGCTAGAATTAAGGTCAGTTCATTTCGAGATGCCTAGTTACACTGTGGAAAATAAAAATGCCATATACAATTCGAAAGAAAGAATGAGGAAAACATTTTTGAACTAACCTGCTGTTCAAGTGAAAGACTGTGTCTACCTTGTATTGCTTGATTTTGAGAATACGTCCGGTTGGCCGTGAGCACACATTTAGACAATGTTTGCTGAATATTATGTGTATGTATATCTTTGAGCCAGTGCGTGTAACTCAAGTTAATTTTTGCGCGCGCGCGCGCGTGTGTGTGTGTGTGTGTGTGTGTGTGTGTGTGTGTGTGTGTGTGTGTGTGTGTGTGTGTGTGTGTGTATGTGTGTGTGTGTGTGCGTGTGTGTGTGCGCGCGCGTGTGTGTGTGCGCGCGCGTGTGTGTGTGCGTGTGTGTGTGTGTGTGTGTGTGTGTGTGTGTGTGTGTGTGTGTGTGTGTGTGTGTGTGTGTGTGTGTGTGTGTGTGTGTGTGTGTGTGTGTGTGTGTGTGTGTGCGTGCATCCATGCATGCGCGCGGGCACCTATCTTCGTGTGTTCCAGCGGAAACCACCTTGAAGTGGTGGTGGACTTGCATGCCACCAGCGGTAGGGGGGGGGAGTTCACCCCTAGACCCAGCAGGAGGACAGGGTTACCCATGCTGGGGGGCCATCAGTGAGGGGTCTGACTAAGTGTTCCTAGGTCCATTGCTGTGTGGATTGCCCTCAGATGGGTTATTGGGTTAAGGTGACGGGAGTAGGCTAAACCCTAAACAAACAAGTGGTGCCAGACACAATAAACCCCGCCCCAAAGCAGTTATCTTATTTTCAACCATTTTCAAATTATAACCCTCTGAAAATCTGTGCTCTTGCTTTTGATCTTTCAAGGTCACTCAAGTTCAAAGGTCATGGTGCCAAATGAAAGCCCGTATGAGACTCTATATCATGATAATAGTAAATATCTCTATCTTCAGCCAGTTTCGAATTATAGCCCCCTGAATATTCGTGACCTTGAGTTTGACCTTTCAAGGTCACTTAAGGTGAAAGGTCATGGTACCGATTAAAAACCCATATGGGACTTCCTATATGTCGATAATAGTAAATATCAATCTTCACTCAGTTTCGAGATATAGCCCCCTAAATAACTGACCTTGAGTTTGACCTTCCAGGCTCACTTAAGGTCAAAGTTCATGGTACCAATTAAAGCCCATCTGGGATTTCCTATATGTTGATCATAGTAAATATCATTCTGCAACAAGTTTCGAGTTATAGCCCCCTGAATATCTGTGACCTTGAGTTTGACCTTTGAGGGTCACTCAGAGTCGAAGGTCTTGGTGCCAAATGAAAGTCCATATGGGAGTTCCTTTATGTTGATAATGGTAAATATCTCTATCTTTAACCAGTTTCAAGTTATAGCCCTCTGAAAATCAGTGACCTTGATTTTGACATTTCATAGTCACTCAATTGCTTCCAAAATTTTATCACTTTTTCTTGGGACCAGTGCCCACATATCATGAAATTTTCATGTAGTTACATTCAGCCGTTTTTGCTATCAAACAAAGAAACAAACAAACAAACAAAGACACTCAACCAAAAGCAACACCTCGCCAGACTCCGTCATGGTGACGTATAACTCCATGTGTATGATTCCTACAGAAGGTGGGGCTTGACAAACAGGGCTCCCAGCAGACTCCTGCAACCCTGCTCAGTAGATGGTCGTCGTGAATCTTCATGCTGCCATCAAAGGCTGAGAAGGGCCAAGTCATGTGGTGGTAAGGACTGCATACCCTCACCATCACATGAAAACCACTCATTGCACAAGCCTACTGCCATACTGACCTCTCAATTCACCAAAATCAAAGACCTATGGCGACATGATAGGGCAACAATGATAGGTCATGTATGAGGCTGGAAGTCGCTAGCTCGAGTCCTGCACATAGGCAACACTGGCCAAGTGGTCGCTGACATGATGTCGTTGGTGCAGGTCATGCCTTCAGCAACACTCACTATGATCAAGCAGCCAGAAATGGACTCCCATCTTCCTACCCCTGAAAGGGAGGAGATTAAAAAAGATACCCTAAACATTTGGTGTTTCTGCACCACCTGGGCAGATAACCGCGTCTGTCAAGGCATCTCACACTGGTAAAAAAAAAAAATAAAAAAAAAAATAGAATCCCTTTGACTCCTGGTACCTGGAACATACGAATCTTGCTTGATACTGACCACGACACATAATCGTGCAGTAGAGTTGTCCTTATTGCCCATGAACTGAAAAGATATAAAATTGACATTGCTGCATTGTCTGAGACTTGCCTCTCAGGAGGGGGAAAACTAACAGAAGGAGAAGGGCATACCTATTTCTGGAGGGGATACCCAGACGTTGTAGGAAGAAACCATAGTACTGACTTTGCAGTCTGAAGCAACCTTCTACAGAATTTCCAAGAAACACCTGTGGGTATTTCAGAGAGAATGATGTTGGTGCATACCACTCCTAAGGCCAATATGCAACAATCATCAGTGCCCATGCCTCAGCACTTTATTCTGAAGACACTGTCAATTATTCCTTTTATGACTCTTTGGATGCTACCATTCGTTCAGTAACACCTAATAACAAACTGATCTAGCTTGGAGATTTTAATGGCAGAGTAAGAAAAACAAACTCCTCTGGCCAGGCATTATAGATGCCATGGTGTCGGTAACATGAATAAAAATGGCTTTAGACTGCCTTCCTTGTGTTCAGAACACAGTCTTGTCATCAGCAACACTATTTCTCAACTTAAGAATGAACACAAGACCACATGAATGCACTCACAATCTAAGCACTGGCACCGAATTAACTAGGTAATTGTAAGGTATCAAGACTGAAGGGAAGGTCTTATAACGTGGGCTATAAGGGGTGCAGAGTGCTCAATAGACCACAACCTAATAGTAACCAAACTGCAACTAGTCATACGCCCACAAATGTGCTGCAGACCATCCACCAAGAAACTAAACTATAGTTTAAAGGATGTGGTGACTTGTAACACTTTCTGCAGCACTATTAAAGACAGGCTAACTCAATGTGCACCACTTGATCCAAACAGCAATGCAACAAGCCTAGCTGCAGAGTTCCTGAACTTTAAAACACTGCTCCAAAGCTCGGCAGATGAAACCCTAGGCTTCTCCAATTGCCGCCATAATGACTCGTTTGATGAAAATGCTGAGGGCATTCATGGCCTTGCAATGAAGAATAGAGCTCATAGCTGGTTTGCTCATCTTAGCTCCTTAATCCATAACACTGAATTCCAAAATCTCAGGAATGAAAACCAGACAAAATTCCATGACATGGAGAACAAATGGTGGACTGAACAAGCAAAAGAGCTACACTGACTGGCTGATATTAACGACCAACAATGGGTCCTGCAAGTCCACTGAAACCATCTATGGGTCAGCCAGACACAACATAAACCCTGTTCGATCAGACATAGGAAAGCTTCTGAAAGACAAGCAAGCAATCTGAGAAAGATGGGTGCAACATTTCAATAACTTACTGATTCAGATAAACCCAGTGGAGCACAATATCCTTGATAACATCCAAAATGCTCCTAAAGTGGTAGATCTGGATGTCCTACCTACACTTGTAGAAACTGTCCATGTCATCCGATCTCTAAATGTTAACAAAAGGCCTGGCCTGATGGCATACCATCTGAACTGATCAAAGGGGGTGGTTAGTTACCAGCATCTCCATAATCTCATACTAACTGTTTGGAACCAAGAACAAATTCCATCTGAATGACTTCCTTTTGATAATGCAACCATCTGCAGAATGAAAGGGGACCACCCAAGTTCAGACGCCAGCAGAGGTATCTCCCTGCTTGCGAATGCTAGCAACTATTACCCAAGATATTATCTGGACTGACAAAAACTTTTGTCTGAGTCAACACTTCCAGAAACACACTGTGGATTCTTCAACATGTTTCGAGTTACAGTCCCCAGAATATCCATGACCGTGAGTTTGACCTTCCAAGGTCACTTATGGTCAAAGGTCAAGGTACCAATTCAAAACCCATATGCGATTTCCTATATGTTGATAATAGTAAATATCTGCCTTCAGTCAGTTTCGAGTTATAGTCCCCTGAATATTCGGGACCTTGAGTTTGACCTTTTAAGGTCAAAGGTCTTGATGCCACATGAAAGCCCATATTACGAGTTCCCGTATGTTCCTAGTAGTAAATATCTCTATCTTTAACCGTTTTGAAATTGTAGCTCTCTGAAAATCCGGGACCTTGATTTTGACCTTTCAGGGTCACTCGATTACGTCCAAAATTTAGTCACTTTCTTTGGGAACCAGTGCCCACATATCCTGAAAGTTTCATGTAATTTCATTCAACCATTTTTTCTGTAATATTGCTAAAAAACACAACCAAACCAACAAACAAATTCGACCAAAAACAATAATTCGGCGGACTCTTTCCGGGCGAGGTAATTATGCAAAGCGAGCGAGCGGCAGCAGAGGCACCTGTAATTGCCAGTTTGTACCCCACGACCTGGCCCGATGATTGATCTGGCTGGGCTGAGGGAAAGAGAGGGTGGAGGAAGGAAGGAGAGGGGAAGGTAACAGGGATGGATCCAACATTTGTCATAACGGAGGTCCAAATTTTTGTTTTTGTTTTTGTTTAATTCATTTTACCCACTGATGACAATCAGTCACATATAACAAAGAGCAAATAAAAAGTAAAAAATAAATTCAACTAAAACCCGCACAGTTTTACCAGTAACGTAAAACTCGTATGGAAAGGATTGAGAAAGTATTATTATTATTATTATTATTATTATTATTATTGTTGTTGTTGTTGTTTATGCAAGAATTCCGTTTCTGTATTTGAGGAAAACAATGGCAAATAAAAAAGGGGGAGACGAGCCTTGAGTCCTTGGTTCACCCTCCTGCATCTGCCACTGGGTGAGAATGAGGGGTAGGAAGGAGCGAGGGAATGAGAAAGGAAAATCATAGTGGCGCGGAAAGAGAGAGAGAGAGAGAGAGAGAGAGAGAGAGAGAGAGAGAGAGAGAGTAGCAACATGGGATGGGCAAGAGCGAGGCTGAAGGAAAGCTTAAGGTCCAGAGGGAGAGAAGATGCAAACAGGGTATCTTGGGTTTGGCTCCTGCCTGTGGTCGGGTACTCCTCCTCATCCCCCTCCCCCCCGCCCCTGTTTATATCCTGTATAGGCTGCTTCAGGATATGTGTATTTAATCAATAAGCCTTTCGATAAGGGAGTGTACCTCAGCAGGAAAAATTATATGATTGTAGAAAGAATATACATAATGCGCCAGTGAAGTACAAGATAAACTGGTGATTATATAACACCTTTCCTGCTGGAGCTGGCCATCAAAGCTGGCTAAGATGGTTGGTGAAGACAAGTTTAATACATGAAAAACGCCATTATAGTAAACTGATTAATAACTGAAATTATATGACGTCTTTAAAAAAATTTAAAATCTTTGCAGGAACAATAAAAAATTCTGATTAAGTACAACAAGGTAGTCATGCGTGAAGACTCTTTTGCATATGCAAGCAAGAACTGGTCATATTTTGGAAAAGATGATGAGTGAACAATGATGATGAGTGAACAATGGCAGAGACAGATGCAGGGGGTGGGTGTGACAAAGTGGCATTTCAGCATTACAGTACCAATGGTGGCAGAGAAAGACGCAGGTGGTTAGTGTGACGACAATGACATGACAACAATGCCAGTCGTGATAGTAACAGACACATATGGTGAGATATGAGTAACAGGGAAACAAACAATGTCGGCAAAAACAAAAACATAACACCAATCACCCCTTCCCCACCAGCGATGACCAATGAAATCAACCTTCACAGTGTGGCCTCACATAACAATCTCAGGCTCCACTAACTCACTCCTTGCTGAATAAAATGGCTAGATTTATCTGTAGTACAATAGTAGAGTTGTTCCGTCCGCAAGGGGTTAGTGTTGACTGTATTAATTCTCTTCGACTCAGACTCAACCTCAAATTAATAAAATCGCATCTGCAAGAGAACAATCGAGTTGTTCCTAACACGAGGGAATTAACCACAAGAGTTTTGTCTCTCAACTTCACTAATTAAACCAGGCAGAGTGAGGCAGTGAGAGAGGAAGACTGTGGTAGAGGGGTGAGGTAGTGGTGGGATGAGACTTTGGTGTGGTGAGGCAGTGGTGTGGTGGGATGCTGTGGTGAGACAATGGTGTGGTGGTGTGTTGTGGTAAGGGAGTGGTGTGGTGGGGTGTTGTGGTGAGGGAAAGGGGTGGTGGGTTGTTATAATGAGACAGTGTTTGGTAAGGCAGTGGTGTGCTATGGTGTGAGAGTAATGTGGTGGGTCAGTCGTAAAGTGAGATAATGGTGTGATAAGGTGAAGCAGTGTTGTAGTGAGGCAGTGATGTGGTGAGGTAGCAGTGTGGTGAAGAATTACTATAATAATATACCATGATACCACGTGGTAGGTGGGGGCGCCCATCATCCACCCACTTAGTGTAGTGGTACCCTGTTATTAGGGTAGCTCTACATCGAGTGGCAAGCCAAATGATTTCCTGTAAACCGGGAAATCATTTACAACGCTGGGTGGTTACCTTATAACCAACCAACACGTGTTCCCTACGTGACAACAAGTGGGTTGGCGGAGGGTTAGTGCCCCTCCCCGGCAAACAACTAACTAAAAATAAGAACAAGAAGCCTCGGACCAGGACTGACCAAAAGATGACTAAGGACAGGGCAAAGGACATGATACGGGTGGCAACCTAGAATGTAAGGGGTGCAAATGATGAGGTGAAAGAGAGAGATTGTCCAGGTGTTTAAGGGTGCGAAAGTGGATGTATGTGGGTTAACTGAAACTTAACTGAAACTAAATGGAGAGGTGAGAGTGTGAGAGAATGGGAGTACGGATGGGGGATATGTTCAAGAGTAGGTGGAGAGAGGGTTAAAGAAGGAGTGTGTATTGTTATGAGTAACGGATGGAAGGAGAATTTAAGAGAGTATGGACCAGTTGGCTCAAGGACTGTGTGGGTAAGACTGAAAGTTGGACTACAAATGTGGGTGATTGTGTGTGTGTGTATGCGCCAACGCAAGATCGTGCAAGTAGAGTGAAAAAAGAGTTCTAGGTGAATGTGAAAGCGTGCATGGAAAATTTTGAAAGGAATGAGAGTGTTTTTGATTGGAGATATGAATGGTAAAGTAGGGAATGTGAAGGTGTATGGAGTAGTTCGTGAGTGGGGTGTGCCTGCTGAGATAGATGAGAATGGCAGTGCTTTAGTGGACATTTGTACCGGGAGGGGGTTGGTGATAGCCATTACCCTCTTCAGGCACAAGATGATCCACAGGTATACATGGCGAGTGGTGAGAAGGATGGGTGGTGAAATGAATGAAAGGAAGGCAATGATTGATTATGTTTGTGTGTATGAAAGGATGCGAAGATGTGTAGTGGATGCAAGAGCATACAGAGGCTGGGGGAGTGGACTTTCTGACAGAATCAAGGTCCAAGTAAAATGGAGAAATAGAAGAAGGGAAGGACGGGAGGAAAGAGTAGATGTAAGGAGAGTGGAAAGGTTACAAGAGGATGAGAGAGAGGCAGAATATAAGAGAGAAGTGGTGGAATGATTGGGTAAATATGAACTGGAGCAGATGGGGGACGTGGAAGGTGAGTGCAAGATATTCACAGAGGAAACATGTGCAGCGTGTGAGGTGGTGTGAGGGGTGAAGAGAAGACGAAAGGGGGTGCAAGGAACAGCATGGTGGAATGCAGAGGTCAGACAGGCTGTGGCACAAAAAAAAGAAAGCACATAATGAAAGGATGAGAAATAGGGGCGTGGAAGAAGTTGAGAGACGGAGGAGAGAGTTGTATGTAGAAAGGAAGAGAGACGTGAAAAGATTAGTAAGAGAGAGTAAGAAAAGAGTGGATGAGGAATCTGGAAGGAATTTGAGTGTAAAGTAGAGGAAACGTAAGAAAATGCTCTGGCAAGAGGTAAAGAGAGTCAGGCAGGGTGGCAATGAAGTTAGTAGGGGAGTGAAAGATAAAAATGGTAAATTACTAGTTGAGAAGGGAGAAAAAGTGAGCAGATGAAGAGAACACTTTAATGAATTGTTGAAGATGAAGAATGAAAGTAATGCGAGTATAAGTGGCTGAGGAATGGCTGGGAGAATGAGGGAGGTGAGAAGACAGGAAGGAATCATTAGGATGGAAGTTGTGGAAGCACTGAAGAAAGTCAAAATGGGGAAAGCCCCAGGAATTGATGGAGTGTGTGGCATGGGGAAGAAATAGTAGTAGAATGGATGTGGAAGATGTGCAGATCGCCTCCACGTCGCCCTGTCCCCCGCCATTTCACTGCCCTGCTCCCAACTCACACCCCCCTCTCTCATATACCTCTCCACCCCGTCCCTCCATCTCATCCTCGGCCTCCCCCTCCCTCTCCCCCCCTCCACCTCACTCACATACACTCTCTTCGTCAGTCTTTCACCCTCCATCCTCTCCACATTGCCAAACCACCTCAGTGTGTTCCTCCTAAAGCTTCCTATCACAACTGAAATTAGTGGCTGCCATACCTAAACTGATATGTCCCACCAGTTTTCTGTCATTGCATGCTGTACAGTAATGGCCAATGTTTCTGTAAGAAGTAAGAGAAGCACATGTCAAAAAAAAAGTTTTTGGTATGAAAGATATATATGGAAAAAAAAATCACGGGCTAGGTAATGTGGGGTCCAGTGGACCCCAAGGCCCTTTATCGCGAAAATAAAGAGATCCCGAACTGACCCCATCACCTCCCTAAACTAGTCTACTAGTCAGGAAGGTAGAGGGAAAACAAGATCCCAAGACCTTATAGTAATATATGAAACAACACTAAGAAAAATAGCGTGGAGTCCCACAGACCCCACATTACCTTTGGAGGGTTAAAATTCACAGAAACGTATAAAAACAGTGAAAAAAAACTTCTTTTCCAGTCACAGTAGATCCCACGAAACTACTCCACCAAGTGAATCATTCTTGTCAGCTATTCGATGCTGTGTCTCTGGGTGTTATCAGTGAAGCCAGTCAGCATACAATAATTTGCTGATGTGTGTCTTTCACTATCGAGTTATGTAATACTTAGTTGATGACAAAACTGTTCATTCATCTCTCTCTCTCTCTCTCTCTCTCTCTCTCTCTCTCTCTCCAGAGTTTCACGGTTTTCTTGCTTCGTTCGTTTTCTCTCCCTCTCACTCCTTCCTCCATCGGTCCTTCTTCGCCTCCCTCTTGTACTGTATGCTTGTTAGTGCCAAGTCATTCCTTTCATGATTTTCAATTTCTTTCATCTCTTTATTCTGTTGTCGGAAAATAAGTTGTCCAACAGTCGTAATATTGTGGTGAGTCGTGAGAGGAGGAGTATTTACTGAGTAAGGAGAGAAACGCTTGGAGATCCTTTTGTGCAGGACCCTTACAATATGCAAAGCCAGGCAATATAGCTAGCTAGCTAGCTTGCTAGATAGATAGATGGATAGAAATATAGAGCGACATACATATTGACATAAACAGTTTGCCTTCGTCTTACAAAACTGAGTCACTCCAACAGCTTGAATACCGTGTTGTGATTTCGTGGTAATTGATGAGCCATGGTTTTGAAGTAGAAGTCTCCTTGGTTACTAGCCATATGTATTTACCAGTCGCACTACATTTGGCCATTAACTGAGTTGAAGATGTTAGTGGTCATCGGATTGAGCCGGTGAAGGTTTATATCCAAGGGATGATTGGGGTTTATTGCTCATGTAATGCCACTCAGAGATGAGTGAGGCTCGTCACTCTCATCTTAAATGTCAGGACCAACTTGCCTAGCTTTGGCTCCTAAGCTCCTCATGGGGCAACATAAGATTGGATGATGGACAGATGGATGGATGGACTCTTTCTGCCACTGGGAGTAAAGGATTTGGATTTTTTTCTATCAGTAATGGAATCATCGCGAGACTCTGAGGCCAGAATAATAATAATACCAACAAAAACATTAGTCTCCACCTATTACATAGGTAGAAACTAATAAGTTAAAAAAAAATGGATACACAAGTGCAAAGCCATTGGAGAAAGAGATAAAAAAAACACATGGACGAGGAAAAATGTAGAACAGCAATGAACAAGCACAAAAATAAAACGAAACAGGACATGCAACGACAAACAAAAAGAAGAGAGCGAAGGAAAGAAACTGTGAAGCTGGCAGTGGCACAGCTACTGTATGTGGGGCTTGGGGGAGATCCCCCAGTCGGACCATTCGGCCCCTCACGCCCTCCCCCCCACCCATATTTTTCTGGATTATCTAATTATGTGGACAAAATGTAGAAGTGGAAACCCCATAGTAGGGCTTGGCCCTACCTTATCCCTCCCCATTTGTGAAGACGTGTGTCGCCACTGGAAACTGGACAAGAATCAACGTATGGCAAAGATTTAGAAGGACTTCAAAGCAGTACTGATGAAGAAGCAAAAGATACGAAAATGACGATGACAAAATTAATCGGAAGGAAAACGAGAAGTGAAATGAAATATATCTGTCTACAGCATCTATATAGATGTATATAAATAAATAAATGAATATATACAGTATATCTATCTATCTATCTATCAATCAATCAATCTATCTGTCTATCTATCAATAGATAGATAGATAGATAGATAGATAGGCCTATTGATACACACGCACACGCATAGATAGACAGATGGATAGATAGATAGGTAGATAGATGGATAGACAGATAAGTAGATAGATGGATGGGTGGATAAATAGACAGATAGACAGAGGGATGGATGGATGGATAGATAGATCGATAAATCGACAGATAGATATTCACTGGTAAAACTACGTCCATTCGTGAGATATAGTTCTTTTCTTCCTGTATTCCTGCCACCAGCTTGAAGGATATTGTAGCTGGAGTTTTATACCGAACAATGATCTTTGTTCATCGTTAACATGGTACCACGAAGGTTTGCAGAACTGCGTTGAAAAACAGTTCCAGTGTACAGTCTACAAAGACTCGCAGTGACTTTACTTCAGAAACAGTTCCCTGTGTTACCGTTACGTGCGAATTTTAGGAAAGTTCACAGCGGTATTGTTATTCGTGCAGTCGATAAAAAGTAGCAGTTATAGTGTTGCTAGTGCAATCTAGAAAAACAATCGCAATGATACTGTTACTCGAGCCATCTAGAAAAACAATGGTAAGTATCCTGTTACTCGTACAGTCGACAGAAATTCGCAATGAGGCAAATACCTGTCCACTCTCGGGAAGTTCGTAGTGATACTGATACTCGTGCAGTCTAGAAGACGTCGCAATGATCCTATTGTTCTTGTAGTTTAGTAAAGTTTGAGCTAACAACCAAAACTCTCTCACAGATGTAAAAGCTCAGCATGACACCTTTCTACTGAGAATAGGAAAGGAAGTAGCCAGAAACCCTGCTTGATAAGTATAGTTTGAAGAGCAACGAATGTCAGTCTAAAGATGTTATGTGTGAGGCAAAAATAGCACAATACTGTAAAAAAATGAAGTATGTGACTGGGGAGGGAAGAAGGAAGAAGAGGCGCAGGGGAAGAATTAATTGGTAAAGAAGAGATTTTCACTTGAAGGAACTTGGTAGGATATATCAGTGTGATAAAGGAGAGCAACGGGAGTACATAGACTGGAAAAAGAGGAATGTATATTTGCTTTACAAGTTTCATAACCCACAGAACAAAGCAGTTGATGTGACATAGATATGTATAGAAAAAACATACTCCGTCACAAAAATATAAATATGGAACTGGAAAATTTCGGAAATTTTATTTATTAGTGCGATGCAAAAGCTTTTATCTGTCTTGATCCCTCTTCATGTAAAATTATAGATACATCACATGCATGTAAAAGTACCGAGACGAGGAAGAGGGAGGGGGATAGGGAACGCACTGGGGTGTGATGCAGATGAAGGGAGGGAGGGAAAAAGAGGGATGAGATGTAGGGAAATGGGCTACGAAAGAGAGGAGGGACGAGATTTTGAGCGCGCGTGCTTGTGTGTGTGTGTGTGTGTGTGTGTGTGTGTGTGTGTGTGTGTGTGTGTGTGTGTGTGTGTGTGTGTGTGTGTGTGTGTGTGTGCGTGTGTGTGTGTGTGTGTGTGTGAACTTAAGACAGAATCCAATTTTTGAGAGGCAATGGGAACCTGTGAGAAATGGAAGGAAGATGTAACAAGGCAAGTGAAGATAACGTGGAGACGGAGTGGCGGGTCTGCCAAGCCTGCATCCACATGTTCTGTAACTGTTCAGGTCTTAATTGCCAGATGCTTCTCCACGGTTGCATACAGCCATCCGGAGATAAATAGAACAAAGTGCAAAAGACGTCAGGCACCCAGTGAGTTGCTGGGAATTGGCTCTGAACCTTTCACTAACAGAGGTCTACCGTAATTTTTAAACGGGCATTTGTTAGCAGCAATGGTACAGTAACAGAAAGCTTCATCATCATCTAAGGCCGCGTGTTGTTGTTGTTGTTTTTTTATCATTACAAGACAACTGGCCCCACTAGACGCAAGCAGGTAGAGGCAAGAATTTCTCCTGGTTACAGCGATGTCGAACTTCCGGCCGCAACCGCCCGCGCCAGCAAGCATTTAGTTCAGACACAGCCTAAGAGTTAATGCTGTTCATTATAATCTCACTTTACTGATGAGCCACACAACATCCAAACATCGAGTAAGGAGCAAGACGTGATAAACTGGGTCAACAGTCTCAGGTTCCTATGACTCACTCTGAATTAAGACCTGACATCAATAGGAATAGGTACCTCTCAATCAAGGAACGATTAAGAAGACAGCGGTGGCAGTCTTTTTTTACCCTTTATCTTTTTCTGTTTGAGGAACTTGTTTTACATTGGCGGCTCTTACTTGGCAGGATCATTTGTAACAGCCTTGTTACTGATTATAATTATTTGTCACTTCCTCTCACAGCTACGGCGACAAAAAATGCCACTTACCTCCGGTCACCATTTACCGTGCCTCCCGTCTCCAGTCACCAGTTACCATGCTTCCCACCTCCGGTCACTATTTACCATGCCTTGCATGTCCAGTCTCCATGCCCCTCATCTCCAACCACCATTTACCACGCCTCCAATCTCCAGTCACCATCTACCATGCTTCCCATCTCTAGTCATCATATACCATACCTCCCATCTCCAGTCACCATATACCATGTCCCTTATCTCCAGGCACCATTTTCCACACCTCTCATCTCATGTCACCAGTGGTGGGCAAGTTAATGAAAAACGATAGCTTCGTTAACCGTTAATCCGTTAGTCAACTAATTAGCTTCGTTAAAGTTAATTAGTTAATTTCTTAATAATGCCAGAAATTATCGGAAGTTAACGGTTAATCCGTTAATCCGCTAGTTTTACGTATGAAACTCGATTTTCCTTAATAAAAGACAGTTGTTTAGGTTGCTTGACTAGCTTCCTGGAAGTAGGTGGAGTGAATTCATCATTGGACCGACCTAGGCTTGAGAAATTCCTCTTCCTGCCACGGTTAGATGCTGCCTTGCAAGCCTCCTCCACCTCTGTGTAGTTGGCAGAATGTTTATTCGTGAAGTGGCTCTTATTGTTGTTGTTGCTGTTCTTGTGGCCCCTGAATTCATGCTGCTTGGGCAGGCAGATCTTACACTGGAAAATATAATTTCTGCCCTCAGTGTTCATGTACAATAAAAACTTTTCAAGATGCGGCCAGGGGTTCTCACGCAGCTCAGAGTTATCACCATCACCAGCCACAACAGTGTCCACATTTTCCTGCCTGTCAGTTCTGTCCTGGCTGACTACAGACAACTGAGACGTACTGGACTGAGACGCCACAACCATGAAACTGAATCTATGAGTATGATCCTTCCACAGTCAAAACTCCAAAATTCTGTTGGCTTAGAGTCGATACTACTAACACCATGCTTAAACCTCGCAGTATCGATACCATGTTTGAGTATCGAAAGTATAAATGAGTAGTACAGTACATGCATGGAATTTTCGGATAGTGAGTGATATGACAGTAGCAGAAATATTCATTATGGGAATTTATTTAATTTTTCACCATTTTATTAGCTTTTTTTTTTCTACAGCGACATGGTCGATGCTGTTATGAAACCTGTGTGAATTTGTGAACCATCTGTTATATCATATAACAGATGGTTCACAACTTCAGATCTAAGTTCCTATAACTTACATGAACTTTGATCTTACACACACACACACACAAGATTCGTATCGATTTCTGAATCACCGTATCATTCACCACTAACTTTGACATTATCAATTTGACTATTTAACCCGCGGCGTCCTGTCGACGTACTTCCACGTCCTCACGTTATGTCACTGCCAATCCCGTTGACGTACTTCAACGTCCTGCAATTGCAAGGTTCATAATTTCCACAATTTTCAAAATTCGCGCGAGATTTTCGATTCGCCCACGTACCCAAGCCTCCCCTACCTGCCCCCAGGCGGGCAGCGTCCCAGACCCCGCGTGACCTGCGCTCGCCCTTGTCTCGGTCACTCACCTGTTAGCAGTGACCCAGGTCAGACATGGCGCGTAAAGGTCTCTCAGACGACGAAATACAATCCGCCCTGGATGCCTTCACTGGAGATAGTGTTTCTCCACTTGATGATGATGTGGTGGATCAAGATTATGTGCAGCCTGAGGAGGAAATAACAAGCAGTGATGAGGAGGTCCTTTCGCCCCGGAAAAAGCGGTATGTCACATATCGTAAGGCAAGGGAAGGCCAGTCTGCACCCAAAACACCTGCATGGACCTCTCTCCATCCCCTAGAGAGAGATTCTGATGAGGATGAGGATGAGGACGATGACGATGACGGCGGCTTAGGACGTGATGTTGCCTCGTGGTTGGGGAAGGAAAAAATCTCACCCCGAGGATCAGAAGGTGGGGCGAGAAGGCAAATAAAGTATGGCCTAGTGTTTTGTCTGGGGAAGGCGAAAGTGGTGTGGTGGGAGTGCGGGGTGAAAGGGAAGTGGTGTGAGGGAGGCAGCACGAGCACATGGTGCACGTAGGCCTAGGGGAGAGGAGGTGGAGCCACTCCCCAGCACGTCTTTCGCCATACAATATTCCCAAACTTCCTCCACACAGCCCCAGGATGTGGGGAAAGGAAGGAAAGGGAAGGGAAAGGGTAAAGGAAAAGGGAGAGGGAAGAGAAGTGCGAGTGATGAAAGGCGCCGCTCTCCACCTCCCCCCCACCACGAATGTTGCGTTGTGCCTTCAGCCATGTTTCAGAGAGTACCATAACTTCCTACACTACTGAAACTGTGTGGGATGGCGATATGACGCTCAGTATAATGGTAAGGCCAGTCAGTATGTGCCAAGTCTTATATAAACTTGAAACGGGTGTAATGTTTGCAGGAAAGTAATGTATAAGTTGAGAAATAGTGTAAGTTGAACGAAGTGATATGAAAACTACACCCACTGTATAAATCTGCGAAAATATGACGCTCAGTATAACACTCTGGTCAGTAAATATGTGATAGCAAGAATATAAAGTGGAAACGGGTGTAATGTTAGCATGAATAAAACGTATAAGTTGAAAAATAGTGTAAGTTGTAGTAATTGATGTCACGAGTATACCCAATGTGTAAATCTGCAAAATATTACGCTCAGTAGAACATTCTGGTCAGTAAGTATGTGATAGGAATTATATAAAGTGGAATTTGTTGTAATGTTAGTAGTAAGGTAATTTATAAGTTGAATACTAGTGTAAGATGAAACAAATGATATCGCGATAACACTCACTGTGTCAGTACGAGCTAATATGATGCTCAGTTGAATCGTAAGGTCTGAAATTATGTGATATCAATTATATCAAGTGTAAACATGTGCAATGTTAGTGGAGAATTATTATATAAGTACAAAAATAGGTTGTAAGTTGAAATAGTAGTCATAGCGACTTCACCGTGTGTGTTATTATGCGCTATTATTATGCTAAATATTTACGTAAGGCCTGAAATTATCTCAAAACAGTTCTATAAAGTTGAAAAGTGTATAATGTTATTAGGAAAGTATTATGTAAGTAGAAAAAACACAATACGAGTTGAAACAACAGTCACAGCGAGTTCATTCACTACGTAAATAAGCGCTAACATTACGCTAAATGTTATCGAAAGGCCTGTGAATATGTAAAAACAGTTCAATAAAATGTAAAATGGTATAATGTTATTGCAGAAGTATTATGTAAGTAAAAAAAATGATATGTATCATGATTTTCGAATGTTAGCGATTCATCGTGACCAGTTTGCCCGATTTTGCTCGTTTCGCACGATGGTACAATGCTTATTTCTGCTCTATTTTTGTATAAAATTCAATATACTCTTTTATCACATGTTTTTGTGTTTGTAATAAATACATATCTACTTACTTTCATTGGTTTCCCAGACTTATAATACCATAGAAAACGTTAGAGGCTCAGACCGCCTACGGAGAACACGGGGCCAGGTGGGACTAAGGCATACCTGGTTAAGGTAATTATGGACCCCGGGGAACAATTTCTTTGCCACTGACCATTGTTTCTGACCAAAAGCGAAAGTTTTAGCAAAAAAAAAAAAAAAAAAAGGGTCGAAAAATGGTCGGGATTGGGGGGTACCAGTGGTCAAAAAGTGGTCAGGACGGGGCGGGTTAAATGTCGATTTGAAGCTTTTCTTACCTAAAGTGACCTGTTTTAGGACATAATTAATGGATTAACGGATCAACGAAAATGTTATCGGAAGTTACCGCTAATCCGTTAAGTTCAATAACAAATTAACGATTTAACTCGTTAACAAAAACATTAGGGTCGTTAATAACGGATTAACCCCTACACCACGGGGATGTTTTTGTGCTCCTTGCGTGTCCCGCGAGGATATTCGTGCTTCAACTGACTTTTTAAAAATATTTGCCAAAAATCAGTTATTAGTCCTAGAATATTAAAATTATATATGCATATGGCACATACATTCAACTTTCCCCTGGGATGTTTGTTGAGCCTTCGTCGTCTACCATAAGACTTGTGGAGACTTCTGAAATTGGGTAACGAAGTCTCCACTTTACACTTCCCGATACCCCGTAATATGGTTACCACTGCCTGATATTATATCTACAAACACTATTCTATGAATTTCAAGTAGTTTGAAATCCATATTCCAAAAAAAAAAAAAACACTGTGAAAGCAATGTAAATTACTAGCGCATACGAGCTTTCCTCCCGTGCTGGTTCCCCGATGGTATTCTGAGGTGGAGCTGTCATTTATTATTTATAAACACACTCACACTTTATATTCCTAGTACTTAATTACACTTATTTATATATACAATATTTATCTATAAGTTTCTCTCTGTACTAGTAGTTTATTTTCACTCCAGGCATTCACTTTCTTATTCTGTATACTAGCGTAGAGAGCAAGGCTGTCACTTTCACTTTCACTACTCCCAGTATTCATACATGCTAGAGCAAAACTTTCACTTTCACTTTCATTACTCCTAGTATATATACTCGTATTCTTATATTACTACTTATTTACATTTCTATTTACATTCTCTATTTTATTTACATTATTTACATTTCTATTTTATTTACACTATGTTATGCACTGTCACTTGCAGTAACTTTAAAACTGTTTTCCACTGTTCAGTTATATTTACATTCATTGCTTTCACTTGCTGTTTACACATTATTTACACATTATTTACATTTCCACTTTCACTGTTTTAGAGTCACCAGAAAGATCGTAGTCACTGTCCATCATTATCATTGATAAATTAGCCAGTTCACGTTCCACAGCAGTCACTTAGCCCTTTACCCCTTTCCACACGAGGTTTGGTAGGGGTAGAGGTCACAGGGCCTTTTGCATAGGGCTAAAAAGTGGCGGAATTGGACAGGTGTGAATCCGACGTGGTTTCTCCTTGAAAGACGACAGTAAACTGAATCCTGTGGCCTAGGGGCAGTGAAGGGTTGCCTATGTCAGCGTGGTGACAGCTGCTAATATATACGCTATGAAATGATTGGCAGGAAATCTAGACAATACATAATAAATTAGGTAGTTTCAGGTGAATGTGAATATCACTTAGGCTTCTCCCTTCCTTTCTTATATATATTTTTATTATGAGAACAGGTTATATGGCATATTTCAAGGGGAAATAAACAAGGAAAATTAGCGAACGAGTGCACGTGAGGTGTTGCCAGGTGATAATTAGCCCATTCCAGATGTATGGCACTATCAATTACCTTTTCTCTTTCTTAAATATATTTTGTATAAGAATAGGGCAAAAGGCACAGTTCAATGGATAAAATGAGTGGAAAAATTCGTCCAGCATTTGTGCAGCGCTGCGCAGCTGGTCAGGTGGGAAGAGAGGGTAATGGAGGGAGGAAAGCCAGGGGGGAGTCAAGGACAGGAGAAAAAGGGCTAAATTGTCAACAGTGGATGGGAGTACAGGTGACATTAGCAGAACTGAGTGTAGCTGGACACTGGTAGTACTGATAGATGATACAAGCCACCACTTGAAAGTCTGGGCGAATTCCAAATAACACAGAATCACAAAAGTGACGCCCCGTGGTATGATCCCTTGCTCCCGAGCGTCATGAAAGTGACGCCCCGCGGTTAAGGGGTTAACGATTAACGCGTTAATGCCCACCACTGCCTGTCACCATTTACTATGTCTCCCATCTCCTGTCGCCATTTACCATGCTTTCTAAATCCAGTCTTCAATTACCCAACCTTCATTCAAATGCTTCTTCACAATGATTTTGTGATATACAGTGTGTCCCTCTGCAAGCTTGCTTTTCGTAGCTCAGCGATGGACTCTGGCAAAACCACATCCCAGATCCTATTTTTCTTTAAGGCTTTATGGCCATTGCCCACAATGTGGGGCATTTGGCCAAATAAATTGTAAAAACAGAAGCAGGACAAAAAGCTTGCACAGTGCACAATACGGCCAGACTAGGGGGCCAGTCTTGGAGACAGCATGAAATAAAAAGCTTGAAGATCGGCTAGATGCACCTCCTCCCCCCTGACAATCAGGCTAGGTGGAATCCCCTCACCCAGGTTGGCCACCCAGAGAAGATCGTATAAGGTAGGGAAGGTTGAAACTCCGAACTGGTACAATAGGGTGTAGGCTCCAGGTGTCTGGAGGCAATGGTAGGAGGACACGTGTAGTTGATCTCTGAGATCAGCGATGGGAGGGCGAGATGGACAGCCCTCCTCTGCCCAAGGAGGGAAGGGCTCATTGACCTCCTCCCCGGCCGAGGAGCCAGTCGACGCATCCTCGGCTATGGGTATGGAGGCAGAAGAGCCTTACCCTTCTTCGTTCACTGGTGGCGGTTGGTGCACATCGGCAGCAATCTTGATCGTGGCCAAGTCCAGAGTGATCGATTTGGCAGTCTTCCAATTGAGGGGAGCCTCGAGCCATAGTCTCTTCTGCAGTGTTGTGCGGGGAGTACAGGTAGCAGCTGCAGGACCTGATGCTCTTGGTGGCAAGGGGCAGAATTTACACTGCAGGCAAAGCACCCGAGGATGACAAGGCGAGGCAGCCTGTTCAACCTCACAAATCTCAGGGAAAAGAACGTGCAAAACCCTCTTATCACCCCTACAAAAAGCCCTCGTCATCTCAACGCACATTTCCACGATGGTGCTTATCTCCATAGGACTCCCATGACCCCTGGCCTGGCGTCCCTGGGCCACAGTACGTCGCTGTGCATGGGCAGAACCCTGCAAAGCAACGCCTTCCAGCTCAGTAACATCCCGAGCGTCAGGACCCTTAGGAGTCCCACAGAGACTAAACTCTACTGCCTTGCCATCCCCAAGGGAGCATTGGAGTTGCCGTGGGTTTTGTTTAATGACAGCCTGGCAGTGCACGAATACATCAACGCCACTTTCGTGGCGCTTGATGAAGCCGTACCCAGCCCTGACATTAAACCAAACCACGGTCCCCCCGATCTTTGTCTGGGCCGCCGAAGACT
Organism: Coenobita brevimanus; assembly: GCF_032717465.1. NCBI lineage: Eukaryota > Metazoa > Arthropoda > Malacostraca > Decapoda > Coenobitidae > Coenobita > Coenobita brevimanus. Next base: position 30,534,529 of record NC_137032.1, on the reverse strand, counting down.
GTGGTCTGCTGTTTGCTCCCCCCCCCCCCTCAACGGGTCGCAGGCAATAGCAGATGTGACCTCCATCATAGCTTAACCTCAACTCCGATCTCATGCTCAGTCTCGATCAGGCCATATCCTCTCCACACCACATCTTGTTACAGCTAGGCACTGAAGACGAAGAGATGACAATTTTAGGCAAAGTTAAAGTGGACACAGCATGTTATTCCGAATCGATCTTCCTCCTGTACTCTTTCAGTGTCTCTTCTTGATTTTGGTCGTTGACTCTGTTTTCTCTCATAAACAGTACTTTTTGTTGTTTGCAATCTCAGGTTCCCACGACTCAATTCCTGCTGAATAAAATCGTTAGGCACTAACTGGCATAGAATACCGGAGCTATCCCCACCATTTGAGGGATGTGGTACCAGTACTGGCACTCTCAGCCACGTGATAGAATTCGCTGTGAACAAGCTTTGCTTGGAGTGTAATACTTTTCTGTCCTGACCATTAGAGGGTTAATGGTACATAAACAGTATTAATACTCTGAGGCTCCAATGCCACACTCTCAGCTAAAACAATATCGTCTGCCGTTAGATGGAATAAAGCACGAGGGAAGACGCGAGCATGGAAGGGATAATTTTTTTTTTTTGCTGTTTTTTTTATTAACCATTTCATGATTCGAACAAAAATGGTAACTTCGTCCAGCTAACACTATATATGTTTTTTAGAGAAATGTGAGTCATAAATGCTAAGAGTAGTAACACCTATAAAATTAATGAGCCTTTTCATTATCGTGAAATCTCTCTCTCTCTCTCTCTCTCTCTCTCTCTCTCTCATGCGCATATAACTCTTCATCATCATTTTCTTCCTGCTTTTCCTACTCTCGTCTTCATTCTTCTTTTGACTGCTCCGTATTCCCTATTTTCCCTTCTCACTCACTTTCCTCCTTCAACTCTTCCCCCTTCCAACTCCCCTCACTCCCCCTACCTCTTCCCTTCGTACCCTTTCCACTCTGATATTGGGAGTCACGGGTTTGCCGAGTCAGTAGTTTTGAATCCAATGTGTTTCTGATTCAGTTGCCCCATTGGTACATGCATTCATTTGGTAATATGTTGACCTCCAGTTACTTGCAAATGCCGGTTTATTTAAGGGTATTTTTAGAGTCGTGCTTTCTCTGTTCGGTCCCTGCCCTCGATCTCCCCCCCCCCCTCTCTCTCTCTCTCTCTCTCTCTCGTGTGCACGTTTCGAGGCAACGGACATACAAGGGAAACAATTTCAACGTTCCGTTCTCCTGATCTATTCCAATTACTCTTATTTAATCTTCTCACTCTCCATCGCTCCCATTCTCTCAACTTGTCTTCTCCCCCCCCCCAGCCCCCCACGATATTTCAGAACGTCAGAGTAACTTGATTTCATTTGTTGCCTCAGGAAGATAAGCAAGACAAAATTGAATATTGCTACGAAAGCAAGGTTGTCTTCGATTATGCAGTGAGAAATGAAAATTGCACGTATTATTTTTACAAATCATTTGTATAAACAACCATGATTTTCTGTAGAATGTCATTCACTGCAGATGACTGAAAACATAGGATAAAATTTACTGATTCTAAAATAATAGTTTTTGCATATCACTGAATTAATCAGATAAAAAATAAATATAATGATGCTTGTCTTCAAGACAGTTTTCGTTCACTAATAAACAGTGCAAGACAAGCTTAGTTACGTCCCCTGGCAGAATGTGGGAGTTGCGGTGCTTTATTCTGTTTTTGCATAGCATGAAAGGACGAGCTCGTCACTTTGCGTTTACTGAAACATGATGGTTCACCGCTTAGGCATGTAATTGGCGAGGGAGGGTGAGACAAGTCACCACTTCGTGCATGACGCAGGAGGGTGGATGGAAAGCCAATGTACAGCTCACTGATGAAGGACAAGGTTACCACTCAAAGCCCTCAGACGCTGAAGGTCTCTGGTCCTTGGAAGGGAGGGAGGCATAATACTCTGTGTTCCCTGACACTGGACAATTGCATCTGTATATTTCCAGCCCAACTGGTTGGCTCAGTGACTAACGTTACCATGTATCTATCTATTGCCAAATGCCTGAATCCCATAAGGGGTGACCACAAACAAATTGCCTCTATGTCGCTGTCTCCCTCCCATTTCACTGCTCTGCTCCCAGCTCACACAACCCTCTCTCATACACCTCTCCACTCCATCCCTCCATCTCATCCTCAGCCTCCCCCTCCCTCTCCCCCCCGCCACCTCACTCACATACACTCTCCTCGTCAGTCTCTCACTCTCCATCCTCTCCACATGGCCAAACCACCTCGGTGTGTTTCTCCTAACGCTTCCTATCACATCCACATCCACGCCACAACATTCCTTCACTTCCTCATTTGTCAGCCTGTCTCTCCATGTGACTCCACATGCTCCTCTCAAGTATCTCATTTCCACTGCTCTCACTCTTGACTTCTGTCCCTCCAACAAGGCCCAAGCTTCACTTCCCCACGTTAGAGTTGGTATCACAATACCGTCATGTAGTAGCTTTTTCATTTCCATGTTCACTTCCCTGTTTCTTATCCCTGCTTTCAAGGAGCAACCTTTCTTCCCAGCTGCACCCTTTCAAGCACTTCGTCCCCTAAACTGCCATCCTTACTCATCACACTAGCAAAGTACTTAAACACACTCACATTCTCCATTTCCTCCCCATCCAATCTCACTGCACATTCACTGACATCACTTCTCTCGAAGACTAACACTTTACTCTTCCCTACATTCACCTTTAGATTCCGTGTCTTACACACTCTACCAGACTCATCCACCAAGCCTTGGAGCTCCCTTTCGTCTTCACTTAACAACACAGTATCATCTGCAAACAACAGTACAGGGAGTTTCCAAACACTGCCCTCTCTCTCACTCGGACCACTCCAGCATCCACTTCCATACCTTGTACCTCTTTTATAACCCCATCCATATTCAGATTAAACAACCATGGAGACATGACACATCCTTATTTCAATATAACCTTCAAATAGAATAATTCACTCAATTCACCATTCACACGCACTGCAGCATTAGCACCCTCATACATACTCTTCACGGCCCTCAACAACTTCCCATCTACTCCAGTTATTCTTAATACTTTCCACAGTCTTTGTCTATCCACCCTGTCGTATGCTTTCTCCAAATCCATGAAGGCTGCATACAACTTCTTTCTCTTCTCTAGAAACTTTTCCACTAAAGCTATAAGAACGAATATCTGATCTACACAACCTCTCCCCTTCCTGAAACCTCCCTGTTCTTCTTCAACTAATTCCTCTGTTATTTCCCTAACTTTTTCAATAAGTATCCTACCAAATACTTTCCTATTACACTAAGAAGGCAAATGCCCCTATGATTACCACACACACTTCTTTTTCCCCTTTTCCTTTGTACAAGGGAATAATTATACCTGACTTCCAATCATCCGGGACTCTACCTTTCTCCCAGGCCAATCTGCACATCATCCACATCCGGTCTATTACTATCTCTCCCCCATGCTTCAGCATTCCACCACACACTCCATCAATTCCTGGGGCTTTCACCACTTTAACTTTCTTCATTGCTTCCACAACTTCCATCCTACCGATTTCTTTCTCTCTTCTCTCACCCCTGCTTCTCTCAGCCATTCTCCAGCCACTTTTACTTGCATTACTTTCATTCTCTATGTTCAACAATTCATTATAATGTTCTCTCCATCTGCTCACTTTTTCTTTCTTCTCCACTAGTAATCTACCATTTTCATCTTTCACTCCCCAACTAACTTCTTTGTCACCCTGTCAAACTCTCTTTACCTCTTTCCATAACATTTTCTTACAGTCCCTCCACTTTATGCTCAAATTCCGTCCAAATTCCTCATCCACTCGCTTCTTACTCTCTCTTATTAATCTTTTCACCTCTCTCTTCCTTTCTACATATAACTGTCTTCCGTCTCTCACCTTCTTCGACGCCCCTGTTTTTCATCCACTCACTATATGCTTTCTTCTTTTGTACCACAGCCTGTGTCAACTCTTCAGTCCACCATGCTGTTCCCTGCATCCCTTTTCGTCTTCTCCTCACCCGACACACCAGCTCACATGCCGCACAGATTTCTTCTGTGAATATCTTGCACACACCTTCCACGTCCATCATCAATCTATATGTACCCAATCGCTCCTCCACTTCCCTCTTATATTCTGCCTTTTTTCCATCGTCTTGTAACTTTTCTACACTCCTTGCAAGAACTACTTCCTACTGTCCTTCCCTTCTTGGGAAGGGTTATATATCTCCTGCTACAGGCAAGCACGTTTAAGTGTGCCATGCACCTCCCTAAATATTCTTATTTTATCAAGAGCTTTTTGCTAATGCAGATATACACCTGACGAACTTTGACATCTACGATCTGATCCTTGGTACACAAGTCCCAGTGACATTTTATATGTCTGGCGAAAATTTCCTTCTACAATAAGATAAGCATTTTTTTTTTTTATGCCAGAGGGACTAAAATATCCCTTTCCTTTGTGCAAGTAAGTTGGTAACTTAACGGTATGGTATCCGAAATATGAGATTCACGGGGTACAATGCATACATACATATATATATATATATATATATATATATATATATATATATATATATATATATATTCATTTATTTCACATTCCTCCTTCTCTCCCTTTCTTCTTTTTTATTTTTTTTCTTTCCCTCCCTCCTTGCCTGTCCCCCTCCATTCTCTCTCTCTCTCTCTCTCTCTGCATATCCCACCTTCATACTGAACGACTATTTTTTAAACCTGCTTTCCATCTCTCTCCTATTTCTCCTCAACTTCTCTCAGTTCCAATACTCTGCGACCTTGGTACTCAATCACTTTTATAGAATTATTATGTCTACTGCTTTAGGTGTACAGTAGAATTAGTAGTCCGTTCTCCGAGGCCCAGCGGTCTTCCCCGTGAGACACACCTTCATATGTCACCTCTACAGCGCTCCTATCCACTGTCAGCGATGAATGCATGCCAGGGCTGTTTTATTCAAGACTGTTGTAATGGTATTAGAGGGTATATTTTTAGGAAATATCGGTGGGTGTTGTGGAAAAATCATTAAAATCCTTTTTATCTCTCCTTTTACACATATTCCTCTCCCACGACTATTACACATTTTATTATTATTATTATTATTATTATTATTATTATTATTATTATTATCATCGGTCTCTTCCATTCTCCCATTTTCACCCATTCACCACATAATCACAGCTTTATCTCATTATAAACGCAAACTGGCAGTGTGTAAATTATATGGAGGCCAGAAATGTAAAAATAGCGAAGTTTTGAAAAAGTGTTGCGTTCTTTTCCACATTGTGAGTCTTAGGGAACACAGGTAGCACGAGAAGGAGCCGCAATTTACCCCCATCTTCCCTCCCTACGAAGTGTTGATGCTACGGGATCCCCTACCTTTAACGTTTTTGGGGGGAAGGAGGGGGGGGGAGACATGGGGAGAGAAAATGAGAAAGGAGGAGGAGAAGACAAGCAAGGAAAGAAGGGAAGATAGAGTGAGGCAAGGGAAGGAAGGAAAGAAGCAAGAGAAAAGGGGTGGGAGGACAAGAAAGACGGGTGGGAAGGACTTGGATATGAGACTGACAGAATGGCAACAAGAAAGCAGGAGAAGAAAGGACGGACGATGAGGTTCGAAATGTAGGAGGACGAGTACAGCTTAGATGAGAGGAAGATAACACGAAAGGGTATAGGAAACAGTAATGGCCAGGGAAAGTACAGGGAAAGAGCATGGGAACAGGGAAACCTCACGTCGCCCGAGGGAACGAGGCATCCATTGTGTACATTAGCAATGACTATGACGTCCATTTCAGCAGGATGATAGGAAATGCAATAGCAACAGAATTTCAGTGTGATTTTGGACCGAGTGCCAGTGCTTGCCCTGGGAATGATATTTGCAAAGCTTTCACTTTTATGTTAATTGTGTGGTTATGGAGATTCTCTGAATGTGGTGGTTGTGTTGGTGTGGTGGTTGTGTTGGTGTGGTGGTTGTGTGGGTGTGGTGGTTGTGTGGGTGTGGTGGTTGTGTGGGTGTGATGGTTGTGTGGGTGTGGTGATTGTGTGGGTGTGGTAGTTGTGTGGGTGTGGTGGTTGCGTGGGTGTGGTGGTTGTGTGGCTATAGTGGTTGTGTGGGAGACTGTTTTCTATTTAACATCATCATAACCCACATTCAGTACCTCCTTCCAGAACCTATGAACATCACCATGAACTTAAATACACAGTTTGTTACCATCATCATCATCACCGTCACCACCAGCCACCTAACTCCACATTTAGTAGTTGCTACCACCATCACCAATAATCACCTCTACGTCGACCATTACCTCAGTCTACTGCCACTACCACAATGTCGATAACACCACGACCAAATTCACCCAACACACTGTCACCACTACCATCGCTACCTACTACATCCTCCAGGTTCTCAGGACCCCGCAAGCCCTACTTGGGCTCTGAACCTCACTAAAACACACTACAACACTCTACAGACCATACAGAACAAGGCCCAAAAAATAATCACAGGCTGCACAGCTACTACACCCATAGACCACCTACATCAAAAAACCAAAGTCCTCAAAGTCAAGGATCATCTGGACAAGAGAAGCACCCAAATTCTTGCTGCAGCCTCCACAAACCCACATCATCCACTACACTACATGGCAGCACATCCACACACACCAAGGAACATCAAAACAACACCCAGCACACGATATCATACACAAATAATGTCATCTCTCCCCCCTCGCCCGCCTCAGACCAGCTTCCAGAAGCATATCCATACTCAAATCAGTCGCCACTCCATTCAGTCACTTAAAGACAACACACAGCTGCATGCACGGCCTCCTGATATCCACCCTGCTGAATCTTATCTCCCTCGTGAGGACAGGGTCCACCTGGCCAAGCTGAGATGTGGGCATCATCCAGCCCTCTTCAGTTACCAGAAGAGGTTGGATGACTCCGTCGCTGATGCCTGTCCAAAATGTAACACAGCACCTCATACTATTAAGCACATTGTGGAAGACTGCATTGCACACAATCACCTACGCCAATAACACAACATACACTCCTTAGGAGCTCTGTGGGAAAGCCTGGTCTCGGCCGTGGCCTTCCTTAGGGATTCGGGGCTGTTCGGCCAGACCGCCTAGGGAACAACAACTACTACTACTACTACTACATCCTCTATTACCTGCATTATTACCTAGAGTACCATCACCACCAGTGCCTACCACCCTACCCTTACTGTAACCATAAGCAACGCCAATGCCACCACTAACACCGTAATCCTGACAGCACCACCACCACCACCGCCTACCGCCATCACTAGTTGCTATCACGACCACCATCCCAACCAATACCATTACCTCCAGGCGGGAAAGTAGTGCAAGGGCTTATGCTCCCCCATTTTCGAACAATTAATGATTTCATATAATACAGTATAAACAATGATCTTTACAGAATTAATGCAATAAATATCTTACATAAATATGTGCACAAAAACATTTAAGTGACAATACAGGATTTGGTAATAAAATTTTATTTGATTGCTTCAGTGGATGAAGTGATTAATCCGCTAGGGATGACGCCCCTCTCCCTTTTACCAGAGTGCTGGATCCGCCCTTGATCTACCTCCACCCCATGCCATCACCACCACACTACCAACCATAATCACCACCATCACAGCCTACCATCACGTTCACTTAAAACACCTGCCACCACCAGACAGTCACTACCAATTGTCCTCACTGAGTTAACAGCTTCTTTTTCATACGCTGTAAATTTGACAACTCATGGGGAAGAACGGTATATAAGAAAGAAATGGGAAAATGAAATATGATTTGATTTTCATTCACCCATTTCGTTTGGCTGGTATGGACCTTTCTCTATTAAAAATTGCTGCTGATTTTCCTGAGGTTGAAGTTGTTGCTACTGATCTGAGCAATATATTATGTTCATTACAGAAGGCTGCGATTGGTTTTGTTTTATTTTGCCTGTGACTAATTTGTTAAGTTAGTTCATTGCTCTCATAATATAAGCCTCAGTATATAAACCTGTAACATTATATCTTTTTTTATGCAAGGAAGAAGGAACTAAAGGCCAGGAACATGCAATTTTTTCCTCCAGGAAAAATCAGAAACAAGGTAGCAGAGAGCCAAATTCAGGATCCATTCATTTCGAGACGCCTGGACACTGCGTTTGAAAGACTGGAGATCATAGGCAATAGGAAATACAGACAGAGGTAGACAGTTCGAGAGTTCACCTGTTGCTTACATGTAGGACTGTGTGTAACGGATAATTCTTTCATTAGAGAGTTGGACAGAGAACGGATGAGAGTTTGTTGCTAGACAGGTGCTACACGCCCGCCGTAGTGGTGGAGGGATACAAGCAGACAGTTCAGAGGAGCAATGACCATTGAAGCAACGACAGAAAAGAGATATAGATGCAACAGTACAACGAAGAGACAGAGATAGAAGGGAGCCAATAAGAGGAGGAGAATTAATGAGACGGAAAGCCTTTGACTCCGCCTTGTTGAGAAGAGCTGTATTTGGGGAGCCTTTGCACACATGAGAGTTGTACTCTAAACAGGGGCGAATAAAACCCGTGTATAAAGTCAACACCTGTGCACGGGTAAAGAAGGCACGTAGTCGGCTTAGCAAAGGCAATCTCTTTGAAGCAGATTTTACAAGAGAGGTAATACTGTGTGTTCTTTCCAGGTTAAATCCCGAGAGAATGAAACCCCAAGTATGTTTAAAGATGATGTAGGATTGAGCTGGATATTGTTAAAAATTAGAGGGTACTGTTGTGGAAGATGTTCGGGTTGATAGATGTGAGAACTGAGTGTTTCATTCATTAAAAACAACAAGATTATTTTTACCCCAAACAGAGATATGAGCCAAGTCAGACATTATGTTTGCCAAGGCCGAATCCCTTGTTTGTTGAAGTAACTGCTCAGATGGACGCTGCAGGAAGCAAATGGAAAGGTGAAGGTTGAAGTCATCAGCGTATGAGTGGATAGGGCTAGATGTACAGCTTAGAAGGTCATTGATGAATAAAAGGACGAGAATTGGTGATAGAACAGAGCCCAGAGGAACAGCGCTATTGCAAGGTCTAGAAGAAAGGTGGGCGTCTGTGACAGCAGCTATAGAAAGAACAGATAGGAAGCAGGAAATGAAGGCACAAATAGGAGGATATAAACTGTAAGGGGGCAGTCTGAAAATTAAAGATTTATGCCAGACTCAATCCATAGCCTTTGAGATATCAAGGTCAACAACAAAGCTTTTGCCAAAGTCCCGAAAGGAGGATGACCAGGAGTCTGAAAGGTAGGTGAGAAGATCGCCAGTGGAACGTCCCTGGAGGAACCCATACTGATGATGAGAAGGAGGGTTGTGCTAGGAAAAATGCTTTAATTTTTTGGCTTGTTAGGAACAGACTCAAAAACTTTTGAAACACCGGATGTTAAAACTGTTGGGCGGTAGTTAGGGGGATGGGAATGGTCACCTTTCGTTGGGAAAGGCTGCATGAGAACAAACATCAAGCAAAAAGGAAAGGTGCAAGTTGAAAGGCAAAGGCAAAAGAATTTACATAAGTAGGGTGTAAGCATAGAAGCACAGTTCTTGAAGACAACAGGGGAGATCCCATCAGAACCATATTCCTTGTTCGTACTGAGGCCAGTGATGGCAGGAAATTTATCAATTGATGAAATTTTAGTGTCAGTCATGAGTAAGTCAGAGGAAGTGGTGGAGGAAAAGCACCGAAATCGTCTAAGGTGGAATTAGAGAAGAACTTCTCAGCTAGAAGAAATAGCTACAGAGCCATCAGAGTGGATAAGAAGAGGGAAGGATGATGAGGTAAAGTTGTTAGAAAGATTTCTGGCAAGGTGCCAGAAGAAAAAACGAGAATGTAATGGGGGAACATGAAATACTTCAAGACACTTGTTTTCTGAGTTGGAATAAGATATGAAAACCCGATAACTCAGGCCCCGTGTTGTCGACACAAAGTATTGCTCAGTATGCCTTCGCCACACTTTGCGTTTGGACTCGCCATGCACCCTCCATGACCATGCTGGCCTATTCAGTTTATCGTCCCTTCACACCGTACCACTGACAAGTGTTTGTTTGAAATCCGTCAAGGGGTTCAGGAGATATCACGCCAATAAGGGTAAGTTAATTCAATGCCATATGACCTTAACCTTTGACCCATTGACATAGCTGACCTAATCATTTCTTCTCCTTATACTGTATTGTTGACTAAAGTTTGATGGAAATCCGTCACTGGGATTGCACTCATGTACTTACGCACCCACGGATGCACGGACTGACAGACTAGTTACTTAATGCCTCCTCCACCAGACGTGAGAACGAATGTGGTGCTGTAGTAAAAATGTCAAGCAGAGAACAACTGACAAATTTTCACCCTCTTAACTCACTGGAAGAGAATATGGTTTCCTGGGTTACGGGAAATCATTTGGCATGTTATTCAATGTGAATTCATTAGAACGTAGCATGGCTTAGAATGAATGGATGATAGGCACTTCTACCCGCTAAAAATCTGGAATTCGCTATGGAAGAGTTAGAGCTTGAAACACGCTGCTAAACAAAATAGAAATTAAATACATTGCAGTATCAAAGCAGTATTGCAAATACTACATCACAAGATTTTTTTTTCAGTGCACGAGTCATTGCAACAAAATGATATTGCCATGAAACTCTGCAAAAATATGTAAGAACGAGTACTTTGTACAAATTTAACGTTTCTGTCGAAAGAGTATCCCTTTAATGACAGCCTACCGACCCTCAGTGTTCTGGGTATATTCTTGTTTCACGGCCAACTTTTTGAAACCACGCACAGTTATTTGTATTTATCTGTATTATTAATTATTTAACCACTTAACTACGTAACATTTAAATATTATTCTTGCCATCATTAAATGAATTTATTCAACGTAAGTGCGTGTCCACACTTGTGCTTGAACAAGTGCTGGCAACATGTGAGCGACACAGTAACGAACATGCTGCAAACAAGTTGGGAACAACAGCTTACAGATCATGTTGGCAACATCGTGATGAGGTCTCAGTTGCCTGGTATGGACACACTTATCCCATCACCTGTGCTGCCAATGTTCGAAGCTGTACTGAAATAATGTTTGCATACATCTGTCCAAATACTGCCACAAATATGTTCCTGAACATGTTACCAGCTGTGTTGCCAACATATGTCTGAGTACAGTCATAAGAAAAAGTATCGTTACCCCCAGGCATGTTTGATGCAAAACGAACGTTACCTGGACTATGTAGGTGGGTCCTTGCTGTTCGCCCCTCCCCTGTCTAGTGTTGCCATGTCACAATCCCATTACAAGAGTTGGAATAATGAGCAAGAATGAGCCATATGGTGGGGAAATATATAGGACGTGTTTGCGTTACCCTGAGCACCCTGCAGGGGGTTAATAATGAGACTTGGCACATTTATTATTTTCCTACTATTCAACACTTTTTATCTATAGAATACAACAAATCAATTATTTTGTATTGTATTAAATCTATAGGCATCGACTTTTTTTTTTTCTAAAGATAGTGTAGCAGGGGTGTACTAGTTCATTTGTTTGTTTTAGATGGGTGGTTAAATGCTTCAGATGGATGCTTCAGTTGGTGGCATCCATGCGTCAACATCTAGAAGCTGTTTTGGAAGCAGGGGAAGGGTATACAAAATATTAAAGCAATGAGACTGAACATGTATAATTATTTTCCTTCTACTCAACATTCATTATACAGTGGGGCACCAACTTTCGCTACAGCAGGATTCGCGGAATCCACTTTCGCGGCATGCACCAAATATTCCCTAACTTCCACTTTCGCTTGAAAAAAATCGATTTTCGCGCACAAATTTTGGGTTTGGGACAATATTTTGAACTTTGAATTTCCTGCACCGCCCGCCCGCAACCCACCGCCATCTTGAATGACGTCATGTCAACACTCTGTCCACCCATTCCTGCCATTGTGTACGAGCGTGCTAGCTCCATTGTGTTGGATTCTCATGGTTCAATGGCCTCTACTATACCTGGTAGTGTGGGGAAAGGGCCTGGTGGTGTGGGGGGAGAGCCTGGTGGTGTGGGGGGAGGGCCGGGAGGCAGTGGTGGTGATAAAAAGTGGCCAGGACATTCAAAGTCGGGAGGAAAGGCCAAGGCTAAAAGAGAGTATCGTGTTGGAGTGAAGAAACGGCAGTATAATAATGAAATGAAAAGGAAGATAGTTGAGTTTTTATTGTTTGTATCTCACAATGCAATGTACAATAGTGATTTGATGTACTGTATTGCAAGTGAAAATGAAAATCTGATGTTACTTTAGGATAACCGGGAACCAATTAGCCTTTTTGCCATAAAGACAATGCCCCAACTTTCACTAATTCCACTTTCGCGTATTATTTTTGGACCCAATTAGGTGCGAAAATTGGTGCCCCACTGTATGTAGAAAGCAATACATGTCATTATTACACTGAAATGTACTAACCTGGCTTGTATCAGCTGAATTACTATCATACATCTGGCATACGTCAGAAATTGCCCAGGAGGAGATTACTAAATTTAATTGTCCTTATTTCTACTATTCCATATACAAATTAAATTCTTTTGGTAAAATTAAGTATTTCTGTTGTGTTTATCGTTCCCATAACGCCCCTTCAGAGCCGAGTTTGTTTGACTCTCTGTCTTCACAACTAAGTGTCCTGAACATTAATACTGCATCAGAAATTACTATTCTGGATGATTTTAATGTCCATAATGTCGAATGGCTCACTTATTCACCCAGAACTGATGACTCTGGTCTTGAATGTGAGCTATTTGCAGACTCATTTAATCTCACCCAGTTAGTCAGTCAATCCACCCGTGTACCAGACAACCCCGATCAAAATCCCCACCTGTTGGACTTGTTTCTAACAACCAATTCAGATAATTATAATGTCGAAGTGAAGTCCCCCCTCAGATCCTCAGATCATTGTCTGATTCAAGCCACCAGTTTCACACTTACCACACCCTCCTGCTCTGAACCTGTCATGATGACTAAGTGGCACTATGACAGGGCAGACTGGGAGGGACTTCAAAATTTTCTCATGGATGTTCCTTGGACTTTCTTTTTCTCTCATGATGCAAATTCCACATTGGGCCACATACAGGATTTCATTAAAGTCGGCATGGAAACATTCATTCCCCATCATAGTTACAGAAAAAGATGTAATTCTCCTAAATGGTTTGACCACAATTGTGCTAGAGTAACAGAACATAAAACAATAGCCTATAACACTTATACAAGGACCAAAACCAAAGAAACCTTTAAGTATTATAAAAATATCAGAAACCATGCCAAAACTATTATCAATCTTTCTAAATCAAACTTTCTACATAGACAAGCGAACAAACTACTAAACAGTGCAAACGATAACAAAATATTCTGGTCAACCCTTAATTCTTTCAAAACTAACTTCACTACCACCTCTTCCATTCCACTGTTACAGTCTCCTAATGGAAATCTGGTAAATGACCCACGCGGAGAAGCCAACCTTCTTGTTGACATTTTTTCAACAAACTCAACCCTAAATTCTGAAAATCATAATATTCCTGTACTTGATTTTGATTCCCCTCAAATACCTCCTTTCATGATTCACACCAGATACGTACAAGCCGTATTACAGAATCTATCAGCAGACAAAGCCACTGGCTCAGATGAAATTCCTTCAATAGTACTTAAAAACTGCTCCTCAGTGTTGGCTCCTGTATTAGCAAAATTTTTCCGCTTATGCATCCGTACCTCAATTTTTCCAGCCTCTTGGAAACAAGCAAATATCCAACCTGTTCCTAAAAAGGGGGCAACTTCTGATCCATCAAACTATAGACCAATTTCAATAACTTCCGTTCTCGGTAAAGTTTTTGAGACACTAATTAACAAACACATAGTCAAGCATCTAGAAATCAATAAATTGATCAATGATCGGCAGTATGGATTTAGACAGGAACGTTCAACTGTAGATATTCTTTGCCTTCTTACCCATCAGATTAATAAAACAATAGACCAACATGGTGAAACACACACAGTAGCACTTGATATTTCTAAAGCATTTGACCGAGTATGGCACCAGGCCATATTGTCTAAGATGTCACACTATGGCCTTGCATCACTGGTTCCTCTAATTTCTTCTTACCTTCATAGTAGAAAAATACGGATCATGGTAGATGGAATTTATTCTCAGTTTCATTCCATAAATGCTGGCGAACCTCAGGGATCAGTTTTGGCGCCAACCCTTTTTCTCATTCATATAAATGACCTCCTATCTGTCACGCACAACCCAATACACTTTTATGCTGATGACTCGACCCTTCATAGTTCTATCATATTTAGTACCTCCTTTACACAATTTCATATATTAAATTCCCAAATAAACACAGCAATTTCTCTGAACCAGGAAATTTCTAAAATTAATCAATGGGGACAAAAAAATCTGGTCTCATTTAAAGTGACACCGACATGTATATGATTTTTTTTTTTGCAATATAAGTATATACTGACATTACTGGTACACAACATAACCACTCAGACTGACTAATATTATCGAAAACAGTATATAGTGTACTGCTATATCACAGATTTTTTTTAACCTTATCTTTTCTTATCCAAAGTAGCGGGAGCGGGAGCGCCGCTACATTTCGTATCAAGTAGCGAAACCAGTAACGCCACTACTTTTTCGAGCTAGTAACCGGAATAGGAGCGCCGCTACTTTTTATTAGTAGCGTTCCCAGCTTTGGATCTCTGTGATGTTAACGATATCCGATATGAACTATTCAGAGTGAAAAATGGCAATGTGGAATCTGGGCAGTGCCATACGTGTCCAGAGTGTCTCATGCAGTTAGAGCTGACTATCAGGCTGCCATTTGGCAACGTGCATTGCAGGTGGATCCACAAGTACCCAAACCATTAGACGGTAAAGGTTGGGCCCAAAGTGAAAATAGGAAGCTTATCATAAACTGGATGACGGGAGCACCGGCACCACACCCAGTGTTACAATTTCTCTCATACACATGCAAGAAGGCGTGCAATTTGCCCTCGTGCCAGTGTATGATAAATGGACTGATCTGTACCCAGGCAGAACTGTGAGAATATAAAGAATGATGAAGAATTTGATGATGTGCAGGATGAATCTGATGGCTCAGACAGTGACATTGATACTTACTGAATTTTTGTGCATCTGGCTGGCTAACATTTTATTTTACATGCAATGGAAAGCTCTTATAAATGATGGTTCCTCACACATGTCTGTATACATGTAGCCGATAGATGTGTGTGGCATAATTCAGAAACAAAGCTGCTTCTGTCATTGTAATGTGTGTATTCATTCCGTAAATGATATCCATGTTTTTGGTAATTCGGAATTAATTGTGTGGCATTCCTGTATAATTAAGACTTAGAATGTGTGCATAACATCATCAAAACATTGCTGCATTGTCAAAGAGTTTGGAGTAACTTCCATACTTGCATAAGTATATGGCTACAGTTATTTATGCACATATTTTATGTGTACGTTGATTAATGTATTTCTGCTATTAAAATCCATTGTAAATCATCAGAAAAACTGTAAAATGATTATGGTTTGAGAGATTTTATCTTTTTTATGGTATTCCAATTGATGTAAAGTGACATAAATCTATGTACATGTCTGCATATAAAATAAATGTTTTTTCTACATAGAAAAACGTAGCATTTTTCCTGTCATACCCCACCAGTAGCTTGAATACTCTACTAAGCTTCAGCTATGAGTCTCAGATGTCCATCATGCAGTTCTGAATTGCAGATGCATACAGCTATCAGAAGATGACAATATTGTTTGGTGCCCTCAGCTGGTACCATTCAGCCCAAATCAACTGACTGGCTCATGGATTAATAGTACAGTATCTCTTCCATTTTCCTTCCATTCCTTCCCATCTCCTTCCTTCCTCCTTTCTCTTGTTACACCCGCGCTCGCGAAACAAGAGTGGGTGTTATGTTTAATGGGCATGTGTGTGTGTGTGTGTGTGTGTGTGTGTGTGTGTGTGTGTGTGTGTAACAAAAAAAAAGTGTTTTTCGCTTTCAATCATGCTTCGTGAATGAGTTAAGGGCTACCCAATAAGAAAACCTATTGTTTTTCAAACAATACAGGTAGGTCAAAGGTCTAGGTCATGCAAGGCCAAGTGGTTATGCAGCAAAGCGAGTTTAAAGCTTTGATCCAATTTATACCAAACCCTGAGGAAGGGTTTAGGATTATGCAAGAATGAAGTTGATCGACTTTGACAAAACTATGGTCAAGTGATAGGGTCAGGTAAAAATTCGACTAGTGTATATGTTTGTGTTTGCCAACAAAATAAACATTATTGATCCGAATTTAACAAAATAAACATTATTGATCCGAATTTAACAAAATAAACATTATTGATCCGAATTTAACCAGACCTGGTGCAAGGTTTGGCGGCTAGTCAGTGAGTAAACATTTTCTTTTAGAATATCAGTTAGAAGGTTGTGGTCAAAGGTCAAGGTCAGTTTCAACGGTTTTTATCCCACTGAGACCTTGGGGGAGTACGAGTAAAAGGATTCACTTTTCTTAATAATAATTCAAAGGTCAACGCCACATGTCAAGGTCAAAGGCCATTGCCACATGTCAAGGTCAAAGGCCAAGGTTACATGGCAAGGTAAAAGGTGAACATCACATGCCAAGGTGTACTTAAACAGCTTTGATCGGCTTTGAACTACATTTGGTGGACGCTTAAGGATCTGGCATCAATGAAGGGATTTTCATTTCTAACATAGCCATGGATCAAAGTTACATGGGAATGTCAAAGGTCGACCCGTGTGTCCGTGTGTGAAAATAACTGAAACAATTTTCATCCTATTTGGATCAAACTTGGTGGTTGAGGGGAGGATCGCTTGTAATTTTTGAGAGCATTAGGTTAAAAGTGAAGATCACAAGGCAAGGTCTACTTTAACAGTTTCAATTCAGTGAATAGTAATCTCTGTATCAGTGTTAATGTTAAAACAAAGACAAAGAGATTGGATTTTGAGAACAAATGTTCAGAGGTCAAGGTCACCCTGAAAGGTTAAATGTTAAGGTCACTGGGCTAAGCTTAGTCAAAGGATTTGATCTGATTTAAGTCAGAGTTGTTGGAGGATTTGAGGGATATTCAAGAATGAAACAGTTGGAATTTAAGAGTAATCTGTTAAAGGTCACGGTCACAGGGCAAAGGCCAGAATTCGGCCCTTAGACCAGTTGGTGGGTGTGGGTGTTGCACTCTGTTATTTCTCTGTGTGGGATGCCAGAAGTCTACATGCTGAAAACTATACACATATTTGTTTGCTCATTTACTTGTCTTTTTTAGCCATATCTTTGTGATGTATGCAATATGTTTTTCATATCATTTAAACACTGGAGCCTCAAACCACAAAACTGACAAGAGAGATCCATTATTAGAGTACAGCAGAATGGCTACATTGGTAGTATGGTACGGGACTGACTGAGCTATGATTACAATGGATAACACTCTCCTGGTTAATTCAAGCGACGCAGAGACCAAGCTGTTCCAAGGCTGACCCCTGAGAGGGTCTGGCAAATGTACAGTGGCTTACTGGTGATTGACAGGGACAGCTTTATATGTTGGAACTGATGTAGCTAAGCTGTTACACTGGCCGGCTATAAAAAAGTCCCTTAACTTCCTACCTCTCCCCTTAAAGAAGTCCCTGAACTCCCTACCTCTCCCCTAAAAGAAGTCCCTGAATCCCTACCTCATCCCTTAAAGAAGGATGGTGAGCTGCACGAGGACAGTAGCTTCGGTATACAGTCAACCTGGTTCACGTTCAAATAAGCCTGGGGTTACAACAACAACAACAACTACTACTACTACTACTACTACTACTACTACTACTATTACTACCGGGTAGCAATAGTACTTGTTTTAGTAGTGGTAGTAGTAGTAGTATAGTCGTTACATAGTAATAATAATAATAATAATAATAATAATAATAATAATTATTATTATTATTATTATTATTATAACAACAATAACAACAACAACAACAACAATAATAATAATAATAATAATAAAAATAATAATAATAATAACCTGAATTTTGAAATTGCTGAAACACTGTTCAAAGAACTCCACATTCCAGATGAAAATACTTTTATCACTGTAGACCTTACAAGCTAATAAAGGACTTTTGGTATGACACAGAATATTTTACGGATTTTGATTTGTGACCTTGATATCAAGGTCAAGGGCATTCATACTAAGCAAATCATGTTTACTCATGACCCACTACATCTCCACCGAGCTTGGTCCAAATCGGCCAAAAGCTGTCTGATTTAGATTTTCAGCATGAAGAAGCCATATTGATTTTCCTCATTATCTCAAAAAGCTGGATCTCAGCATCAATACCCAGGTTCACTAGTACTGTATATGTCGACGACTGCATACTGGAACAATTGCAATGCAATCTTTGCAGTGGTTTTCGCTGAGGAGGAGAGCAAAAATTGCAAAAAATAATATAGAGGTGGCTAGTGTGGCACTTGTGCTAGGATTCTTTTTTTGTGTGTATGCCAAAAGAAGCTGCAACTAATGTACATCGCTCTTGAAAAATTCAAGGCTCTGTCTCGAACGGTCTTAGAATGCCAGCCTTCTAGATCTGCCCCCCCCCCCAAGAAAAAAGGAATAATATCTTCAATATCAGTAACTCCAAAGACTGTGGAGTTTTTATATCTGGATGGGCTGATATCAAACAAACTTTATAACACTAGATTATGTTTTGCCAAGACTAGGATAGCTAATTGCACTCTGCTCTGTAAGCCCAGTTAAATCTGTAATCTGAGTTGTAATCTTTCCTATCAGTTAAACATTTGCCTCACTTCTTGTCAGCACCCATTCTTCCCTCGCACACAGAACTACTCGTACACTAACACACTCCTGTTCTCTCCTTTCCGCTTCCAAATGCATCGAAACCCGTACAGTGGAGTTCGGGTTCACACTCAGAGAGAGACAAAGAGAGAGAGAGAGGGGAAGGGGGATTGGCAAAGCTAAATGATAAACTCGGGAGTGGAGCCAACTGTACAATACCTTTCCTCTCATCTTTTCAGTATATGAGAGGAAGCATTTGCTGGAGTGGCCCGGTTGCCAAGTCATTCCCTAAGGAATTTTGGATGCAAGGTGCTTCACCTTCGTAGACTTTAGCGAGTCCTCCTTATTTTACGGCCCTTATGGTCCCGCATCTATCTATAAGTTTTGCTCTCTTTTGGACTCTTCATTTTGGACTCATCAGATACCCACTTCGTCTCTTTAGATTCCCGCTTTGACTCTTTTATCATGACTTGGACTTTCTTCAGGACTTTGACTCTTCAGGCTACTTGGACTCTCTTCAGGTTCCCATTTTGACTCCCTTTAGGTTATTTGGCCTTTCCTTAAGTTACTTGGCCTCTCTTTATGACTTAGACTGTCTTCAGGTTATTTGGACTTTCATCAGGTTCCCACTTGGACTTTCATCAGGTTCCCACTTGGACTTTCTTCAGGTTCCCACTTGGACTTTCTTCAGGTTCCCACTCGGACTCCTTTCAGGTTCCCATTTGGACTCGTCATTTTGGACTCTCTTGGAAGTTTCGTCTCTGTTCAAACCTGAAGATGGCCCAAGTCCAGCCGAAAAAGTTATCATCACCATCATCTCACCCATTTTGCCTCAACAGGAAAATGGTGGTCCAGTGCTAGGTTACATAGTCCTGACATTTAATCAGAGGACGACCAGCCTTGCTCGTCCCTGCGTGGCATTATTTGAGCAATAAGCTTCAACCACCACTTAGATGAAAACCTCCATGAGCCGTACCCTGATGGGGCACCTCAGCTCACTAGACCACCAGGCATCATCTGGTTATATGTTCAGCATCTAACATAGTAAAGGTTTCCTGACCTACAGGAAATCGTTTGGCTTGTCACTCAATATAGAATCACCTGAAGGCAACAGTACATCAGGTGAGTGGATGGTGAGCTCCCCCGCCTACCAGAAATCTATCATACTCGTATCGTCATAATTTAATACAATTTATGCATGTGACTAAATTTGGTCTCTTTACTCCTCTCACTCTTTCTTTTCCTCCCTACCAGTATTCAATCCTTGCTTTTGAATCCCCTTCCTTTTCCTCCGTATCCTCCGTACACGGTGGTCCATATATTACGCAGCCCAGTCCTCGTGTTTTGCGGAGACTGTCCGGTTTGTTGTGGGAAGCCGAAATTATATATATATATATATATATATATATATATATATATATATATATATATATATATATATCATCAGCCGTTGAGGTCCACTGCAGGACCGGCATATCCCTACCGAAGCAGAGACGATACAGCCAATGTATCTCTACGCAGTGGCTTAGGCTGTCTGGTAGAGACTGTATGTAGGGTGAGAAGTGCTTGTGAGTGTGATTGTAGTGTTGAAGTGGCTTTGGATGTGTATGTAGTCTGTGAACCAAGTGTAATCGGCCCGCCTTAAGCCGAATGGGTGCAAGCATACTAGTATGCAACACTGGTTCAACCACGGCACCCCTTGTGTCCGCCAAAGTAGCAAGTGGCTTGGTGAACGCTTCCCAAAGATTTTACAACTCTGGCGGGAGGCGAACCCGCGCTCACCAGCGTTCGAAACGCACAGTGTACCACTTTACCACAGAGGCTCCATATATATATATATATATATATATATATATATATATATATATATTCCATAAAATTTCTAGTCAGTCATGTAATTATTGGACGTGTAACAGCGGACACTACTGTATAACGCATGAAAAGGATTATAAGAGACAGAAAATTATGCAGCGTAAACACTGATAAAACTGAGCCGTCCCTGCAACTCAAGAAAAATGGTTTATGTAATGTATGACTCATCCAGTATTTCTCTTCACACATATTAGCCTTTAACATAGGGATCTCGATTTACTAATAAGAGTTATGCTTAAACATTAAATCTAAGAGTGGAATGTAAGCTTCATTCCATTTATGGTCATTTCTAAAGCACGTGACGAAGATGGCCTGAGTTTCTGTTTACTACAAAGTTGCTGACTGCACATTGTAATATGGGATGAAAGTATTCCATAAAGGACCTTGAAATACTAGAGGCTTACGTTCCATTCCCTAATTTCAGGACTACTCATACAACCAGAATGGCCGGTTGTTTAGATGTTAGATCTCAAAGTTGAATGCACACTCCCAATCTTTTGTGATAATTTCTGAAGCACATGATGAAGATGAAACATGTTTGGCCTTCCTATATGGTTGCTGACTGCATCATGTAGTACGTAATGCAGGCCGACCATACGTAATAACCAAAGGCGTTCCATACATTACCGTTAAAGATTAGGGATTGGAACACAGCTCTACGATTAAAAGTTTAAGCACACGACCATAAGATTCAGATTTTTTTCTTTCTTGTCTCTTATAATTCTGTAAACTGGCTTCATACCCATGTGATAACATTTGCATATTAATTCCAACTGCCCTCATTTCCTATAGGTTTTTCCTCTTCCCAGCAACATTTTTCAACACTTCCTTTCCAGGTGTTGTGTGTGTGTGTGTGTGTGTGTGTGTGTGTGTGTGTGTGTGTGTGTGTGTGTGTGTGTGTGTGTGTGCCCATTTGTCTTTTCCCTTCTCTTGCTTCCTTTGGCTTGCATTTCGTTGGTCTCTCTCTCTCTCTCTCTCTCTCTCTCACTCTCTCTCTCTCTCTCATATGCTTCCATATTCTTCCTCCTACTTCCCCCCTCCCCTCCCCCCCGTCTTTCTCTCTCTCTCTCTCTCTCTCTCTCTCTCTCTCTCTCTCTCTCTCTCTCTCTCGCTGGCGGAAGGGAACTGCATGATGATTTAAATGTCGTAAAAGAATAAATTATATTGTTCATGCACATGTTTTAATCACATACCGTATCATAAAGGCACTCTCGCTAACACCAGCACACCAGTCGTGAATGAGACAACTCTGGCATGTATTCAGCATGGACGGTGGGTATCAGTGCCGAAGTGGTGAAAAGTGAAGGTGTGTGGTACGTAGGAGGACTACTGGGCGTGAGGGAAAGGACTGCTCTGACATCTATGCTTTGAGTTTTAACACATGAAAGAAGAAGAAAGAATGAATAATGGCAGACGAGTGAACTCCTATGGTGGGGCCAAGTCTAGTATTTTACTTCAGGTAACATCAGACAGTTTCTTTCAGCTGACTGTGAGTATAAGATGTTGACAGTGTTAACAGTGTCACCATTAATTCTGCTTTGCATTACTATAACCAATACAAGTGGCCCCCCTGGACGCTGGTGGGTGCAGGCGAGAAATTCAATGATTTACAGTGATACAGAACTCGGGTCCGCGCCTGCGAGCATTTTGTGTGGACGCCTTACTCGTATAACTTAACAAGGCTTCATACTACTACAGCGCATTGGTTGTCATTTGATAAAAGATTCCTAACCCAATTTCATCTTAGCTGATGGCCAAGTGTAGCCAGACTGGAGGGTTGATATCTCTAGCACATAAAGAGACTCACTTCTACTTTATAACGAAGACATATTGAATTCCGTGCAACCATGACTTAGTATATATTTGAAATATAGAATTGGTTAAATTCCCTCAGATGAAAGCTAACCGGCTATTCCTTAACTCAGAAAGACAGGTCCTCGTTCGGTGTTAATCCAGAAGAACGACTTCCTCCGTTCGGTGGTGCGGTGGGAGAGATGTTCTCGAGGCCTAAGGCTGAACATGAGCATTTTTTATTTTTGTGTCCAACTCTGGGTATAGACTTCATAGTCCGTTACCATGGCCCAGTACTCCTCCTACGCCCACACACTTCACATGTCACCACTTCGGTACTAACGTCCACAGTCCATATTGAATACATATTAGGGTTGTCTCATGCAGGACTGGTGTACTGGTATTAGCAGGGGTATTTTTACGACATGTCGGCGGGTCGTCTGGTAGATCAGTAAAGTCTGCTTTGATGATATTTAAATCTTAAACTGTTCCCTGCCTCGGCGGGGATTCGAACCTGGGTCCATTAGGACTGCATACCAACTCTCTACTGATTCGGCCATTGGCAGGTGGACTGCAGGCTGAAAGTGCTCATCTCCTGCCGCCTATACCATCATCTATCCTAGAATAGGGAGGGAGTTGAGGGACGTTCGCATAACCGGGCAGCGGGGCTGCTCAGTTATACTGATGTCACCACGAGAAGGCGTCCCTCTCCAGCATCATGAGTAGAGAGTGAGCAGAATTGTGGCAACCTGTAATCTGTTTATCTTCATCGGACCTTACTGAACCACTTTCAAGATTTGAATTCAAAGTCATAGTTGCGTGATTTTCGGTGAGCTTTACTTAAGTGGGAGGAACGAGTCTCCATGGTTACAAGTCTGATTTTTCACATATCTGACTACAACTGGCTCTCAACTAAACTAGATCATTGTCAGATGAAAACAACCAACAATGTATAAATCAATTCATTTTGACTCTAATAACTACAAACGCTAAACTTTTTTCCAGACAATATAATTTATGGTATTTTTAGCTTGACTATTTAACTAGAGGAATTGGACACTTCCTCAGTTTATCAATAATTACTAGAACTCTCTCTTAAGCTTAGCATAATGCAGGAATAAAACATGAAAGAGTTTAGCGCAAGGAAGAAGTTAAGGGAACGGGTTTGTTGAAGCCCGTGAAGGTATGATAAGAAGCATGTAGGCAGGCAGATTTAGAGTTCGGTTAACGTGGAGTGAGAGAGGGTATTGGAAATGCTATTAGTGACAAGATAGTGTCAGGCGGTACTCTGCCACCACACACACACAGTGCCACGAATAGTGCCACAATAGTATGAATGGTCGAGTGACAAGAATACGGAGCAAGACACTTAAAGCAAGTTTAAATTGATGTTCCTGCCCCCCTGCTTCCCCTCCTCCCCCACTCGCCTGCTTTCAGTGCCTTCCATGCCTGCCCGCTTGCACTCCTGTCTGCCTGCCTGCCTGCCTCTAGGTTTACCTACCTCCCCCCCACTCCACCTGCCTGCCTTTTCTGCCTTCCTTTCTGCCTACAAGCCTGCTCCTTTCCACGTCTGCCTGTTTGCCTGCCTTCCAAACAGGTATTTTGCTAAAACATAGGGCTGTTAAATCCTCATCCAGTCCTGGGGGTGAATGAGAAAAGTGGAAATTAGAACACGAGTACATTGGCACGAGCAGGAACCTGAGAGCAGTAAAGTGTAAGTGTCGTTTGTAGAGGAGGCGCCTAGCAAGGATTGCACCTCTTTTGCCTCGGCACACACACACACACACACACACACACACACACCGCTCGCTGGTGCAGTGGTAACGTTCTCGCTTGCCAACTGGTGGACGGGAGTTCGCGCCTCGCTCAGGTTGCGAAAAGTTTCACTGACGAAGTGGGTGGTTACTGTCCCCCTTGAGCAAGGGGACGGGTGTGTGCGTGTGTGAAGGTCACAGCCTTGCCCTTAGATAGGACTATATGAGCTCTCAGCTCCCTTCCGGGAGGGTAAAAGCTGACGATCACGACCATCAAGTGATCCTGACCGACCCGGTGAATTACATACAAATGCATGCACGCACGCACGTACTCAGGGCAAGGCTACTCAGTCCTGACAAGAAAGGAGAGGGTGACCAGTCTCGTTCGTCCATGAGTAGCATTATGTGAGCATGAAATCCCAACCACATCGCACCCGATCTGGTTGGAGCACCATAACTCACAAGACTAACAGGCTTGGTTCAGCGGTTACAATCCAATGTAGCAAATGGAATCCTGGTTTACAGAAAATCATTTGGCTCGACATTCAGTGTTGTGTTCCCTGAGGGTAACACTAAATCGAGTGAGTGGATGATGGGCGCCTCCCCTTCGACTATAAAAGAGGACAAAAAAAAATTATTTCAATTTTTTTTTTCGCTAGATAGATAGATAGATAGATAGATAGATAGATAGAGAGAGAGAGAGAGAGAGAGAGAGAGAGAGAGAGAGAGAGAGAGAGAGAGAGAGAGAGGTACACTTGGAGCAAGGAAGGAAGAACTGCTAGCTGGAAAAGCTCAAGAGAGAGTGGTGAGAGGGTGGAAAGGATGGAGTGAGGAAGAAGAGTAGAAGGAAGAGAAAAGGAGAGAAATACAAGATAGAATGGTAATGTTACATCTCCGTCCCACACTGCCACAGGCTCCAACAACAGTAGTCCAGTATAGGAAGGACGTTGCCCAGTGAGTTGTTCTTTCTATGGTCAGCCTTTAGGTGTACAGGACACAGGATCAGCTCAGGCGTCATAAATATACTCTGGCTTTTTAAGTTCACTGGCTTTCTTTTCCAAATAACTACACTTATTGCTTCCAACTTCATTTCACTATTCTCACAAGCACTGGAGCGATACAAACTTTACTAACTGCAATAACACTTAATGCTTGACAACACTTCACTATTTTTACGAGTACTTCACTGTTTGCCAACACTTCCTGTTTTCACAAGTACCGAAAATATACAAATTTCACTGCAATGACACTGCGTCACACTCAAACTGAGCTGAAAACCGACTAAACTTGCTCTAGTATCTTCCCCATCCTTATATAACCTTCCTTGCTTCTCCAACATCCTAGAACGTGCTAGTCCTGAAATGCCCCTAGCAACAACAGTTACCAATTCGGAGACATCCAAAACATGAAAAGAGTTTTCTTACATTACATAACACTGTAAATTATTTAGCATACAAACTTAAACTGAATGACATAATTTAACAATCACAAATAAAACATTGTTGAGAAAAAGAGCACAAAAACTAATGTATAACTTACAAAATAACTACGCTCACAAACAGCAGGCAAACTGCTATTCCTCCTATCATCTCCAGACATCACCTTCTGCTCCCCAAACCTCGCCCCCACTACATCATGGAGAGTTTTTTCTTTTAGAGTGGTCAAAACCCTAGGTTCTGATCACCTCCCAATCATCATCCCTACCAAAACCAGAATCACCCCAGCTGGCCACAAACACACATATATTAATTATAAGAGAACCAACTGGGAGACCTTTGTAACTGAAACAAAACAACATTTCGAAACACTAAACAGTACACCCATCACAAACATCAACACCGCTGTGCACACTTTCAATACAATTATACAAAACGCAGACAAAAGACACATCCCTAGAGGCAACAGAAAGAGATACAACCCCAACTTCACACCAGAAATTCAAGGCCTCATCAGACAACGGGACATACTGCGACACTCCCCAACACCCCATGCACAAGACACCGTACAACAAATACAAGAACTCAACACTCAAATAAACAATAAAATATCAAAACAGCAAACACTAAACTGGAAAAATCACCTCCAAACACTTGACCACAAAACAAACATCAGCAAACTCTACAAAACACTAAACAGCATCACACTTTCCAACAGCAACACCAAACAATTACACGCTAGCATCACAATAACACACCATGCCCTCAAACAAACAACAAGCAAACACTCTCATCAATCACTTTTCACAAGTCAGCCATCTAAACCCCCATCCCGAAGACCGACGTATCATCCGACGTAAGAGACAGTTCCCCACAGACCGAGACTATGCACCTTTTACTTACAACCAGACGAAGCACATCATTAATAAAAGCATTTAATTTCATTTTCTCGCCCTCACCAAATGACGTTGTTCAATGCAGGGAATTCGTAACGAAGGGATTAGTGCATTGCCACTTCCTCATCTCTGTTCACTCTCTGTGTACAACCCCCTCCCTATACACTCCCTATGTACAGCCTCATGCCTTTGTACTCTTGTGTACACTCCCTGTGTACACTTCCTCGTCCTTGTGTGTTCCCCTCTCCCCACGTACTCCCAGTGTACCCGTCCAGTAGTCCCCCAACCCCACCTTTATACGTTCACTACCCATATGCATTTCCTTTGTACAGAACCCCCCCATTCCTGTATATTTTCCTTTAAGCCCGTTTCGTCTTCTACCACTGGTCAGTTGTGTCAACAGCAGCTATTTCACCATGTAGTGTATATATCGTTTATATGTTTGTCATACTCTCTTCGTTTTTTTCATGGAACTCTGTGATATCTATCGCCAGTGGTTGGGACTTGTACGAAATGGCATTTAAAGAGTCTATCTATCTACTTCCAGACGCCTTAATCCCGTAAAGAATGGCTACAAGCAAATAGCCTAAATGGCAGCCTGTCCCCCCACCATTTCACTGCCTTCCCCACAGCCCACATCCCCCTCCCTCATATACCATGCACTCCATCCCTTCATCTCACCTTCGATCTCCCTCTCTCTCTCTCCCTGTCCACCTCACTCACATACACTCTCCTCGTTAGTCTCTCACACTCCATCCTCCACATCGCCAAACCACCTCAGTATATTTCTCATAATGTTTTCTATCACATCCACATCCACACTGCAACGCTTCTTCACTTCCACACTTATCAGTCTGTCTGTCCATGTAACTCATGCTCCTCTCAAATAACTCATTTCCTCTGCTCCCACTTATAACTTGCGTCCTTCCAACAAGGTCCATGCTTTGCTTCCATACGTTTGAGTTGGTATCACAATACTATCACGTAACAACGTTTTTATTTCCATGCTCACTTCCCAATTTCTTATCACTGCTTTCAAAGAATAAGCAACCTTTCTTCCCTCTTGCACCCTTTTAAGCACATCCTCCTCCAAACTTCCATCCTTACTCATCACACTATCGAAGTACTTAAATTCACTCACGTTTTCCATTTTCTCATCATCCAACCCTACTGCATATTCAGTGACTTCAGTTCCCTCAAAGACCATAACTTTACTCTTCCCTACATTCACCTTTACATTCCGTTTATTACACACTCTTCCAAACTCACATCAAGCCTCGCAGCTCCCCTTCATCTTCACTAAACTGTACAGTACCATCTGCAAACTATTGTGCCGGAAGTTTCCAAATATTGCCCTCTCTCATTAGGGCTGCTCTGTCATCCACTGCCCTACCTTGTATCTCTTTTACAACTCTACACATGTACAGATTGAACAACCATGGAGAAATGACACATCCCTGTTTCAATCCAACATTCATCTAGAAAAATTCTCACCGTTCACCATCCTCATGCACTGAAGCTTTAGCAACTTCACATACTCTTCACAACATTCAACAGCTTGCCTTTCACTCCAAATATTCTTGATACTTTCCACATTCCTTGTCAATCCATTCTGTCATATGCTTTCTCAAAATCCATGAAGCCCACATACAACTTCCCTCCCTTCTCTAGACACATTTTCACAATGGACCTAATGATGAATATCTGATCTACACAACCTCTTCCCATCATAAAATGATGCCTGTTCTTCTTGAGGTAAATTCCTCTGTTATTTCCCTAACTCTGTCAATAAGTACCCTATCATATACTTTTCCAGTTACACTAAGCAGACAAATGCCCCTATGATAACCACTCACTTCTTTTCCCCCTTTTCCTTGTAAAGGGGAACAACTACACCTGCCTTCCAATCCTCCGGGACTTTACCTTCCTCCCAGGCCGATCTGCACATCTCTCCATATCCATTCTACTACTACCTCTCCCCAGTGCTTCAGCATATCACTACGCACTCCATCAACTCCTGGGGCTTTCCCCATTTTGACTTTCTTCATTGCTTCTGATACTTCCATCCTAGACCTCTTCCTCCCTTCTCACCTCCCTCCTTCTCCCAGCAATTCCCCAACCACTTATACTCGCATTTGCATCATTCTCTATGTTTAACAGTTCCTGAAAGCGTCCTCTCCATCTGCTTACTTTTTCTCCCTTCTCCACTCTCAATCCACTATTGTTTTTCTTTCAGTGCCCTACTAACTTCTTTGTCCACCTGTCCAACTCTCTTTACCTTCTTCTAGAATTTTTCATACATTCCCCGCACTTTACACTCTAATTCCTTCCAGATTCCTCATTCACTTTCTTCTTACTCTCTCTTACTAATCTTTTCACCTCTCTCTTCCTCTTAAAATGTAGCTCTCTCTTCCATCTCTCAACTTCCTTCATGCTTCTGTTTCCCATCCACTCACTATATGCTTTCTTCTTTTGCACCACAGCTTGTCTCACCTCTTCATTCCACCATGCTGTTCCTTGCATCCCAGTTCGCCTTCTTTTCGCCTCACACACACCTCACATGCTGCACCAATTTCTTTTGTGAACATCTTGCACACACTTTCCACCTCCCTCATCTGCTCAAAATCATACCGTATTTACCCAGTCGCTCCTCCACTTTTCTCTTATAATCAGCCTTTTTTCCATCTTTTTTCAACCTTTCTACCCTCGTTATATGGACGATTTCCTCCTGTCTTTCCCTCCTGTTCGTCCATTGCAGTTGTACCACGACTCGCATCAACACCAGGTGTGGTGAGACAGTTCACTCCCCCAACCTCTGTATGCTCTTGCATTCAGGATATACCTTCTCATTATCTCATCCACACATACATAATCAGTAACTGTCTTCTGTTTATTCAGTTCACCACCCGCC
This sequence comes from Coenobita brevimanus, assembly GCF_032717465.1. Taxonomy (NCBI): domain Eukaryota; kingdom Metazoa; phylum Arthropoda; class Malacostraca; order Decapoda; family Coenobitidae; genus Coenobita; species Coenobita brevimanus. Next base: position 30,504,930 of record NC_137032.1, on the reverse strand, counting down.
CTTCCCATTACTCGCCACATATGCTTGTGGATCATTTTGTGCCTACCGAGGGTATTTACTATCACCAACCCCTTTCCTGCACAAATGTCCGCTACTGCACTGCCAATCTCACCCATGTCTGCAGGCACACCCTACTCATCAACTACTCCATCTACCCTCACATTCTCTACTTTTCCATTCATATCTCCAATAAAGAACACTCTCTCATTCTTCTCAAACTGTTCCATGCACTCTTTTATATTTGCACAGAACTCTTCTTTCACAGTGTTTGCACGAGCTTGTGTTGACACACACACACAAACACACACACACACACACACACACACACACACACACACACACACACACACACACACACACACACACACAAAATCGGCCATGTTTGTATTCCTACTTTCAATCCTACCCACACAACCTTTGAACCAACTGATCCATACTCTCTTATACTCTCCTTCCATCTCCATCTCTTTCACACTCTCACCCTGCCATTTAGTCTCAGTCAATCCACATGTGTCCACTTCTGCACCTTAAGTACCTGGACAATCTCTTTCTTTCACCTCATCGCTAGCACTCCTTACATTCCATGTTGCAATCCATACCATGTCCGTTATCCAGTCCTTGTGTCGTCACCTGTTGGTCTGTCCGGGTACGAGGCATTTTGTTTGTATTTTTAGTTAGTTGTTTTCCGGGGAGGGGCACAAACCTTCTGCCAACCCACATGTTCACACGTAGGGAACACATGTTGGTTGGTTATAATGTTACCACCCAGCGTATTAAAAGACTTCCTTGTTTACAGAAAATCATTTGGCTTGTCACTCGATGAAGAGTTACCCTGAATTAGTGTATCACTACAATGAGTAAGTTGTTGATCGGCGCCACCACCACTCACAGATAACAAGTCCAAATATTAAAAAATGCATCAGACGGCATGAGAGGCTATCTCAAAGGCTACTGAAAGTTGCGTGGGTAAGGATAAATCCCCTAATCGAGGACTAACGGACCATATAGCCCTGCAGGGCAAGGAGGGATCCTTGGAGTGGTTGTTAATCTCTCACAAGAAATACGTTGCCCTGGTGAGGGGTCGATCTGCCAACCCTATGGTCATGAAGCGCGAGAGCTACCACTGTGCTATTCTGGTCCTTTATCCGGGGGTAGAAACTGTAATCTGATTCTTTCATAAAACCGAAATTGATACCCAGTGTTGCTCGTGTTAGCCAAGTAAGGCCACATCCACACCAAATGCTTGCTGTCGAGGGCGAGAGATTTACCTCTCTGTAATCCATTCAATCAGTCTCACTGGACACAGGTGAGTATGGGTTAGAACTTCTCCAGGTTACAATAATGCAAGTCTCCCGCCCACGCCAGCAAGCGCTTGGTATAGGTGTGGCCAAACAGAGAACTGGTGTAACCACAGCACCATGAACAACACTCCATGACCCACTTAAGGAGCTTTATTATGGGTCTCGTTGTGTCTTGCATAGTTTATATACTGGTTTCCCAAGACATCCACCCAGGCTTTTCGCCCCTCTTGTTTACTGTAATTTGTCGGCTAGTTTGGGGGGGAAATGTTTGAAAAGCATGCAATTACATCTTTGAAAAAAAATAATGTTCGATAAACATATATTCAGAATATTTATGTTGTGAAATAATCTTGAACTTTATAATCGCGTAATTTACTGGGTTAACGATGTATCAGCCGTAATGTGTCCAGCCCATCCGTTCACTCCATAATGTCAACACCCAGTCCACATACCCACTACAGTTCATTCACGTTAAAATGGTCCAATTTTTCGTCCTCTGGTAGCTAATTCCATGTCGTACAATGGTAGAAAAAGGCAATACTGTAGTTCCACATCCTTTCCTATCATGATATTCTATTGTTAAAACATTGTTACAACTCAGCATAGAGCGATGGCAGTTTTAGGCCAAGTTAGTGTAAGAAGACTTTAACACGACGCCCAGTATTACACTCATTTACTTTGGAAAACTGTGGATATTTTCTTTGGGGTAGTGGTCGCGGACTGTATGCCCTGCCACATCCAATTTTAGTTTTTATGGTGACCTCGACCCACTTCGGCCTGTATCTGTGCTCATACGAATTATTATACATACATGGAAAACTGCGGTTGTTATCTTAGAGGTTTGGTATAGGTCTGACTGAACAAGAGGGAGCAAGGGAGAAGACAGAGACTTAGATAAGTATTAAAAGATGGGCAAAATGAAAGAGAGAGAGAGAGAGAGAGAGAGAGAGAGAGAGAGAGAGAGAGAGAGAGAGAGAGAGAGAGAGAGAGAGAGAGAGAGAGAGAGAGAGAGAGAGAGAGAGAGAGAGAACTGGTAATTAAAGTGGATACACAGTACTCGTATTTTGCTGGTGAAATGTTTTAATGTTTGTGACGTGAAATAACACAGCTGTGTGACCTAAATCTGAAGGCAAATATTACGCCTTTTTGGAGTGTTTGTTTTGGTGTTTTACCTGTGGTTCTTTGAGTCTGTTTTGTTACCTCTAACTCTTTTCTGTCTTCTGTATATCTAACCATATTATTATTATTATTATTATTATTATTAGTAGTAGTAGCTGATGTAGTAGTAGTAATAATAATAACAGTAGTAGTAGTTGTAGCAGCAGAAGTAATAGCAGCAAGTAGCAGTAACAGTAGGAATAGTAGAAGTAATAAGCAGAACAATAGTAGCATTTTTCTCCTTAACATTCACCTTCACCGTCTTCTCCTTGTTGCTAGTACAAGTATTGTAATTATTTTTGTTAATAATAATAATAATAATAATAATAATAATAATAAAAATAACAACAACGAGCCAACGAGCAAGCATAGCGAAGTGATGTTTACTCCATGTTTAGCTGAGAAATGTGCGGCCTGACAGGACAAGGCTTGGCCCGACACAACATGGCCCAACCGCGATGGTTTTCAGAGGCTAATAACTTTTCTACTATGTGAGATAGAGAAGATACTTTCTCAGCTGGTAGTAAGTAAATTCAATTAGTTTTGTTTTTAGCTACTTACTTACTCATGAGACCAAAGAAACCCCTTAGAATCCCAACTTTACATGGGAATGAATGTACCTAGGGCTTCGATTAACATGCACCATTATGAAATCCAGACTGAAAAAGATTCCCTGTTGTAACACTATGTTTTCTTGTATGAATTCTAATAATTAAACAACGGATATTACGCTCATAATTCTGCATGAATGTTTTGTCTATGTTTTGGAGGTGAAATCAGCAAGGGTAATTTCCCCATTTCTGGGTTTTATTATTCGATCAATAGCCAAGCGTTTACCGACGTAGTTCACTGACACGGCAAGTCGGTAGCAGAGAATTGAGCATTGCTCGTGTGATAAATGCTACGGCGCCTCGCTATATGCACATCTCTTCATCTTGTCTGACGTTAATACAGAAACTGTCAGTCATCTACTGTCAAAACTGTCTGACATTAAATACAAAAGCTGTCTACCATCTACTATGAAACCTATCTACCACCAAATACAGTCACTGTCTACCATCTACTATGAAGCCTGTCTACCATCAAATACAGTTGCTGTCTACTATCTGCTATGAAGCTTGTCTACCACCAAATACAGTTGCTGTCTACCATCTACTATGAAGCCTTTCCACCATGAAATATAGTAGTTCTCTACCATTTACTGTGAAACCTGTCTACCATCAAATACAATAGCTGTCAACCATCAACTATGAAGCCTGTCTACCATTAAATACAGTAGTTGCCTACCATTTACTATAAAGCCTGTGTACCCTCAAATACAGTAGCTGTCTGCCATCTGTCGCCGAGCCTGTCACCAAGCCTGTCTGTCACCAAGCCTGTCTGTCACCAAGCCTGTCTCTCATCAGGCATGAATCTCATCCCAGCCACGATTCTGTTGATTGTCAAACCCCCAGTGACCCAGTGTCCTGCTACTCGCCCTTTTTCACTTCCCACCTCAAGCCATCTGTCAACGAGACTACAAAATCATGTCACTTAGCCAATAAACTCACCCATCAACAGTGCCTCACCGCCTCAATTAACATCTCGCATCTATATTTAACATCAAATGCTGTATATATGCAGTAAGTGGTGAGTTAGAACCATTGAGTAAATAGCTTATTCCATTATCTCTTGAATAATAATCCTTAAACATTATTATTTCTCCTACACAATTTACCCACTGTACACATAGAACAACATCCCCAAATCATGTCTCATACTCCCCATTTTCTTTTTCTATATTCTTTCATATGAACACTTCATTTGTAAATATTTTATATAAATGATCCTCATTTGTTAATTATTATTGTATATAAAAGTTTTATTTTTATAAGAAAAGTTACCCTTCACTTGTATTCCCTTGCTTAATATTTTCATTGTACTTATGTTTTTCCTTTTCCAACTAATTTCTTCATGACATTTCTCTACTTTACGAGGTTTAGGTTACTTGGAGATGACAAACGTTCGTCCAGAGATGAAACAGAATCGAGTCCCACACAGATTGAGTGCTCACTTGACAAACTTACTCGTTTGAGAAACGGAAAGACGTGTTCGCAAGAAGTCATTCAGCGAGCTGAGTCACAAATACCTGTCTCTGTTGCTTCAGTTAATTCTTCCAATGTAGATTTTTTCATACCCAACCCCCATACATCACACAAGTCTCAGTTACCTTCTGACAGAAACTCACCTTCCTTATCCTCTCCTACCACTCTCAAAACTTGTGTTACTACTGTTTCAAGAATAACTTCTACTTTTCACGCTCCACCTGACAAAGTCAGAGGATAGTGTTGTTATCACCGCGATCAATAGGTGTTCGTCCATAGAGTTGGGCGGCAGAGCGGCAGGGTGCCTGGCTGCGCAAAGAATTTTTGTTTCCGGGCCAGAGCTCAGAAAGTATTCACTATAGAGCCAAGAAATTTCACATAGCCATGTGTCTCATAGTGAACTGGTGCCACTTGATAGGTAGAATGCTTTGTCTTTTTTTTTTTTTTTTTATGAGAAAGTTTTTTTTTTTTTTTTTCCAGAGATTTCAATCCGACCTGCGCAAGAAATATGAGGAGCCTAGGTTATGTGTTCTAAAGGCATTCTCCTTACGCCCACCTTTAAAAGAAGAGATTGGAGGGGAGGGGAGTGAGGGCCGTTATGCACTTGGTTAGGTGTGCAGGGAGGTGGGGGATATAGGCTACAGTATGTTTGGTCAGATGGAGAGTTGCAAAGCGTAGCATTGCCTATATTTAACTACGACAAGTCGGCCTGCAACGACCCCTCCTGCACCTCAAATGATGATCTTCGAAGACGCATCGCATCCCAAATTTACAGGTATGAATCTTGCTGATAGTGTTTATGACTTCATTACTGATGTCCAACCTGCAGTTACAAAGAAATGACTTACAACAGACAATGCTGACAGTGCATAGATTGCATACCCTAAAAGCAGGCTAGATGATGATGATGTTCAAGAGTGGATTCACTCATAAGATGTAGATGCCTGGAGAATTTTACTTCCCTTGATGAATGTTGTGCCAGATTTGTAGATTTATTTTGTAACCCATCGAAAGCAGGATGCCTGATGACCTTCTACAGACTATTGCAAAGTATGAGGCAGGATAAGTTCTTCCCTCCTGAACAAAGTACGCTGTTAGAGGCAACTGTGGTATCGGCTACAACAGGGACTGAACTTTTTGAGACATTTCGAAAAGCTCCATGGATGGAAACTAATGATATGAAAACACACACACACACACACACACACACACACACACACACACACACACACACACACACACACACTTTAACTCTTAACTAATATAGCAACGTTATTCAATTATCGCAGGTTCCTAAATCATCTTAGCAAGGATGAATTAGAGGCTGCGTTAGAGATTAGGTTTTCTCCTAGAGAATACACATTAATGTTAGCTGTACAGGCAGAAGAGGAACTTGATATCTTTCCTGCTCAAATGGTCCGTACAGTTAACCAGTTACTAGCCCAACACCACCTTCTCAGTCGCAAGGCGAAGGACGCGTTTCACGTCTAATCGACAGACAAAACGTAACACCACGTTCATCCATGTCACGTTCAAGACTTGCATCACAAAGTAGATTCTCTCATGGTCGTGCCATATCAAAAAGCAGAACTAAGCCAGTTTGTTGGTACTGTGGATGCTCAGGTCATCCAGTAGCTCACTGTTACAAAAAGACTAGGAAATGAACGAGGACACAGGTGTGACAGTAGATCATCTTCTCGATCATTCAGTAACAAGTAAAGTACTTATCACAACAGTAATCATGTTACCAGTGAATGCCGTGCCCTTGCCATTACACAGTCAAAGGAAACCTCGTGCAAGAACCAACAGAATCTTCTGTAATGACTCAAAATTCTAAACTCGCCATACGCCAGATTGGACCTCTGATTCACTTAGGTGTAGTTATCTTAGGTATAATTGTGGAGGAGTCCCTACATAATTTTTATGGACACAGGGTATATAGTGAACTTAATATCTAAATCCTCCCAAGGACAGTATTACGAGGAAGATCAAATGGGTTTGGATCCTTGAGCCACCAGACATTCGCCTCTGTGGTGTTTGACGGCTCAGAACTTTATGTGAAGGGCAAGGCAAACTCTTGAAATAAAACCCGATGTATTGATAAAATCTTGCACAATTGAGTTTTATGTAAAAAAAAAGTCCGGCATCCTGCAGTTGTTTTAATTGGTACTGACACCGTGGTTCAACATTCTATTGAAATGATACTTGCTTGTGGTAGTATTACAATAAAAGGATTTCATGTTTGAGGCATGAATTGCCCACATCTTGTCAATTCACAGATAAATTTGGTGACAGACTCTACCATAACATGTACTCCTTAGCCACCAATATAGGTCAATGAAGATAATTTAGTACCAGAGTCTTATGACACCCCTTCTAACAATAATACAAAGGTTGGCTCATCTATATATCACTCAACTGCCTCAAAGAGTCTGAATGACATTTTGCAACATGCGAAGATGAAAAAAGCAGTGAGAAAGCGGTGCACAGTTATGTTGCCTCACAAATTCACTAAAATCTCTGTCTGTGTTGTAGGTGCAAACGAAGGAGTGAATGCATTAATCTTACCCGAGATGTTTTGTGTAAATGGTTTAACATGTGTCAACCTTGTGTTCCATGTTGGAGGATAATTTGTTTTATCTTTACCTGTTAAATGATACCAGCGCTCCACTATAGCTTAAAAGTGGTACAAAGACTGGCGATTTTCAGGTGTACCCATCAGCCGTAGAGGTGAGCCAGGATATACCATTCTCTGTAACTGCTGAGGACAATGATAATCATTTATATGGTGTACTGTATATACCGTTGAAAATTCTACGGACTCTGCTAAGAGTCTTTCATCTGATATTATCGTTCAAGTAAACTTGGGAGGTTTTCTTGAGCATAAAGTACCATTAATGAATTTTTTTTGCAGACCTACTGATATGTGGCATTACCTGGTGAACCCATGGGAAAGACAAATCCTTAAAAGCACATCACTGAATTGATTCCCGGTAGGTAAACAATTTATGTTTCAGTATATAGATTACCCCATAGCTTACAGAAAGAAGCTGACGAGATAGTGGGGGAAATACTTAAGCAGGACATCACTGAACACTCCGTCAGTCCATAGAAAAGTCTACTTTTTCTAGTCCCCAAGAATGGAGGTGAATTTAGACCCGTAGTTGACTACCATTAAGTAAACTCTCTTGCTGTACAATCGATTCCCGTTACCAGTCTTAACAGATTTACTGGAATAATTCGGCAAGAATAACGTCGTTTTCACTTCCCTTGACTTAGTGGCTACTGACTAGTAGATATGGAAGATTGTTCTCGCCCCATAACTGGATTCAGTACCCCCTTCTGGCCATTATCATTTTAAAAGGCATCCCTTTGTTTGCAGAAATGCTTCGTCAGTATTCATGAGGCTTATTCATTCTGTATTCAGTGGTATGATTGGCCATTCTCTTTTTGCCAATCTAGATGACATCATTTTGGTACTATATCAATCCCTGAACATTTTGCTAAGCTACAACAAGATTCTGATCGCCTCCAAATGGCAGGTCTAAAAGTAACGCTCAGTAAATGCAACTTCATGAGTAAGAGAATTAAATTACTTGGACATGTGATTGATGCTGAGGAAATTCGTACCTCAGGTGAGAAACTTGAAGCAGTTGCTAGCTTCCCAGAACCTACCAGTACTGATGATGTAAGGAGTTTTCTTGTATTGAGCGGCTACTATTGGCGATTTATTTAAGGTTATGCAAAGATCGTCGCTCCTCTTACTAAATTACTTAAGAAAAATGAACATTTTGTTGTTTCTAATGACCAATCTCATACCTGTGAAACACTGAAGAGAGTACTTATTAATTACCCGGTCTTGGCATTCCCTGAGTCTAAGAAGCCTTTTCTTCTTTGTACAGAAACATCTGGTTTAAACCTAGGTGCAGTATTGATGCAAACAGATTATGCAAAGACGAAACGTGTAACAGCATATGCTAGTTGTGCTCCCAGTGCCGCTGAAAGTAACTACAGTGTCGCTCACTGGGGGGCTTTGGCGGTTGCTTGGTTTCTTCAACAATTTTTTGAGACATAATATACGGATTTCCATTGCATATCCAAACTGATCATCTCCCACTGTAAGATGGGTAGTTATTATCCAAGAGTTCAACCCAACGTTAAAGTACGTGCCTGGTAAATCTAATGTAGTTGCAGATGCTTTTTCACGTCATATAACAGAGGCAGTTTCACCAAATCAACCAAGTAAAGTTCCATACACCACTCTAACGTCAGATGTTGTCTATAGTTTGCAGCGCACAGACCCTCTGTAGTCTAAGGCTATTCACTTCCTAGAGTCAGGGGACGGTTTGACCATACCTTCCCTACCAGTGCCAGTAGATGTACTCATGTTAGACACTATATTTTGCATAGGAAGACAGCCCTTACTGATAGAGACATACCTAACAGAGAGTTACGTCAACTCGTTGTTCCCACTGATCTAATACCTCCAATATCCTACATTCCACAACACACATCATGCATTCCATCCCAGAAAAGATCGGTGTTTGAGACAAGCAAGTCTTTCATTCTATTGGCCACGTATGTGTTAGGACACCAATGTCCCTCTCATTCCTGTATTCTCTATAACCGTCATAAAAGGTCAACCGGATCACCTGCTCCACTCTTACAAACACCAGTTCCATCACGTCCATGGCAAACTGTTTCTACTCATCTCCTTAAATTGACTCTTCTGGAGTCTGGTGCTGAGTATTTGTTTGTGGCAGTTGATCATTTCTCACATTACAGTGTTCTCGTAGCTCTTCAAGACAAAACTGCTAAGAGTGTTGCACGTGCCTTCATTGATCGGGTTACTTGTCCATTCACTATGCCATCAACCATTATTACCGATAATTGTTCGTAGTTCAAGAACAGTCTTCATTTTGAGATCTGTAAACAGCATAACATTAACAAATGTAATGAAATACTCAACTGTGTGGCTTCCAATGGTCTTGTCGAAAGACAAAATCATATGGTGGTGGAGTGCATGAAGTACTTTGGTTATCAGAGCACCTGTAGGGACGATGGGATACAACAAATTGCTGTTTCTATCAACAGCTCCATTAATAAATCCATTGGCGAAACTCCATTCTTTGTCTCAAGTCGATAAATCTTTGCTCAATTCAATGTTTTTATCAAAACCTAGTCCACTTTATAACTTGGACGATTATGTGAAAGTGAAACTGTCAGACCTCTAGAAAATACACCAGTATATAAAGGCTAATGTGACCTTCTTTGAAGAGGATATGTTACATCACCAGCATAGCTCTGCCTCTCCTATCAGTATTAACATTGGAGACTTAGTATTTGCTTGTTCACATACTCGTATTTCAAAGTTGGATGACCAATTTATGGACCTACACCGTGTGATAGCTCGTAGTGGTAACAAATCTGAGATTAAAGACTTATTGTCATCTTATTGCAAATTGTACACGGAGATGATCTAGAAGGAATTCCCAGGTACTTCGAATTGGAGGAAAGTGAGGAAAATAATGCATCTTCTTCTCCTCCTTCTGCCCTCGCTACCCCTTCATCATCTTCTACACTACCTGTTAATGAATATAGACAAAAGCTTTGCTCAGCAACTCTTGCGTCTGTTCCTCGAGATGTCAGGACAACTTAAATGATCTGAACATTATTACGGATTCCTTTTCTGGGTATGATTTTTGTGAAGCATGTAGACAGCCCTGCTGACACTGTTCTTGATTCATCTCCGGGTGATGAGGATATGGAATTGGTTCTCTGCCCAGGGGTATCGGTGAAGCCCTAGGGGCAAGAAATGTTAGAGGACGACGTCAACACAGTCCGTTATGATCTTCAGAATCTGATGACAACACAAGACTTTCCAAAATTTGCTAGTCAACTGTCCCCCATACGATCCCTACTCGCTTCCTTAGTAAACAAACATGTGAATGGATCTTTCTGGGTTCCACTGTATAAACCCCTTCATTGGAAACTTATCTGGACTGAGAAACATCATCATCATCATCATCATCCGGACCTCCTTTCCCACCCAAGGGCAGGGTGAGGAGTAGAAATGTCCAGACAGCACAAACTTGCCCAATCCAAATAGACCACACTTCCATTCACTCATCATTCAAGCCACCGGAATCCTGGCTCTACCAGATACGCCAAAAAAAACATTCACTACATTCTGCAGCTTCACACAAACGTATCCGGTTGAGTCAATCCGGACGCTGCCATGCTCACAAAGGGGTGCCAAAATCCCTGATCATGCATTTGTCCTCACAACATTCATCCAGCCAGCCCGATCTCTTGTCAGTTCCCTAGCCTCACCGACTTCCAAACCTCTCTTCCTCAAACACTCATCCACCATATCTCTCCACCTTCTCCTTGGCCTACCCTGCCTCCTCCCTCCTTCAAATTCGCTCAGTTATACCTTTTTCACCACTCTATTGTTATCCATTCTTTCCACATGACCATGCCATCTCAGGACACTGTCTTCGAATCTGGTGTCCACCGACTTCCTCACTCCACATCTTTCACGAATCACATTATTTCGTATCCTGTCCACCCTCTCTACTCCACATACATTCCTCAACAGTCCCATCTCCATCGCTGTTACTCTTGACTTTTCATTTTCATGCCACACCATAGTCTCACACCCATAACTTAGAGTTGGCACTAACACTCCCTCATGTAAGCCTCGTGCAGCTGCAACACTCAAGCCTCTGTTTCTTATCAAGGCCTTCATTGGACCGGCTACTTTTCTTCCTTGTGCCACTCTACTTTCAATTTCTTTTGCACATTTTCCTCTCTTTTCTATCACTGTACCCAAATATTTGAACTCTCTCTTAACAATTCCAGCCTCCGTTGTGACATCACACTGGGAGCCACCTGCTCTCTCAGTAACCATCACTTTACTCTTCTTTACATTTACTCTCAAGGCACGACGCTCACAGACATCAGCAAAACTCTGCACTAACCTACCAAGTTCCTATCCGGAATTTGCAAGCAGTACTGCATCATCAGCATACAACAAATTTGAGATATTCCATCCATCACCATTCATTGCCAACGCCATCCCTCTCTCCATTACTCGTGTTTTCACTTCTCTCATCACCCCATCCATACATATATTGAACAACCACCATGGGACAACACACAACCTTGTCGGACGACTGAGAAACAGTTTATAAATTTACTGACCCTGTTGGAAGATGACATTCATGTGTTAGGCGAGATCTCTTTGATCTCGATGGCAAAGTCCTTGGCGGTATTTTTGGCTTAGTAACACCTAGTGATTTGTCAGCATATCATGAACAGTTACAAAACATTTGCTTCAGCTTTGGAAGCAAAGGATAGGTTGCTGAATGTTCACCATAAGGTAAAAGGTAAAATAGTCACACGCATGAGTGAAATGGGCACCCAACTGAAAATTTTTTCGGATGTCTTAGTGAAGCTGATAACATTAATGTGGTCATGAAAATATTGCATAACAGCTTTCATCTTCAGTCATCGTCTCTGTCCCTCTAGTTATTAATGCTACAAACAGAGGATTTTATTCACCTGTTAGTTGATGTTGTCAGTGGTTATGTTACCCTAGACCTTGTGCCGATGTCAGATTTTAATTTAGTTGAGGAAAGGGCTCGTATTAACTTAAGTCTTGATCCTATTTTACTTTTATTAAGTCTAGAACTGTACTATACTGTACCAGAAGCTACCTTATTTTCCACGACTGTCATGGGCCATATTCTTGTTCGTTCTACAGTCACCCTCGCTCACTTCCAACTAATCTCTACCTTTCAGTGGTTCTCTTTACACTGCATCTGTGTCCTCTGAATTCTTTCTTCTGTCTCACGACCATATGCCCCATCTGATCTCTTACATTCGTGTTCGTCAACTGTTCATACCCTTCGTCTGTGTCCTGTGTTTCCCTTTAGCACCCTCCCCATCACAGCAGTTCCTTGTGAAAATGCTACAGTCCAAATATCTCACTTCCTTCATCACTCGTTATTTTGAGCCGTCATTTTGTATATCCTCCTATTGCATTCACTTCTAGTAGGGTTCTTGATCATGGTGGATTTTGTCCATTGCTGCGTTAATGTACAAAAAAAAAAAAAAAGACTCCATGAAATTTAGAATATAAAAATATGAGAATTGTTTCACACTTTTTAAATCAGAAAGTGACGGGGAAAAAAGAATCACAACCTGACCCTGGTCCTCAAGATGAAGAATCTGAGTGGGAACATGACCACTCATTACCCAGAGGCAATTTCCAACTGTACCTCTCACCACTCGACCTCTATTACACAGTGTTGATTTGTGTCATGATGTGTGGATAACATCTAATTATGTGAACATTGTTTGTTATTGTGAGATCTTATTCTCTCGTGATGCAATTGGAAATCCTGTATAACCAGTTACTATATTTATGTAATTATACTATTCATCATAATAACATTTATCAGTATCTTTTATTATAATATAACCATCGGACTATTTTTGTACATTCAGTAATCTTGCTATTTTCCGATTTGTAGTTATTCACTTAGCCCATCATATTAAATGATCTAATTATCATTCTCTTATGTATTTACTTTACGCTAAATATCTTCTGTTAAGTAGTAAGCACTAATTATTAGTACAGTTTGTTGTCATATCACTGTCTTATCATCCAGTTATATTATCAGTGATGCTTTATTATTTGGATCGTTTTCTAAACATCTACTTTTATAACATGCTGTGAGACATCTTATTATCCTGGGGGGATAGACAAATGTAAGTGAGCTTATGTTTATTGCTTAGTCGTCACGATTCAGATGCTGCCTCAATAAAGTGCATTGACGCTGATCATTTCCTCTGTCAAAATTTCAAGACACAGGAAGGGAATGCTGAGTAGATTGTATTATGTGTACACAGCCGAGAATTCCTTAACTCAGCCTAATGTGATGGTGATAAAGTGGTAGCTCACTTACCTCTCTCTGGAATAAAATTAAGAGAGACAGATCTAGACTCTGTAACATAGCTCTCTTCCATTAAAGTATCCAGTAGTTATAAAGTCTCTAAGAATAACTCAAATTCCTGATGGAATATATCTACGGACTTACATCACACACACACACACACACACACACACACACATACACACACACACACACACACACACACACACACACATATATATATATATATATATATATATATATATATATATATATATATATATATATCCCATTGGATCCCAGGGGTGCTGAGCGAGGCATGGTGCTGGGTGGGTACTAAGCATACCGCCCTCCGCCTATCGGTTCATAGTCGTGAAGCTCATAGGTCCCTACCCGGGGGTTCCCTACTTTACAAAGACTTGTAAAATCCCAGTTCTGTCCAATATTCCGGACACCGGGCTCCAATGGGTTAAATATATATATATATATATATATATATATATATATATATATATATATATATATATATATATATATATATATATATATATATATATATATATATATATATATATATATATATATATATATATACATAAGATCCACAATAGATCTTCCTCTTGGGAACCTTAGTCTTGCCAGGAAAAGTAGCACCAACGTTGTGATGTACAGCATTTTTATCAATCCAAACGTTTCGGAAACACAATCTCCATCATCAGTGGATATGTCCTTAAAAAAATGGTGATGGAGATTGTGTCTCCGAAACGTTTGGATTAATAAAGATGCTGTACATCACAACGTTGGTGCTACTTTTTCCTGGCAAGACTATATATATATATATATATATATATATATATATATATATATATATATATATATATATATATATATATATATATATATATATATATGTACAGTAGATAGATGTGTGGATGTACCTGAAAAGAATAGTTCAATACAAAAATTTCAATAGATATTTACATTAATTCTGTAACCATCTCAGAAATAGAATCATACACATTCACCACTGAATTATAGTTTATATCATCGATTACTTAGTGTATCTTCAGTTCACACAATCTGAATCTCTCGAACACGTTGATGGTTTTGAACCCAGTGTATTCGTGCATTTATAAAATCCGATTGATCTTTAGATATTTCTGTTTCATAGGTCTCTCAAAAGAGTGTCAAAAAATGCGGAACATGGTAGCCCGAGGTAATAACATGGTAACATAAAAAAACATTATTTTTCCTATTAACTATTTATAATACTTTGCTTAAAAAAATGCTACATGGTATCTTAGTAAATGGAAGCCTGTTGCCTTTGGCATACTGTGGTTACTTACAATTCTGGGTAAGTTTAAATACTTTTTAAAGGATATGCATGTGCATTCTCAAATGTTCTTAAAAATTACATTTCATCTTATCTCTCATGTCCCAAAGATATAACCCACAGTCAGGCACACAGTATGCTTTAAGAATACACTATTTGTTTGTGAATAAAGATTTTTAATTTTTCTAACTATAGATTTATATTTAGCAGAAAAAAAAAAAAAAATAGTCTGAACTCAATAACATGCTTTTCTGAAAAGTTATTTTGAATTATATGTCCCGAATACTTATTTTCTTTCACTACTCGTACTAATTCAAATAAAGGGTACTTTGTGTCTGTTCCTTATAGCATTTGCATATCACAGTTTGTTATTTATATTTATTGATCATCAACTTCAAATGATTTCTTTTTACAAGTAGGTCACATAAAAGATGGTCCTCAGTACCAACA
This sequence comes from Coenobita brevimanus, assembly GCF_032717465.1. Taxonomy (NCBI): domain Eukaryota; kingdom Metazoa; phylum Arthropoda; class Malacostraca; order Decapoda; family Coenobitidae; genus Coenobita; species Coenobita brevimanus. The sequence goes on along the minus strand of NC_137032.1, from coordinate 30,489,662 downwards.
AGTAATGTAATGTCACCTGCATATACAAGTACATTAATTCTGCTGAAATCCAGGCAACAAACTATATTTGTACATGTTATGGTTGTGATGTTATCATCTATCTTTATATTAAAAAGTAAAGCAGCGATAACTTCCCTTTGTCTCACTCTCTTATTCACAGTGCAATTTATCCCTTTGCTTCCATTTCAGGTTATTCTTGCACTTTGATTCCTTAAATATCGCAATAATATTAGCACTAAGTCAGGGGGAACTCCCCTCTCTAATGAAATATGTCAAAATTATAGATAATTGAAATTATCAAAAGCCTTTGATAAATTCATAAAAACAACAAAAAGATTGTCTGCCTTATTTTATATATGGTCCAATGGTCTCTTTCATTAAAAAAAAAAAAAAAAATGGTGGCACCTTTTAGACATATCTTTACTAAATCAAAAATATTTAACGAAAAAAATTCTTTCTCATATAAAATATCTAAAAAATATAATTCTGTAATTTTCGAAAGATAAGAAGGAGCCATGGCAGGACTGTAATGAGCTGAATTTGTTGCATTGCCATTTAAATCTTTAATTAAGGGAGTGATAACATCCTTCAACAACTCCACTGGTATATAACAGTGGTTAAAACAAGAATTAATAAAATGTGTCAACATACATGCAAAGTCTACAGATGCATTTTTTAGCATAACATAATGTAGCCCATCAGGACCTACACCTTCATTTATTCTTCCCATTATCTTCATAAGTTTCTCTTTACCAACATATTCACATTTTTTTTTATTACTATGCTTCTATCTTTCTTTTAGTTTATTAAGAATGGACTCTATTACTTTTTGTCTTCATCATTAGTTCCTCTAAGCAATCTGTCATAAAACGTCTCTATAATTTCTGTATTATCACTTTTTCTGTTCAATAAGTTCTGATATTCTTACCTTATTACTTTGTTTTGCACTTCCTTCCGAAAGGCTGTAATATTCTTGCTATAAAAATTTTGTATCACAGGTTTTGATCATTCCTCTTCTTCCATCTTACCCTTTCAAAGAATTGACTTAAATTCCTTCCTACCGCCAACCACCATAAAATAATCCTTTGAATTTCTCTCTTTCTCCCTTTTTCTTCACACTGCATCTAACCATGCCTTGATCTCTTGTACAGCTCTTCAACACTCTTATTCCATCCACGGATTATTTTTTTATTGTTTTTCATTCTTCTCTTTCTATACCTGCCAGTAGAAGGTGCTATTGAATTAATTGCTTAAAAAAAAGGATCAGGTCCCTATACATGATCAAAATGAGTCAATCTCCTTGCAGTTAACCGTCTTGTTACCGATCGATGCAGGTCGCGTCCAACAGCGAGCAAGTACTTTGGACACAGTCCTGGGCGCCCAAGGCCACATATTGAGAGACCCCCCTCTGTCACTGCACTGTTCCCTTGCACTCAGTGGTTCATAAACAATACATTGCCACACTCTTATTTACTCTTCGATAATCGTTTTTTTGTTTGTTTACCGTACTCCTGAATAAATGTACTTCCTTATGGTGTTGTAAAAAAGATCAGCCAGATGTAAATTATGCGTTAAATTATTTTTTCTTTATTTTTTCACTTTTTTCGCATAGAAATATAATTTCTATGGTAAATGTTACTGAGAAAAAGTTACAGGGAATTTATTTGGCTACATTTTGGTGGATAAAGAATTACTGCAGGGGGAGGCGGTGGCTCAATCGGTAGAGAGTAGGCCAGCAGTCCTAACGGACCCGGGTTCAAATCCCGCTGGGGCAGGGGACAGTTTAAGGATTTGAATTTCATAAATATCAGACTTTACTGATCTATCAGAAGACCCGCCGACATGTCGTAAAAATACCCCCGCTAATACCAATACACCAGTCCTGTATGAGACAGCCCTAGCATGTATTCAATATGGACGGTGGGTGTTAGCGCCGAAGTGGTGACATGTAGAGGTGTATGGTACGTAGGAGGACTACTGGGCCTTGAAAGCAGACTGTGAAGCCTATGCCCAGAGTCGGTCACATAAAAAAAAAAAAAAAAAATAGGGCACCCAGTGACACTGGGTGTGGAGTGGGTTGAGCGCAACGGAAGGATGAACGGGGATGCAAGTAGTGCTTTCTTCTCGCCCGGAAATGGATACAAAATTATTCCATAGCCAAATAAAACAGGGGCCATTTTGTCCACGCAACTGGCATCATACGGTAACAAGCAGTTGAAATGTGTACAGATGCAGCCTGCGTCAAATGGTAATGAGTACATGCAATTTGCACTGCACCCAAAAATACCAAAGGGTTAAACATCTCATGGTTTAGTAACTGAGCTAAAACTTTATTAAGAATTCCCTCAATAGATCTAATGTCAGTTATTCCATCTTATGTAATAATTAGTAATGTCTAAGATATCATGCTTGGGGAGACTCATTCATGCATATGAGAGATTGATGTGAATCACCATGATATGGAGTACGGATGGGGTATATGCACGGGAGTGGGTGAGAATGTGAGGGCAAAAGGAGTGTGTATTGTCGTGTGCAAGTGATGGAAGAACATAAGATTGTGTGGATCAGTTGGCTCAAGAATTGTGAGGGTAAGATTGAAAGTTGGACTACAAATGTGGGTGAATGTGTGTGTGTGTATGCGCCAGCGCAAGATCGTGCAAGCAGAGTGAAAGAAGACCTTTGGACAAATGTGGAAGTGTGCATGGAAAAGTTTGAAAGGAAGGAGAGAGTGTTTTTGTTTGGAGATATGACTGGAAAAGTAAGGAATGTGAAGGTGGTTGCAGCAGTTAGTGAGTGGGGTGTGCTTGCAGAATGTGGATGAGAATGGCAGTGCTCAAGTGGACATTTGTGACAGGAGGGAGTTGGTGATAGCCAATACCCTCCTCAGACACAAAATGATTCACAGGTATACGTGGCAAGTGATGAGAAGGGTGGGTGGTGAACTAAATGAAAGGAAGGCAATGATTGATTAGGTGTGTCTGTGGATGATAGAATGAGAAGGTGTGTAATGGATGCAAGAGCATATAGAGGTTGGGGGAGAGGACTTTCTGACCACCACTTGGTGGTGAAAGTCAAGGTTGAAATGAAGTGGAGGAACAGAAGAAGGGAAGCATAGGAGGAAGTAGTTCTTACAAGGAGGGTGGAAAGTTTACAAGAGGATGGAGAAAAGGCAGAATATAAGAGAGATGTGGAGGAGCGATTGGGTAAACATGATTTAGAGCAGATGGGGGACGTGGAAGGTGTGTGCAAGATATTCACAGAAGAAATCTGTGCAGCATGTGAGGTGGTGTGTGGGGTGAAGAGAAGACGAAAGGGGGTGCAAGGAATAGCATGGTGGAATGAAGAGGTGAGACAGGCTGTGGCACAAAAGAAGAATGCATATAGTGAGTGGATGAGAAACAGGGTTGTGGAGGAAGTTGAGAGACAGAAGAGAGAGTTATATGTAAAGAGGAAGAGAGAGATGAAAAGATTAGTACGAAAGGGTAAGAAGATAGTGAATGAGGAATTTGGAAGGAATTTGAATGTAAGAAAATGATCTGGAAAGAGGTAAAGAGAGTTAGACAGGGTGTTAAAAAAGCTTGTCGGGGAGAGAGATAAAAATGGTAGATGACTAGTGGAGAAAGGAGCTAAAGTGAGCAGACGGAGAGAACACTTCAAGAAATTGTTGAACATAGAGAATGAAAATAACGCGAGTATAAGTGACTGGGGAATGGCTGGGAGAAGGAGGGATGTGAGAAGGGAAGAAGAAATCAGTAGGATGGAAGATCTGGAAGCAGTGAAGAAAGTCAAAATGGGGAAAGCCCCAGGAATGGATGGAGTGTGTGGTAAAATGCTTAAGCACTGGGGGAGAGATAGTAGTAGAATGGATGTGGAAGATGTACAGATTGGCCTGAGAGGAAGGTAAAGTCCCTGAGGATTGGAAGTCAGGTATAATTATTCCTCTGTATAAAGGAAATTTGGAAAAGGAAGTGTGTGGTAATCATAGAGGCATTTGTCTTCTTATTGTAATAGGAAATATATATGGTAGGATACTTATTGACAGAGTTAGGCAAATAACAGAGGAATTAATTGGAGATGGACAGGGAGATTTAAGGAAGGAAAGAGGCTGTGTAGATCAGATATTCATTCTTAGGTCTTTAGTGGAAGAGTTTTTAGAGAAGGGAAAGAAGTTGTATGTGGCCTTCACGGATTTGGAGAAAGCATATGACAGGGTGGATAGACAAGGATTGTGGAAAGTATTAAGACTATATGGAGTAAATGGGAATTGTTGAATGCCGTGAAGAGTATATATGAAGGTGCTAAGACTGCAGTGCGTGTGGACAGTGAACTGGATGAATTTTTCTATTTGAAGATTGGATTGAAGCAGGGATGGGTCATGTGTCCATGGTTGTTCAATCTGTGTATGGACAAGGTTATAAAAGAGATACAAGGTAAGGTAGTGGATGTTTGAGCGGCCCTAATGAGAGAGGACAGTGTGTGGAAACTCCTTGTCTTGTTGTGTGCAGATGATACTGTGTTGTTAAGTGAAGACGAAGGGGAACTGCAAGGCTTGGTGAATGAGTTTGGGAGAATGTTTAAGAAACGGAATCTAAAGGTGAATGAAGGGAAGAGTAAAGTTAAGGTCTTCGAGAGAAATGAAGGCACAGAATGTGCAATGAGGTTGCATGAGGAGGAAATGGAAAACGTGAGTGCGTTTAAGTACTTAGGTACAGTAGTGTGATAAGTAAGGATGGCAGTTTAGAGGGTGAAGTGCTTGAAAGGGTACAACAAAGAAGAAAGGTTGCTGGTTCTCTGAAAACAGTGATAAGAAACAGGGAAATGAACATGGAAGTGAAAAAGTTACTGCATGACAGTATTGTGATACCAATTCTAACGTATGGAAGTGAAGCTCAGACCTTGTTGGAAGGACACCAGCCAAGAGTGAGGGCAGTGGTAATGAGTTATTTGAGAGGAGCCTGTGGAGTCACGTGGAGAGACAGACTAACAAATGAAGATGTGAAGGAGCGTTGTGGTGTGGATGTGGATGTGATACGAAACGTTAGGGGAAACACATTGAGGTGGTTTAGCCATGTGGAGAGGATGGAGAGCGAGAGACTGACGAGGAGAATGTATGTGAGTGAGGTGGAGGGGGGGAGAGGGAGGGGGAAGGCCTAGGATGAGATGGAGGGATGGAGTGGAGGGGATATGAGAGGGAGTGTGTAGGCTGGGAGCAGGGCAGTGAAATGGTGGGTGACAGGGCGACATGGAGGCAATCTGTTTGTGGTCACTCCTTACGGGATTAAGGTGTCTGGCAATAGATATACAAACCATCATCACAGTTTAATGGTCCGACCCAGGTAAAGAATACAACACTTCAGCTTTTGTAATGTTCACATTTTGAGAGTTTCTTCTGATAATAAGGTCTAACCATTTGGTATATCAGTTATTAATGAAAAAAAAGGCAAAACAACAATCATGAAGTATTTCAAAGTCAGAACATCTTAGATAATTCCTCACATTGAAATTATGCAAATTGTTCCATGTCCTAGCTATAATAGGATCTGCATTAAAACCATTAAAGTGCACTTGGTGGGCGCGTGATGAGCGAGTGAGCATTTATACTTATGCCTATCATCATAATTTCATTTTGGCGTAAACTTTCAACACCTGCAAAAGGAGCTGGCACGTGTTTTTGACAACGCATAAGTAATCCGGGTGCTGGCTGTGCATATAGTGAAGTGTCATAGTATTTATCATGTGCACAATGTTCAATTCTCTGTTCCCAACTTGCCGTGTCAATGAGCTGCATCAATAAATGCTTGACTATTGATCGAATGATAAAAAATCCAAAATGGGGAGATTACCCTCGCTCATTTCACCCCCTAAACATAGAAAAACGTTTATGTAAAATTATGTGCGAAATATCCGATATTTAATTGTTAGAATTCATGCAAGAAAACATAGTGTTACAACTAGGGAGTCTTTTAAAAATTGATTACATAGTGGAGCATTTCAATTGAAGTCCTTGGTACATTCCCTTGGAAAGCTGGGATTCCACGGTGTTACTTTGCTCTTATGAAAAATGTATCTACTGAATGAATCTGCTACTTGCTGAAAGAATCTCTTCGCAATTTCACATAGTAGAAAAGCTATCAGCCTCTGAGAACCATTGCGGTCACGCCATGTAGTGTCAGGCTGTTCATTTCTCAGCTGAATATAGAGTAAACATCGCATCACTACACTCTTTTTTTTTTTTTATGCAAGGAAGAAGGAACCAATGGCCAGGGGCCCATAAACGGTTCCTTCCAAGAAAAAAAGAAAAAAGAAAAAACAAAGAGCCAAATTCAAGATCCGTTCAATTCGAGACCCCTGGACACACTGCATTTGAAAGACTGGAGATCATAGGAAGTAGGAAATAAAGAGAGAGGAAGAGTGTTGCAGAGTTGACCTGCTGCATACATGAAGGACTGGGAGTAATAGTCATCTCTTGGATTAGAGAGCTGGACAGAAAAAGGGAGAGAGTTTGTTGCTAGGGGTGCTATGCACCCGTCATGGAGGTAGAGGGATGCAAGCAGACAGTTCAGAGGAGCAGTGATCACTGAAGTAGTGATAGAAAAGAGATAAAGATGCAGCAGTGCGGCGAAGAGACAGAGGTTGAAGGGAGCCAGTAAGAGGAGGAGAGTTAATGAGACGAAAAGCCTTTGACTCTACCCTATTAAGAGCTGTATGTGGGGAGCCTCCCCACATATAAGGTGACCAAAGTCCTGCTTTTTGACGTCTGTCCCGCTTATTTAATTGCAACTAAAATGTCCCGCTTTTTTAGAAAATTATCTTACGTGTCCCGCTTTTAGAAAATTACTCTTGCACTAGATATAAGATGATCTTCTTTAATGAAGCTATGTTGAATTAGTGAAATTATGCATAATCCAAACCAAATGAAATACCGAATTCTTAATACAGAATCTGTTATACTCACTGACAACTTTGGTCGGCCATTCACCGTACCATACGATATGTTCGGAGTTTGTCTAAGACTTAGGTGTTTGATTAGCACCCTCAGGGTGAGGTGGTGCCGTATATATATATATATATATATATATATATATATATATATATATATATATATATATATATATATATATATATATATCATCCAATCCTACATTGCCTCATAAGGAGCGTAGGAGCCCGGGGCTAGGCAGTTGGTCCCGACATTTAAGATGAGAGTGACCAGCCTCACTCATCCCTGAGTGGCATTACATGAGCAATCAACTCCAACCACTCCTCGAATATAAACCTTCACCGACTCAATCCGATTGGAGCGCCATAATTACCCATTAAACCACCAGACGCCAAAATTTGGTTATATGGTTACCACCCAGCACAGTAAATGGATTTCTGGTGTACAGGAAACCATTTGGCTTGTCACTCAGTGTAGAATTACCCACAGGCAGCAGAAGGAAGAGGAAAGAATGAAGGAAAGCAAGACAGAAGAGGGAGTGTAAAGTCACCCGTAGGCTGAAGGACGAGGAAAGAATGAAGGAAAGAAAGCCAGAGGAGGATGAAAGGAAAGAAGGATGGAGGAGAGGAATCGGCAGACACCCGATAGCAGCACTACATCAAGTGAGTGGATGGTGAGCGCCCTCGCCTACCACAAATATATATATATATATATATATATATATATATATATATATATATATATATATATACTTGACAATGTCCACTTTTTGCTCGAGTAAATCTGGTCACTTTACCCACACATGAGTTGTACTCTACGCAGGGGCGAATAAAACCCATGTATAAAGTCAACAACTGTGCAAGGGTAAAGAAGGTATGGAGTCGGCTTAGCACACCTAATCTCTTGCAAGAATATTTTACAAATACGTAACATGATTTTCTCAAGACCTGAGAGAATGAAACCCCAAGTATGTTTAAGGATGATGGAGGATTGAGCTGGATATTATTAAACAGTAGTGTGTACTCCTGTGGAAGATTTTGTCGGGTTGACAGGTGTATGAACTGAGTCTTTGGTGCATTAAAAACAAATTTATTTTTACCCGTCAGAGATACTAGCTAAGTCAGACATTAGGTGTGCCATAGCCACATCCCTTGTTTGTTGAAGTAACTGCAGATATAGACGTTGTGGGAACCGAATGGAAAGGTGAAGGGTGGAATCATCAGCCTATGAGAGGATAAGGTTAGATGTATGGCTTAGGTCATTGATGAATAAAAGGAAGAGAATTGGTGATAGGATGGAGCCCTGAGGCACACCACTGCTGATAAATCTAGGGGAAGCGCACTCGCTCTTAATCACCTAAAAAAAAGCAAACAATCATATCAAAAATTTCTTGAAACCTGTTCTAACTTACTCAATAATGCTCAGTTATAATGTCCTCTCATACATCACTTTTTATGTAAACAATCACTGTCAATTTAACAGTGCCTCTTATAGACATTTCCTAAATAATAATGTTACTTCCAACTGGAATTATTTTAATACTACAGAGAGCATTTTGCTTCCACAGACATACTAGCTCTCCTTCACATCATCTTGTAAACGAAATAATAGTTTTTTGGGGTAACCAGCAGCAGATCCTACACATTCATATTTCTCATCAGCAAAGGCAATATTTCCATGTCTATCTTCTGTCATAAATGATTTTTGCAAGAAAATAATACCGTGTAATTCATTTGTCAAAGCATGTGCCACATCAATATTTTTGGCCAGCTCATGCGTGCCTTATTGTTAGCCACGTTTTCTTGCTTGGTTTCCCTCTTTTGGTCTTTCCTTCCTGTTTAATTACGGCAGGCACTTCTACCTATCGGAATTAACTGATTCCAGCCAAACTTGGAAACAATGATCAGCCTATGACCTAGTTGTGTCTGCATGATTTATGTTGCTAGGCAACTACTCATTGCTTAGCAACGGCCGAAAATTCGCTTATATCGTTCTTTTCGCCTTTCGAGTTGTAGAACCACTACTGATGGGCTTAGAAAGCTCTGACTTCCTTAAATGTAATCTTGAGATCATTCCCTATCGGAAGGGTGCCATCCATTTTTCTCTCTCCTTTATTTTTCGATGGCAACCCTGCAATGATTTTCCTCAGCATCCCTAGCAACCAGTATCGGTTTTCAGAAATGCCATCCTAGTTTCCCAGATGCTCAATGGAACTGAATGAAACTTTGCTTGCTCATATACATTGACTAGTACTATAACTTTCAATTGTACAACTACGCACTGCATTGGCCAGGTCAGGGTCAAAGGTCATCAAATGCAAAAATGGTGAAAGTAGGTAAAATCATTACTATGCTCCCGCAAAATGCTGAAGCTCCAAACATTATTAAGCCAGGCCATGATTCTTGGATGGAGTGTTGCACTGAATACCTCCAAACAAAAATAACATTACCGGTATAAAGTCGAAACTCACTTCCAGTCGCTGGCAGTGCCATCTAGAAGTTGTACCTCTGGCGGGCCATTCCACGAATTTCAAGTTCCCTAGCTCCACAGTGAGTAGATAGAATCGAATGAAACTTTGCAGGAGTAAAATGTAGCACCAGTCGAGCAGGACAGTACTCCCAAGGTGGATAGAATGCTGATAACAGGGAGAGCTGGAGCTCCCGTTTCATCAGCCCTCGGGACTTGTTCCCGACCATCCCCGTTTGCTGAACTTTTTCAGTGTCTCAGTAACACGGAAAGTAAGCCAGTATGCTCTCCAATGCAAGTTTCTCTAACTATCAACATCAGACTACATAAACAATACACACTACACTTCCTTTTCCAAAATACAAAAAAAGTACTGTAATCATGGGTTCAACATACATAGCCTCAGAATCCCCAGGGGGGGGGACCATAAATGCCCCCACCTTCTGCCATTCTCCTGGTGATGACCTGAGCTGCCTGGAACCACTGTCTGACTCACTTCTGCAAAATTCGTGGCCTTTTCTCCAACTTTCTCTCTGTTGAGCACCACCTCTCCTCCTCCAAACCTCACCTTCTTTTCCTAACTGAGACTCAGCTGTATGAGGCAACTGACATCAAACCCTCTTCTGTAACCTCCTACTTTCTCTATATTCATTTCAAAGCCAAAGGTGGCTGTTGTGTATATATAAGCAACGACTTATCTTGCTCTCGTGTTCCTGAACTCGATTCTTCTGAATTCTCTACTCTCTAGCTTTGGCTTTCCTGTCATTCTCTGACCAAATATATCTGGGCTGTTTACTTATCCCCTAATTCTGCTGACGATCAAAAATTCTTCAACTATCTTACGTCTACAATGGAACATATGCTATCCATTTCTCCTTTCTCTGAAATCTCCATTCTAGGAGATTTCAATGTTCACCACCCCCTTTGGCTCTCCCATCCTTTCACTGATCCACCTGGTGAACAAGCCTACACCTTTTCTATCCTTAATGACCTAGAGCAGCTTGTACAGCACCCTACCCATATCCCTGACCACCTTGGAGAGAGCTCCAACATCCTTGACCTCTTCCTTACAACTAATCCTTCTGCTTACACTGTTAATCTTTTCTCTCCGTTGGGCTCCTCCTATCACAACCTTATCACCTTAACCTGTCCTATCACTCCGGTACAGCCTGTGGATCCTCCAAAGAAACATCATCTGTGGCACTTTGGAGCTGTGGATTGGGAGGGCCTCAGGCAGTACTTCTTTGATTTTCCATGGAATGATTATTGCTTCCATGACTGGGAGCCATCTGAGTGTGCCTTGCTCATTACGGAGGTTATTCTCTCGGGCATGGAAGCATACATTCCTTTCTCATATCCTTTGACTAAAGCAAGAAAGCCTTGGTTTAATCACACTTGTTCTAATGCTATCCACAACAAGGAGAGGGCCTTTAAAGGTACCGGAGTCAACCCACCCCTGAATCACATCTCTTGTACGTTTCTGCCCGGAATTGTGCTAAGTCTGTTCTTCGCTCTGCTAAAAATAATTTCATCCATACTAAATACTCTCAACTCTCCAACTCGAATTCTTTCCACTCCTTCTGGCACCTTGCCAAAATCCTTTCTAACATTTTTACCTCATCATCCTTCCCTCCTCTTCTCTACTCTGATGGCTCTGAAGCTATTTCTTCTACTGATAAAGCAGATTTCTTCGCTCAGACATTCTCCTCCAACTGCACCTGAGACGATTCCGGTGCTGTTCCTCCATCACTTCCCCCCTCTGACTTCCTCATGGCTGACATTAAAATTTCTTCAGCTGATGTATATTCTACCATCACAGGCCTCAATACTAACAAGGCATATGGGCCTGAGGGAGTCCCTCCTGTTGTTCTCAAGAACTGTGCTTCTGTGCTTACACTCTGCCTAGGCAAATTCTTTCGTCTTTGTCTATCAACTTGTACCTTTCCTTCTTGCCGGAAGTTTGCTCTCATTCAGCCAGTCCCAAAGAAGGGTGACCATTCCCAACCCTTTAACTATCGCCCAAATGCTTTAACATCCTGTATCTCAAAAGTTTTCGTGTCAATTCTTAATAGAAAAATTTTAAAACATCTTTCCTATCAGAACCTTCTTTCTGATCGTCAGTATGGGTTCCATCAGGGACGCTCCACTTGCCATCTTCTCACCTACCTTTCAGACTCGTGGTCATCCTCCTTTTGGGACTTTGGCGAAAGCTTTGCCATTGCACTTAACATCTCAAAGTCTTTCAATCGAGTCTGGCATAAATCTTTAATTTCCAAGCTGCCCTCTTACGGTTTCTATCCTTCTATCTGTGCCTTCATCAATAGCTTCCTTTCTGGTCGTTCTATAGCCGTTGTTGTAGACGGCCATCGTTCTTCTCCTATATCTATCAATAGTGGTGTTCCTCAAGGCTCTGTCCTATCACCAACTCTCTTCCTTTTATTCATCAATAACCTTCTAAACTGTACATATAACCCTATACACTCATATGCTGATGACTCCACCCTTCACCTTTCCATTCGGTTCGTGCAATGTCCATCTCATCAGTTACTTCAGCAAACAAGGCACACATAATGTCTAACTTGGCTGGTATCTGTGACTGGGGTAAAAAAAAATCTTGCTGTTTTAATGAATCAAAGACACAATTTTTACGCCTATCAACCCGACAGAATCTTCCACAGGTGTACCCACTAATGTATAGTAATATTCAGCTCAATCCTGCATCATCCTTGAACTTACTTGGGGTTTCATTTACTCGGGACTTATCTTGAAAAGATCATATTACATCTCTTGTAAAATCTGCTTCCAAGAGATTAGGTGTGCTAAGCCGACTCTGTTCCTTCTTTACCCCTGCACAGTTGTTGACTCTATACACGGGTTTTATCTGCCCCTGTGTGGAGTACAGCTGTCATGTGTGGGGAGGTTCCCCAAATACAGCTCTTCTCAATAGGGTGGAATCAAAGGCTTTTCGTCTCATTAACTCTCCCCCTCTTACTGACTCCCTACAACCTCTGTCTCTTCGCCACATTGTTGCATATTTATCTCTATTCTATTGCTACTTTAATGGTCACTGCTCCTCTGGACTGTCTGCATGCATTCCTCCACCTCTTCAATGGGCGGGGAGCACCCGTCTAGCAGCAAACTCTCATCCCTTTTCTGTCCAACTCTCTAATGCAAGAGTTAACCGTTACTCCCAGTCCTTCATTTATGCAACAGGTCAACTCTGGAACTGTCTCCCTATGTCTGTATTTCCTGCTTCCTATGATCTCCAGTCTTTCAAATGCAGTGTGTCGAGGCATCTCGAAATGAACGGATCTTGAATTTGGCTCTCTCTTGTATTTTGTTTTTCTCTTGGAACGATCAGTTATTGCGGGCTCGTGGCCGTTGGTTCCTTCTTCCCATTAAAAAAAAAAAGTTAATAAATACTTATAGATGTTAATTAGTACTAGAACTGTACTTCGTACATGCAAGAGCTATATCCGCCACATCAGGGGTCAAATGTGATCAAATGTTCTTCAACCGAAAATCACTAAAATCAAGACTAGACTCGCACAATATGCTAAGGATCCGAAGGTTATTAACCTAGAGCCATGATTTTGGAGTGAGGTGTTGTATTTCGGTACCGCCATACAGGAGTGATTGTTCATACTCTAACTAACTTGCGGTCACTGACAAAGCTTGGTCCACCAGAGCTGACCAACGTCGCCTATCGGCATGTTACATAATGAGCAACAGTCTTAAGTACTGAGTTTAATATCCACAACACAAGAATAATAAAACATACAGAAAGAAAAGTTGTTGAAAATATAAAGTAGTGGTAGTAGTAGTAGTAGTAGTAGTACCAGCAGTAGTATTTGCGACTTTAAGCTCGTCTGAACAGGACCCCGGTGGACTGCAGGCTGAAGTTATCCTCCCCTTTCAGTCCACCATCCTCCTCCTGGGGGACAAGGAGATCTGACAGATGTTTGTATAACCATGCTGGGGAGCGGACCATTTACATCAGTGTTAGTACAAGAAGGCGTCCCCCTCCAGCATCATTTCCAATATTTGTCACATCTCAACAATACTTACATCTTCCCCTCACTCCAAGGATGTAATCCATGTTGATGTGGTCTTGGTCTTGATCTTGGTCTAACTGGACATGGTCTTGGTCTTGATCTTGGTCTAACTGGACATGGTCTTGGTCTTGATCTTGGTCTAACTGGACATGGTCTTGGTCTTGATCTTGGTCTAACTGGACATGGTCTTGGTCTTGATCTTGGTCTAACTGGACATGGTCTTGGTCTTGATCTTGGTCTTGAAGCTTCTGGTCTCGGAGTTTTGGTTCGAGACCATGTCGGGACCAACATTACAAAGTGCATTGCAGCGTGGGCAAGGTCGGAATTTATGATCATACACGGAGAAAAATCACGGCTGATTCGATTCACGGCGTGCCATACAGCGTTGTACTGTCTATAGATACTGCCTGGTTAGCGCTACGGTGATGATGCATGGGATGAGCCCTGCGAGCCCCGATAGAGTGTGTGCAAGTCGAGAGAGCATGCATGACGTAGCCATTCTTGCAGTGATAATCTCCTCTTGCATGCTCGCATGTTTGTAGCTCTGTTCATCTCTGTGTACTTCATATATATGTATGGTGTATGCAGTCCCCGCATCCTTCGTACACGTACGCCACAGGTTAAGCTAGTTCGCTCGGAAAACAACCACAAAAATTTCTATTTTCCTGTGTTTGTTTCTTCATGACAATGAAGCAATGAAAGCAGAAATATTTTACCCAGATGTTCAGTTGTTCATATAATAAATTTTGTAAATATATTTCCTCCCTTACAGGGGCGTAGCCAGGATTTTGGAGCGATGGGGGCCAAGTCAGACATCAGTGGCTTCCAACCTTTCGAGTTATGACCCTTCAGATCTTCAAAATGGTTATCACGGAGGCCTGCAATGACTTCTGTGACTTTCTTAGAAGAAATTAGAATATTTTCTAATGTTTCACAGCCACCTCGTATTTCATACAACATATTAACTTATGAGCGGGGGGCCATGGCCATGTGGTGGCTCCCCCTCTGGCTACGCTCATGCTCCCTTATATGTTACCCCTTTTCTACCATCGCTCGCTACGTCAAGCACATCTGGCAGCAGGGTTGCCAGGTGCACAAATATGCTTTTGGCATTTTAATAAGGTTCATTATAATCAAAGGTATGAGCATAAAAAGTTAAAACCCTTTCCTTACAAACAGGACAGGACAATACAATGTACGCAGTACAGACCAAGAGCAATCAGATAATAGTCAGATTTACCAGAAATGTTTTTATATGCCTTGTCTTGGTTTGGTCTTGGTCTCGGAGGGTCTGGTCTTGGTCTTGGTCTTGGTCTCGGAGGGTCTAGTCTTGGTCTTGGTTTCGAGGTGCCTGGTCTTGAATACAACACTGGTAATTTCGATTTTATTATTGCTCCTAACTTACGATATATTCCACTTTCGGAGCCACCCACCTGTCCTCTTTTTCTCTAAGTTGGCCTAAAACTGTCTCCTCTTCATCTGGAATGCTGGCTTCTGACACTAGATTAACAGTAGAATACGAAGCTAGTCACGAACAAGTGGAATGAAAAGAATGTAAAGTCACGGTATTGTCTTACTCCACCAGTGAGCTAAGTGAAATAAGATGCGAGAGGACACAAATAAGATCAAGGTGAGGTAAAATGATTATGTTGAATAAGTTTAATAATAATATTATTTTTAATTGTATTAATAATAATATTAAGATGCGAGAGGACACAAATAAGATCAAGGTAAGGTAAAATGATTATGTTGAATAAGTTTAATAATAATATTATTGTTAATTGTATTAATAATAATATTAATAAAATTAATAATATTTATAATAATAATAATAATAATAATAATAACAACAACAACAACAATAATAATAATAATAATAATAATTAAAAAAATAATAATGATAATAACAACAACAACAACAACAAAAATAATATTAATAATAAAAAAAAAATAATAATAATAATAACAACAACAACAACAACAATAATAATCCATCCATCCATCCATCCATCATCCAATCCTACATTGCCCCATGAGGAGCGCAGGGGCCCAGGGCTAAGCAGTTGGTCCCGAAATTTAAGATGAGAGTGACCAGCCTCACTCATCCCTGAGTGACATTACATGAGCAATCAACCCCAACCACCCCTTGAATATAAACCTTCACCGGCTCAATCCGATTGAAGCACAATAATTACTCACTAAACCACCAGGCTCCAAAATTTGGTTATATAGTTACCACCCAGCGTAGTAAATGGTTTCCTGGTGCACAGGAAACCATTTGGCTTGTCACTCAGTGTAGAGTCACGCACAGGCAGGAAAGAATGAAGGAAATAAAGACAGAAGAGGAAGTGTAAAGTTACCCGTAGGCAGAAGGACAAGAAAAGAATGAAGTAAAGGAAGACGGAAGAGGATGGAAGGAATGGAGAGAGGAGAGGAAAGGGCAGACACCTGACAGCAGAACTACATTGAGTGAGTGGATGGTGAGCGCCCCCACCTACCACAAATAATAATAATAATAATAATAATAATAATAGTAACTGTAATAATATACAATTATTAATACCTTTCCTTACGCACTAGAAATGCACAGACTTGTATGCTTCACAAATACAAATAAAGGGAGAACTGATGTATGTACAATATGCCTACTGTACGTACTGTATGTACACATATATATACATAAAACCTATATCTTGTGGTTGTAAGCATAAGTAAAACATCACTGAAGTTTGGGAATTACAGTATATGTCCAACACACACACACACACACACACACACACACACACACACACACACACACACACACACACACACACACACATTTTTTCTCCATACAATCCCATACATCTTCTCTCTCTCTCTCTCTCTCTCCGTCCCACTACACACACCTAAACATTTTTTCTTATATCTTCAACTCTCCTCAAATCCTCTCACGCAACCCCTCCTCAACCATAAACACATTTTATTTTGCTTTTATTTCTTCCTTAGAGGGAACAGTCTTGTGGACTAGCCTTTGGTTCATCCTTTCTTCCATTAAAAAAAAAAAAAAGAGAGGCACTCACTGGAGCACATATCTCCGACAAGGGCAACATAATTTCCAAACCACTGATCATATTGGATTAGCTTTCTCATCACTGACTTGGGCTTCACAAAGAGTGCTTTCCGAATCCAGAATCTGTAATACGACCCGGATTGGTCCCAAAAGATAATCGATTGTTTCCTGGGACATGGCCTATCTACCCACCAAATTTGGCCCAGATCGCTCTTACTGGATTACTGCTAACAGACGAACAAATTAACAAGCAAACAAACAAACAAACAAACAGGGGTGAAAACATACTCTCCTTGTCGGGGAGAAAAACTCCCACTCACTTACACACCCAATAATCCACACCCACCCATCCCGAAACACACACACACACACACACACACACACACACACACACGGAGTAACTGTAAACTGTGTGTGCTGGGAACCAAGGTCGACCGCATGTTTGAATTCCACTCCATGACCAAGCGTCCTATTTACTTTAGCCTCCCCCCTCTCCCCTCCCCCTCATTCTTGCATCACAACCCCCACTCACATCTCTCTTCTCTCTCACAGCTTTTAACATCTCTTTCTCAATTCCTTGCTTTATTTCGCAATTTCACTCCAGTGCACCTGTCACCCTACCCCACCCATTAACGCGGACCACCTTTCGTCGCCCCGCCCCTTCACTCCATCCCACCCCCTTACTTCCTCCCCCCCTCTCGTCTTGTCCCACACCTCCTACCCCAGCAAACCCCTCCAACCTCATCAAACCCCTGCCACCCTACCTCACCCATCCAATCCCTTTCAGCATGTGAAAAAAAGGTTGAGAAGAAATTAATAATTTAGCTGATTCAGAAGATAGAGGGAGTAAATAGTTGGTTGACTGCGCTAAGTATTTCATTTCATAATAAAGCAATCACCAACGACAATGTTCAGTGCAGGGGAAATTCTTAGTGAGGGGACTACTGGGTATCCATTTCTACTCCCTCACTCCTATGATCTCCCTATGCACGAACACCTCCCTATACACTCCCTGTGCACTACATCATCCTATGTACTCCTCTTCCCTGTATACTCTACCTCATCCTTATGTGTTCTTCCATCCCTATATACTCCCAAACTACATTACTCCCCAGTCCTTCCTACCGCTATACGTACCCTATCATATTATCATATACACTCCCTTTGTATAAAACTCCCCCATTTCTGTATAGTTCCCTATAAATCCTTTTGCTTTTCTGTAAGTGCTCCTCTGTGCCAGCCATGTTTATTTTATTTCGCTATGTATTATATTTATTATTAATATGTTTGTCATATTCTCCTCATTCATGCCTGACTTTCAGCGACACCGTTCCCCAGCGAAAATAAAAATAAAATAAAATAAAAACTGGGTCAGACAGCATGACAGGCTCTATGAATGCCTATTGAATCGGCCACGGGTAGAAATTTTGAAATAGTTCTGTTGAGTAAAACTTAGTCATACCCGGTGCTGCTCGTTTACCCACGTTAGTCTGCGTCCACACCAAATGCTTGCTGGCGCTGGCGAACGCAGGCGGGAGTTATGCACGACTTTAACCCATACAAGTGGCCCCAGTGGATGTAGGTGGGTACGGATAAGAACTTCTCTAGGTTACAGAGAAGCAGAACTCCCGACCACGCCAGCAAGCATTTGGTGTGGACGCGCACCATGGGAGAATGGGTGTTGCCACAGCAACATAACGTTGCATGGCCCATTCACGATGATTTATTATGAGTCTCACCTCCTGGGGGTAGGGGGGTTTCAAGAATACTCCCCCAGTATCCCTGCTTGTCGTACGAGGCGACTAAAAGGGTTGGTGGTGGGTTAGTGCCCCACCCCGTAAAAAGAACTAACTAAAAAAGCAAATAAAGCGCCTCGGACCCGGACAGACCATACGTTGACGACTAAGGAACGGACAAAGGACATTCTGAGGGTAGGAACGTGGAATGTGAGAGGAGTGAATGATGAAGTGAAAGAGAGAGAGATTGTCCAGGTGCTTGAGGATGCAAAAGTGGATATATGTGGATTGACTGAAACTAAATGGAAAGGTGAAAAGATGAGAGAATGGGAATACGGTGTAGGTATATGTGCGGGAGTCAGTGAGAATGAGAGGGCAAGAGAGGGAGTATGTCTGATGATAAGCAAGAAGTGGAAGGAGAATATAAGAGAGTATGGAACAGTGGGTGCAAGGATTGTATGGGTGAGGATGAAAGTAGGTATACAAGCATGGGCGATTGTATGTGTGTATGCTCCAACAGAGGATCGAGTGGCAAAAGTGAAAGATGAGTTTTGGGCGAGAGTAGAAGCATGTATGGATAAGTTTGAGAGGAGCGAAAGGGTGCTGTTGATTGGAGACATGAATGGCAAAGTTGGGAATGTACGAGTGGATGGAGTGGTTGGTCAGTGGGGTGTGCCAGCTGAAGTAGATGGGAATGGTAGTGCTTTGGTGGACATCTGTGTTGGTAAGGGGTTGGCAATAGCCAACACCTACTTTCGTCATAAGATGATCCACCGGTATACATGGAGAGTAATGAGGAGGATGGATGGTGAACTTGTTGAACGAAAGGCAATGATAGACTACGTGTGTGTGGATGAGCGAATGAGAAGACAAGTGTTGGATGCAAGGGTGTGGAGAGGGTGGGGGAATGGAGTCTCGGACCATCACTTAGTAATGGCCAAGGTAGAGCTGCAAAGAAAGTGGTTGAGGAGACGAAGGGGAAGACAGGAGGAAGCAGCTCCTGTGAGAAGAGTGGAGAAATTGCAAGATAGTGAGAAAAGGACAGAGTATAAGAGCATAGTGGAAGAAAGATTGGGAAGGTATGAGCTAGAGCAGATGGAAGGGGTGGAAGACGTATGTAAGATATTCACGGAAGAGATAAGCGCAGCGTGTGAGGCGGTTTGTGGAGTGAGGAGGAGATGTAAGGGTGTGCAAGGGACAGCATGGTGGAAATATGAGGTGAAACGAGCTGTGGAACAAAAGAAGAAGGCATATGGTGAATGGTTGGCAAGTAGAGGTAGGGGAGAAGATGAGAGAGAGAAGAGAGAGGTATATGTGAGCAGGAGAAGGGAGGTTAAGAGACTGGCGAAGGAGAGTAAGAAGAAAGTGGATGAAGAGTTTGGGAGGAATCTGAGTGTGAAATGGAGGGAGAGTAAGAAATTGTTTTGGAAGGAGGTAAAGAAAGTAAGGCAGTGTGAAAGGGGAAATAGTAGGGGAGTGAAAGATAGGAATAATAGATTGTTGGTGGAGAAGAGAGAGAAATTGAGGAGATGGAAGGAGCACTTTGAGGATTTGTTGAATGTAGAGAGTGAGAGCAGTGTGAGTATAAGTGGTTGGGGAATGGCTGGGAGAAGAAGAGATGAGAGGAGGCAGGAAGAGATCAGTAGGTCGGAAGTAGTGGAAGCGATGAAGAAGATTAAGCTGGGAAAGGCCCCGGGAATTGATGGAGTGTGTGGTGAAATGCTTAGGTATGGGGGTGAGATTGTTGTGGAGTGGATATGGAAGTTGTGTAGATTGGCTTGGGAAGAGGGAAGGGTTCCAGAGGACTGGAAGTCAGGTATAATTGTTCCTCTGTACAAAGGAAAAGGGGAGAGAGAAGTATGTGGTAACCATAGGGGTATTTGCCTTCTTAGTGTGACTGGTAAAATATATGGTAGAATACTCATTGATAGGGTTAGGCATATGACAGAGAAGCTAGTTGGAGAAGAACAAGGGGGATTTAGGAAGGGAAAAGGGTGTGTAGATCAGATATTTGTTCTAAGATGTTTAGTGGAGAAGTATCTAGAGAAGGGAAGGAAAGTGTATGCTGCCTTCATGGACTTGGAGAAAGCTTATGACAGAATAGATAGG
The DNA here is from genome assembly GCF_032717465.1 of Coenobita brevimanus. Taxonomy (NCBI): domain Eukaryota; kingdom Metazoa; phylum Arthropoda; class Malacostraca; order Decapoda; family Coenobitidae; genus Coenobita; species Coenobita brevimanus. Next base: position 30,469,304 of record NC_137032.1, on the reverse strand, counting down.
CAAGGTATGTGGAAGGTATTAAGAATATATGGAGTGGAGGGGAAATTGTTGAGTGCTGTGAAGAGTATGTACGAGGGAGCTAGGGCTACAGTGCGAGTGGATGGTGAGCTGAGTGAGTTCTTTGATCTCAATGTGGGACTGAAACAGGGGTGTGTGATGTCTCCATGGCTGTTTAATATATATGTATGGATGGGGTTGTAAAGGAGGTGCAAGGTAGGGCAGTGGATGTGGGGGTGGCCCTAATGAATGAGGGTGAGATTTGGAAGCTTCCGGTGTTGCTGTTTGCTGATGATACAGTATTGTTGAGTGAAATTGAATGGGAGTTGCAAGGTTTGGTGAATGAATTTGGGACAGTGTGTAGGAGGAGGAAGCTGAAAGTTAATGTAAACAAAAGTAAAGTTATGGTGTTTGAGAGGAATGAAGTCACAGAGTGTGCAGTGAGGTTGGATGGTGAGGATATGGAGAATGTGAGTGCATTCAAGTACTTGGGTAGTGTGATGAGTAAGGATGGAACTTTGGGGGATGAAGTACGTGAAAGTGTACAGCAGGGAAGAAAGGTTGTTGGTACACTGAAAGCAGTGATGAGAAATAGGGAGGTGAGTATGGAAGTTAAGAAGTCACTGCATGATGGTATTGTGATCCCTACCCTGACGTATGGAAGCGAGGCGTGGACCTTGCAAGAGGGGAACAAGTCAAGAGTGAGAGCAGTGGAAATGAGTTACTTGAGAGGAGCATGTGGAGTGACATGGAGGGACAGGTTGACGAATGAAGAAGTGAAGGAACGTTGTGGGGTAGATGTGGATGTGGTTGAAAAGATTAGGAGAAATACACTGAGGTGGTTTGGACATGTGGAGAGAATGGAGAATGAAAGACTGACTAAGAGGGTGTATGTAGGTGAGGTGGAGGGAGGGAGAGGGAGGGGTAGACCGAGGATGAGGTGGAGGGATGGAGTTGAGAGGTATATGAGGGAAGGGGGGGGTGAGTTGGGGGGAGGGGAGTCAAATGGTGGGTGACAGAGTGACTTGGAGGCGTTTTGTCTGCGGCCACCCTTTGCGGGATTAGGGCGTCGGGCTATAGATAGATAGATAGACTTTGTCCTGCATTCTTTATACGGGTTTTCCTGAGAAATCCACCCTGTTCCTCGTCCCTTTTGTCTACCGCTATTCTTTAGCTCGTGTTTGTAGGAAGAGTGTGAAAAGCATGCAATTATAGCTCTGAAGTAAATTGCATCCGATAGACAACTTATTTGAATATTTTTGTAGTCAGAATATCTTGAACTTTATAACTGAATAGCTCACAAGGTGGATGATGTATCAGCCATAATCTGCCCATACCCATCCATTCACTACACTACGTCAACACCCAGTGCTTACACGCACTACAGTTCACGCGAGTTAACTTGGTCAAATTTTTCGCCCTTTGGTAGCTTATTTCACATAGCTCAATGGCAGAAAAAGACAATACTACAACTCTACACCCTGTCCACTGCACTGATTCATGACTGTCATCATATTCTATTGTAAATACATTGTTACAGCTCAACCTTCAAGATAGACGGCAGTTTTAGGGCACGTTACAGTAAAAAGAGTACAATACAAAACTCCCAATAATACACCCAGTTATCTTGGAAAATTTTGACTATTTTCTTTGGGACAGGGGCCTGGGACTGTATGCCCTTCCCTCACATCCAATTTTAGTTCTTATTCTGCTCATGACCCACTTAGGCTTGTATCTATAGACATACGATTTCTTATACCTGTATTGAAAAATGTGGATATTGTATCAGAGGTTCGGGAAAGGGCCTGACTGGACGAGAGGGAGGAGGGGAGAAGACAGAAAATTAGACGATAAAATGAAGGTGAATGGGGAAAATGAGAGAGAGAGAGAGAGAGAGAGAGAGAGAGAGAGAGAGAGAGAGAGAGAGAGAGAGAGAGACGTGGTAATAAAAGTGGACACCTCTTAATGGTGAAATGTCTCGGTGTTTGCGACGTGAACTAATACGGCTGTGTGACCTGATTCTGAAGGCAAATATTACTCCTTGTTGGAGTGTTTGCTTCGTTGTTTCACCTGTGGTTGTCTGGGCCTTTTTTGATCGTCGTGCTCTCTTGTCTTTTCTATATCTAACAGTGGCAGCAGCAGCAGCAAAAGTAATAGTGGTAGTAGTAGTAGTAGTAGTAGTAGTAGTAGTAGTAGTAGTAGTGGAGTAGTAGCAGTAACAGCAGCATTCTTCTTTTTTTCTTTGCTTTTCTTTTTCTTCTTCTTCTTCTTCGTCTCTTCTTCACCTTACTAATACTATTACAAACTCACCACATACATCACCACCACACTCACCACCAAACTCTCACCAGTACACTCACCAGGACACATTCATCAACGTACCCTCACACCATCCACTCACCACAATACCCTGTCCTCGATGCACTCACCACCACGCCCTTTCCACCACATACCATCATACCCCCACCATCACACACTTCACCAACACCCACCACCATACCCTCAACACCACACTTGCTACAATACTCTCTCCACCACACACTCACCACAATACCATCACCACTATACACTCAACACCATACCTTCATCACTACACCCCCACCAACATACCATCACCACCACACCCTCACCACCAATCTCACCACAATGCAATTACCACCATGCCTTCACTGCAACATTCATCACTATACTCTCACCACTATACGAATGCAACCTCATACTAACCCCCATACCCTCACCATCTTACACTCCCCTCCACACACTCACCACCACACTCACCACAATGTCCACTCCATCACACACTCCCACCACACTCACCAGCGCACTTACCACTATTCCCTCACCAGCACACTCACCACTACACACTCGCCAACACACACTCATCAACACATCCTCACCATCACACACATCACCATACCTTAACCACCACACTCGTCAACATACATCAGCCACCACACACTCACCACCATACTTTCACCACCACACTCACCACCATTCACTCACGAACACACACTCACCATCCATACCCTCACCACCACACTTGAAATCATATCCTTATCACCACACCCTCACCCCCACACATTCACCACCATACTTTCACCACCACATCCTCCTCATCATACCCTTACCACCACCATATCCTCACCACCACACACTCATCATCACATCCTCACCACCACAAACTCACTGCACACACCCCCACACATTCACCACCATACTTTCGCCACAACATCCTCCCCACCATACCCTCACCACCACCATATCCTCACCATCATACCCTCAACACCACAAACTCACTGCCATACCTTCAAAACCTGTCTCACCATCTACCCTCACACTAACACGCTCACCACCAGGCACTCTACAACACACACCCATTACCACACACTCACGAAGACACTCATCACCAAAACCTCACCACCACAAACAACCACCTTACCCACACTACAACACACTCTCCACCATACCTTCACCACCATATCCTCACCACCATAAACAGACATAATACCCTCTCCACCATACCCTTACGAACACACACTCACCACATACCCTCACCACCATACTCACCAATACACACTCACATTCATACCTTCACGACCATAAACTCACCACACACCAAAACACTCAGCACCATGCCCTTACCACCACACACCCACCATCATGCTCTCACCACCACGCACTAACACACACTTACCTCCATACCATAACCACAATACCCTCACCACTACACTCACCTCCATACCCTCACCATTATACATTCACCATCATACCTTCAGTACCACACCCTCACCACCATACCCTTACCACCACTAGCTCACCACTAAAACCTCCCTACCACACCCTGCCCACCCTACCTTCACCACCATACTCGCCACCATACCCTCACCACGACACAGTACAATAACACCCACCACCACACTCACTACCATACCTTTACCACTACACACTTACCACCACACACTTACCACCATACACTCAACACCAACCATTCACTACATTACCCTCAACACCTACCACTCATCAACACACCACCATACCCTCACTCACCACCACAAACTCATCAACACACTCATTACCATACCCTCACCACCACACACCACCATACTCTCATTACCTCACTCATCACCATTTCATCACCACCATACACTTACCATGACACACTCAACCCCATCCTCTCACCACCACACTCACTACCACACACTCACCACAATACCATCACCAACATACACTCAACACCATGCCTTCACCACTACGCCCTCACCACTATACTCTCAGCACCACACACTCACGGCCAATCCCTCACCACCATTTTCACAACCATACCCACCCCACAACACAATTACCACCCTACCTTCACTACCACATTCACCACTATACCCTCGCCACTACACATCTGCCACAACACACTTACCACCAGATCCTCACTACCATCCAGTCACCACCATACATTCACCTCCACACACTCACCAACACACTCACCACTATGCCCTCTCCACCAAACACTCACCACCATGCCCTCTCCACCACACACTCACCACCATATCCCCACCACCACACACTCACCATCACACTCACCGTCAAACCCTCACCAAAGTACACTTACCATCATACCTTCACCACCATACATTCACCACCATACTCTCACCACACACTCACCAACACACTCTCCACCATACTTTATCCACCATACACTCACTACCATACCCTCACTACAACACACTCACCACCACACTCTCACCCCCATACCCTCACCACCACACACTTACCACCTTACATTCACCACACACCACCATGTCGTCTGTACCACACACCCACCATCATACCCTCTCCACCACACACTCAAAACCATACCCTCACCACCACACACTCATACCCTCACACAATACCTCTCACACACTCACCAACACTCTCACCACCATACCCTCACCACCATACACTCACCAACATACACCTACCACCACACACTCATAACCATACCCTCACCATGACACACTCACCAACACACTCATCATCATACCCTCACCAAACTCACCACCATACTCCCACTACCACACTCACTACCATACTCTCACCACAATAAATTCACCTCCACACACTGACCAACTAACTCACTACCATACCATTTCCACCAGACACTTGCTATCATGCCCTCACCACCACACTCTCACCAGCAAACACTCATTCCCTTACCCTCTCCACCATACCCTGACCATCATACCTTCACCACCATACACACACCACCACCATACACTCATCTCTAAACGCTCACCAACACACCCACCACCGTGCCCTGCTCACCACACACTCACCACCATACCATCACCAACACACACCCCGATATCCTCATTGCCATATTCACCACCATACTGTAATCTCACTACCTCACCCACCACCACACACTCACCACCATACTCTCACCACCATACACACACCACACACTCACCTTCACACACACCCGCAGACCCTCTCCACTGTCAATAAGGTAAATAGGTAGGTAGGAATCTAAGTAGGTAGGTACAACCATTGTCAATAGTGTGGATAATTGTGGAGAATCGTTGTCACCAGTGTCGGGTATCGTAGAGTCACGTAGATTACTGCTGCTGCCAAATGTAGATAAAAGTCATAGCTTGGGAGTTGGGATGTAGTTGTAGATTGGCGAGGCACCTATGTCACCAGTATAGATCAGTGTGGGCTAATGCCAGTGTAAGAGTTGTTGGGTATTGGATAGCGTGGAGATCGTGTATTTGTGGGTGTTATCTCCCTAGTCTCGAGGTAGGCATTTCTCTGTCTCATTCCCTCCTCTGTATATCTAATATCGTAAGTGATGTTGAGGTAGAGACACACAGGGGTTAAGGGGTTTTATTGTGAGTCATATTGTTCACTGCCTACCCTTGCATTTGTGTGACGGCCAGAGTGACGTGGCCCGCTGATTGTCAGAGTGACAGATAATCTCTGGTTGCCAACCTCTTACTCTTATCTCCTACTCTTCCCAAGCTCCTTCTGCTTCCTCCTCAGTCTCCTTCTCCTACTGCTCCCTCCTTTACCTGATTTCTGGGAATATATTACCGCCTGGTTTCCAACTGGCTGACATGCGCTCGTGCGTGCGTGTGTATGTGTGTGTGTGTGTGTGTGTGTGTGTGTGTGTGGTGTGTGTGTGTGTGTGTGTGTGTGTGTGTGTGTGTGTGTGTGTGTGTGTGTGTGTGTGTGTGTGTGTGTGTGTGGTGTGTGTGTGTGTGTGTGTGTGTGTGTGTGTGTGTGTGTGTGTGTGTGTGTGTGTGTGTGTGTGTGTGTGTGTGTGTAAAATGCTTCCGTCACGTGGCTAACTGGTTTCCGTGAGTTGCATCGTGTGTTTGACATGCTGCATTTGTTTTGACATTCTTGGTATTCTAGGCCAGGGGATGCTTGCATGTATCTTCCTGATCCACCTGTTTATTACATATTGTGCTAGTATTAAATAGTGCGCTATGATTGTATTAATGCCTATAAATATTACATATTGTGCTATGACTATATTAATGCCCATATATCGCTCGGCGCGCTAGACTGTCATACCTACGACCTATGTCTGTAGTCTACACAGCGTACAGGAATACGTTACCAGGCTATTTATCTACATGTTAAAATATTAAGTTAAATACTAATGTAAATACATGGTAATAATCATAATACTGTACAACTGAATGTGGTAACAAAATTGTACACAATAATAGAGATACATATCTGTATATACGAGTATTTATACAATAACAATATAATAACAATATATTGGCAAGTCTACAGTAGTCAGCCTTATCAAGAATCAATCATCTTTGATGTACTTGCTATCTCTTTATATGAGACATGGTAATACGGTTACATAATATAAAATGGATACATATACAGTATATTAGCTTCATTCTGTTGTGCAGTTTATGATTCAGATTAATGCTATACTGTACTATACTATATGCAACCCCATATTTTTGTCATTTTGTGTATAATTTATATAAAATATTTACACGGTTAGTTTCACTTGTAATGCACAGCTTTTGACTACTGTTTCCAGGTTTTCAGTCCTAGCTTGCATTCTGTGCATAACCAATATTAATGTAGGAAATATGATGGAGAAAATTATAAGGATCACTGGAGCTGAGCTATAAACATAACATGGACTGAACATCATCTTACTGTATTCCTCCTAAGGTTGCATTGTTTGATTGATCAGTTGCATGGTTTCAAACTTAGGTGAAGTTAGCTTAATATGTGTACTCATAATAAAATTCATCTTAGGTAATGGTTGGGAAAACTTATGTGTGTTGTTAAAAATTGCATAGTGATTTCTAGCAGGTAAGGTAGACTATGAGGGGGTTAATATTGAACAGTAATCTGCTTCTGGTAAATTACCAATATGCTGGGAATCGAACCAGGGACTCTCAGATGAGAGCCAGGCAGCATACCACTACACCACGACCAGGTAAAAGTTAACTCACGTTGTCACAATCTTGTAACCAACGTCCCTCCGCCCCCACTGTGGGCATCAAGAGGATGAGTTAACCCCCTGGCACTCGGGCAAGTAGATGCTTTTAATCTATCCCAAACACTTACGGCAAGTCAGAATGAAGGGAGAAACCTGTACTGTACACAGGAAAAATCTGGTAAATTACCAATTCTGACTTGCCGTAAGTGTTTGGGATAGATTAAAAGCATCTACTTGCCCGAGTGCCAGGGGGTTAACTCATCCTCTTGATGCCCACAGTGGGGGCGGAGGGACGTTGGTTACAAGATTGTGACAACGTGAGGTAACTTTTACCTGGTCGTGGTGTAGTGGTATGCTGCCTGGCTCTCATCTGAGAGTCCCTGGTTCGATTCCCAGCATATTGGTAATTTACCAGATGATTTTTCCTGTGTACAGTACAGGTTTCTCCCTTCAGTAATCTGCTGATATGTATGAACCACATGCTGATATATGGGTTGGAGGTGTGTCTGGGCAAGTTACGAAAACTGATTAATTTTGAATGAAAAAGAAAAACTGTGAATGTTCCATGCATTCATGATGGATGATTTTATCTGGAGCAAATGAGGGGTTGCAGTGATGATGGATGTTGTGATTCTCTATGATAGCCCTTTAACAAGGGACTGTCTCAGCTGGCTGAAACGTGAAGATATACGCAGGGCAAAGGTGAAATGCATGCAATGACTTACGACAGTTATGTTCAGTTGTTGTTTCACTAGCAAAGGCGACAGTGTTCTATTTATTGGAGACCATGATGGCTTCTGTTTTGGTGTTGATGGTGACTGATGAGTCATCGTTTTTAGAAGGAAAATGATATATTTGATAGATCATGAAAAATTTGTTTATTAAGAATGGGACATATGTTAGGACTCCATATTATAATTACAAATCATAATAGATAAATAGATAAATAGATAGATAGTGAGACAGATAGAAGCAGCAAGTCAGATGATGAGAAGGTATTGTGTCTGTGAGAATCGAGCAATGCTAAACATGCTTACACACTCTTAACTCAAGGAATGCTTTATAGGCACACGACAGCGCCTCCTGACCATACACACACATACACACATACTCACACACAGGCTTCTAGAACTTTCCAACCACAGTGTAACACACGTGACACGACCCCTGCTTCACCAGAATTTAGGAAGCAGAGCTCAGAAGGAGACAGGCCATAGAACCGACAGGTAGTGGAGAGAGTGAACAAGAAAGAGGAGCCCAACTAGACTTACTTATTATATTGTCTCTGTAAGACATACCCTGCTCAACTTAGATTTTCTCTGAAGATAATAAATTAAGATCAACTCACTGTATTCATCTTTAATTCCTACTACAAAAATCGAGAGTGACAACTAAACAACAAAACTTCTCTACAAGTTACTACAAAGTCTTTTATGACATTTTGGTCAATCAACCCGTGACACGTCAATCAACCCGTGAAGAACAACGCTATCACCACGTGCAACACCACTCACACCATTTCCACCACGGTAAAAATTAGTGAGTTACATAGTTACTTCATTTATACAATACACAGTGATAAACAAAAAACTTCTGCACAAACATATAAAACGTGCTGTATAGTTACAACTTAAATACATATACCTACTTCAGTTATCTTCATAATTCAATCATTAAATACTTGCACCAACAATAAATATTCTACACTGTATATATTCATTCATTTATTATAGCATTTATTTACTACCAACGAGTGTTACCATTTATACCTACATAAAATCGTGCTGCATACATACAGCTATACATTATTACATCTACAAAGTGATAAAGAAAATATACCATAACAGTTACTCAGTGAGCGATTAAAAGAACTGTATTAAACGTTTATTAATTAAAGCTACCTAGTGGAAACAGATAAATTAAGTTACAAGGAAAACCAGAAAAGAAAAAGAAAAAAAAAATGGCCAACACAAATGACGTTAGCAAGAATGAACATCTTCAACACAATCGTGAAGACAATGATTTCCACACAGTGCTGACACATATATTGCCCACGATAGGTACAAGTGAAGAACAAGTCAGTGTAAATAGTTAATACTGTATATAGTGTATATATATTTTTTATATAAAATAACAAAATATGGGGCTAAATAATATCATTTTCAGTAATATCTGTGCAATATAAACTAAACCTTAAAAAAAGGTCCCAAGGGAATTAACCAGCAATTATGCAACAATGAACAACACCGAAAAAAAAAGGGTAGACAAACGAAGAAAAACAAGCTATAGAAAATCAATACACACACACAAAAAAAAAAGAAAGAAAGAAAGAGAGAATGAAAGAAAAAGAAATAGAGTAAGATCACATAACAAACAAATGAAAATAAGTGTAAGTGTTACTACAAATGCCACAATACCACATAAACTACAAACAAAAAAGCAAATTGTTGTCTCCACAAGCTAGTGGCATGGCACATCATATCATCGACCTCAGCATGACCGGATTCAATGTCAGAACTGCAATTATTACAATTATGTAACTACAAACGATATGTAACGACAAACGATTGCATTATGTTACACTTGCTACAATTATGTAACTACAAACAATATGTAACAATTATGTAACAGTTGCATTAACAAGATGTAACTTTTATGTAACTTTAACTACAGTTATGTAACTACAAACAATATGTAACAATTGTGTAGCAGTTGCATTAACAAGATGTAACTTTTATGTAACTTTAACTACAATTATGTAACTACAAACAATATATAACAATTATGTAACAGTTGCATTAACAAGATGTAACTTTTATGTAACTTTAACTACAACTATGTTACTACAAACCATATGTAACAATTATGTAACAGTTGCATTAACAAGATGTAACTTTTATGTAACTTTAACTACAATTATGAGGCCAGCACAATTATGCATTACCACAATATTATGTAACAATTCATAAAATGTTACAATTATGTATTACTACAATGTTACTACAATGTAACAATTACAATATAATTATGTAACAATTCACAATGTTACAGTTATGTATTACCACAATGTTACTACAATATTATAAGTCATACAATTATACCACAATTCTGTATTACCAGAATCATCTTACAAGTTAGGTGAAATATTAGACATTACTAAAGGGATAACTCAATATGTAATGTAATAATCTAGCAGTATTACCATTGCACAATTATATACGTATGTCTGTTATACATACACATCTTACAAAATGTCATACAACAACCATTGCATTTATTCAAATATGTATACAACTTGTTTAAAATGTAATATTACTGGATCATTGCAATTTACTATGAATATTATATGTATACAATATTATAATCATTATTATGTACTAATAGATTAGCATATGTCAATGACGATTGCTGTCGGAGGACCTTCAGTGGCGTGGCCGAGCATATGTTATGACTCCATATTATGATTACAAATCATAATAGATAAATAGATAAATAGATAGAGAGACAGATAGAAGCAGCAAATCAGATGATGAGAAGGTATTGTGTCTGCGAGAATCGAGCAATGCTAAACATGCTTACACACTCTTAACTCAAGGAATGCTTTATAGGCACATGACAGCGCCTCCTGACCATACACACACATACACACATACTCACACACGGGCTTCTAGAACTTTCCAACCACAGTGTAACACACGTGACACGACCCCTGCTTCACCAGAATTTAGGAAGCAGAGCTCAGAAGGAGACAGGCCATAGAACCGACAGGTAGTGGAGAGAGTGAACAAGAAAGAGGGGCCCAACTAGACTTACTTATTATATTGTCTCTGTAAGACATACCCTGCTCAACTTAGATTTTCTCTGAAGATAATAAATTAAGATCAACTCACTGTATTCAGCTTTAATTCCTACTACAAGAATCGAGAGTGACAACTAAACAACAAAACTTCTCTACAAGTTACCACAAAGTCTTTTATGACACATGAACTACTATTGATGCTGGTGTGAGTTTTGCTTCTAAGTGTGGCAAAAATATCAGATTCTTTTCCTCAAACAACAGCTTCAACCCATGTTTAGTTACGCCTTGACTGGTCATTTGATGTAGATTGTGAATGGGAAGTAGATCCTGCCATTACCAGCATTAGCAATGCCTTTCATGAAAGATAACGAGCTCTAGTAGTGTTGTCTAACTGAAGCATTATTATATCAATTATCCACGACCACTGATAAGTGTTAGAAAAGTGTCGTATTCCCTTCCAGTGCATCAACTTTCTCCACAAATTCTTGAGTTGGTTATTCTGTCTTTCGTTGGTTCTTTACAATCGTCGTCATAACACTATTCTGGGTAACAACTAAATTATGTTGATATGAGAGAATTTTTGCAGTCTTACCAGCTTTGTTATCTATTTCTTCGAGATCACTTTCTGTAGCCAATCAAATTATGTTATTCAATGTATTACCTATAAAAGAACCAAAAGCGATTCCGAGGTCAAGTAAATGCCTTGTTATTGTCATTGCTGTATTAGTTGTACCTATGTTTGTATGTCAGGTAAGTGATTGTAATTTATTCCAGTATGTATTAATTTCTTCCTATGTATTTTCATCGTATTTACTATGTTTTTCTGTTGTATCTGATATATTACAATTGCAAGCTAAATTTCTTGAGACCCTTTTTAAATGATCAATATGAACTTGCTTCTCTTCGTCACTTGATGGTGACTAAATACGTAACTGGATTTTCTCTTAATTATCCTGTATGAGCCTTCAAATTTCGGTGACAGTTTATTGTCTCTAGTGTGAATTATGCCACAGACAGTGTCATTTATGATGATATTTGATTCCTTTGCCTTCTTATTATATGATTCCGTCATTTCTTCCTTGGACATCGTTAATTGTTTCTTTAACTGTATGTATCTCTTGGAATTCACGTAAATGAAGTTTAGGATAATCTTCATATTGTATATAGGCATTTGCTCACATTCCAGTATTTCGTATGGGAGACAATTGTCTGTCCCGTAAATTATAAGATGAGGTGTGTCTCCAAAAGACTTGTTAATTACACAATTAGTTATTGATGCTTCAGCTCCGAGGATCCAATCATCCTAGTTTGCATAATTCTCTTTTAGAATGTGGTGTAGTACATCTAGTACTTTTTTATTCTGTCTCTGAGCCAATCCATTGGAAGCTGGATGATAGCCTAAAACATTAACCTTTTTTACACTGTATTGTTTACGGATTTTTTGGAAGATTTCAGAGTTAATTCCTCCTCCATTATCACTTCTTAGCACCTTTACTGTGGTTAACCTACAGATAATATTACCGGTATCTATGATTATCCACACAACTGTTTCTGCTGTCTTATCCTTAATTGGGACCAATATTACATACCGTAAGAAATGATCAAAACCAAGAAAAAAAAAAACGATGTTGATTATGAATATCGATTACGATATTAGATAAAGGTAGGTTAAGTAAGTCAACCACGACAACGTCCCACGGTTGATTAGGCATAGGATATTTTCCTAAGGGTGCTGGTGTTAAAGCATAACCTTTGTGCTTTGCACATGACTCACATCTGTCAATGTAATCATGTACTTTATATCTTTGCTTAATGATGGCCAACAATATGACATCTGGGCCTGCCTGACTGTCCTTGTTTTGCCAGGATAACCTGCATGTGGACTTTCGTGTATTATTGTTAAAATGTGAGGTATCATCTTATTAAGAATGACTAACTGCCTGATATTTCTTGCTTGATTTGGTTGTCCTGGAGTTACCCTTTGTACTGTATTGTTTACTATTGTGAATTGTTTAAGTGGTACATGTAACTTGGGTAATGATATGTCATCACCAGATTCTAAGTGATATATAACTTTAGACCATATGGGGTCCTCTCTTTGTGCCCGAGAGATTTCTTCATTGTTGGGAAGTGTTTCCCTTAGACTAATTGTAGCAACATTCGTCGTTGTTGGATTTCGTGATAAAGGGTCTGCTGCCATCTTTATTTTACCTTTTATATAATGAATATATACTTCGTAATTCTGTACTGTACATTTCCATCTTGTTCTCCTCCCATTGAGGAGCTTTTCCTGAAATATGCCCAAGAGAGGCTTATGATCAGTATAGAGGTGAATTTTGTAACAATATACAAGATCACGACATTCTTGAAGAGCAAATATCATTGCTAGAACCTCTAGGTCTGTACTACAATAATTTTTCTCTGCTCCTTTTGTTTGTCTACTGGCAAATGTATTGGTTGATATATTCCACATTTATCTTCTTGCCTCAGTACAGCTCCTGAGTATTTAAGTGAGGCATCTGGGCAAATTGTGAATGGTTCATTAAAGCTTGAATATGCCAAGCAAGGTGCACATACAAGTTTATCTTTCAAGCCCTAAAAGGCGGTCAACGTTCCAGAATGTCCATCAAGTAAAAAGGTGGTCGATGTTCCAGAACGCGTTCCTATTCCACGGGCCCATTATATGCCAGGAGTGCGATGTGGGTCTCTGTATCGATTTGCTTCACAGAATACCACACACTGAAACATATTAGTGTGAACAGTTGTGGTAATATGAACAGTCGTACATGATATTTACATACATAAAATTTTTGCTGTAGAGACGTAAGACAAGAAAAATTTTACATATACGCCGTGTCTAGTGCACCATCAAAACACAGAACAATGAACATAATGTAAAAATAATATACTTTAGTCTGTTATTTCAATTAAGAGCAGAAAACAAGACTCTCTGCCCACCTGCTCTCAGTTGCGTGCCATTGAGAGTGACCTTCATGCACCACCACCCCTCCCACTCACTTCTCACCACCACTGAGCCCACATGCAGTTTGAAGTAACATCAAATTATGTGTGTGTGTTTTTTTTTAGCTATTCTGATCCATTTATGCATGTTTTACCTGACTTCATGAACTTTTTTTTTTCCCCTAAATAACCCACCCCACACGGATGTAAAATTGGAAAGTAGTCCGCCGTTTAAGGGTTAAATCATTAAATGCTATGTGTTGTTCCTCTCCAGGCTCTCCCCGCTGAAATATAGCTTGTTTTATTATTTTTTTTCACTAGGTGGAATAATGGCTCTGTTATAATAGAAAATCCTTGTATAAAAGCTATGTAATATCCTGCTAGTCCTAGGAACTCTTGTGCTTCAACCACATTTGTGGGTTCAGGGAAATCTCTTGCCTCTCTTCATTTTTCGTCTGAGGTGTGGATACCCTCTGCATCCAGTCAACGGCCAAGGAATTTAATTTCTTTAAAGCAAAATTTACATTTAGACACCTTGATATTTAATCCAGCATTGGCTAACTTGGTTAGGAGTTGGTGTAATTTCTGTAAGTTCTCTTCTATTGTTTTTGTGGCAATTATAATGTCATCCAGATAAACCAAAATTCTATTACCTTGCATTCCTGATAACACACTCTTCATTAAGTGCTTGGAGCCATGAAAAGTCTCACGGGCATTCTGCAGTACTGAAAATGACCACTATTTGTGGGAAATGCTGTATATTTGCATGATTCCTCATTTAATTCTATCTGCTAAAAGTCACTGGGCAAATCAATTGTTGAAAATACATGGATTTCTGGTCCAATATTTTGTAAGACGTCACTTAACAGTGCCATGGAAAAACGATCAGGAATGGTTTGCTGGTTTACTTCGCAATAATAAATGACTGCCCTCATTTCACCATTTTGTCTAGGTGTAAAGAAAAGTGGTGCTTTCCATGGGGACACTGAAGGTTCAGTGATACCCAAACTTATTTCATCCACATACCGTTTAGATAATGCACTGTGCAAGTGTGCAACTCTTTATGCCGGCACATAGATAGGTTGTGTGTCAGGTTTTACATTACTGTGTTGTATTAAATTCGTACAACCTAATTTTTCGCCAGGTAATGCGACTGTCTGTCGGTGTCTTTGTAGTAAAACCAGTATGTCATTCAATACATTAAAATATTTTGAGTGAAACAAGTGTTCCTCTATGCACTCTCTGTCTGTCGATTTACTTTTGCTTGATGTTATGGCTATTGCTACTTTACGTATAGGAGCTGGACAAGTCTCTAAATTACATATACAAGTTCCTTTATTGATCTGCACATCTCCATTCATCAGGTTAACTAGGAAAACACTCGTTTCCACTCTAACATTTATCCAACATAGAGCACTCCCTATTCATAGATCTCAGTCTGCAAGCTTCTTCTAATGCAATAACATTGCAAATTTTCAATTTACTCTTTATCGTGACTTTCATAAATGATCTTGTTGGTAAGGTTATGCCACTGCTGATGAAAGATGGGTGAGTGGTATTGTTTGATCTTGGGCCTGCTCGATGTTTTCTCTGAGAGTGTAGGCCATACTGTCCATTTTTTCTTTTGTGTTTAAGTACTCATTACTTTGGATTTTGTACAGTTGTCGGGTGTAGTATCTGGAAAAGAAATTTCTTTTATGAATTCATCAAATTATATTCCATCATAATGTGGCATCAGTAAAGTATTTTCTTCTCTCATCGTACATAAGCCAAGAAGCATATTTGTTTTATGTAGAATATAGTAGTGATTGTTTTGGTAATCTCTGTTAATTTGATGTCTAACTTAATCATACTTTTACAGGTAGTTCTTTACCTTCTACAGAGTATAAATCTAAAGTTTGGTTCCTCCGTAAATGTTACCTTCCTTCTATTTAAAAAAATTCGTTCTAGTTCATCTTGTGTTATTTGACTGGTGAGCCTGTATCCAAAAATAATGAAGTCTTTTCATCTTCACAGAAAGGGGAAACCAGAATGCTTTCGTTTCCATCTATGATTGCTGTCTTTACTCTTGGTTTGTTTGATTGTTTACTTTGCTCTATGTATTGTTGTCATTTGTGATGATATAATTTTCCCATGAACGCTCACCATTTTACACTCTGCAGTCCAGTGACCGACAGTTTTGTGTTTCCTACAGTAGGGTTCAGATCCTTTCGATTTGTGCCTGTCATCTTTAATTTTGATGTAACATTCAGATCTTATGTAGCCTGGATTTGCACAGTAGAAACATAGTCCATCTCTCGAATCTGAGCTACAAAGTGATTTATAATTTTTTTGGTTTTTCTGTGACATGATGCCTACTATGGTTATGCCCAATTTTCTAAGCCTGCCTGTTGCTAGGTATGAGTGTGGGAGACCTTGAGTTCTGCTGGTGGTCTATTTGTCTATACTCAGGATGAGACTGCAACAGTCTCTTCTATGCTCATACCTGGTTTATTGCTTTGTGATATTTCAGTCACACCTGCCTTATTGCACTGCAGTTCCAGCTCATATGCATAATCTAAACAACAAGTTCCTGGACTATAAGATACCATCTTTGCAGTTTTTAGAACTCTTTCAGGCAATTTATATACTGCAACTATATATCCAGTTATGCTAACGACATGTGTTGGTGACATATTACCATCATCTGTAACTCATTCTGATTTTTCTGTGCTACCTAACAAAGTTCTTTTAACCCGTGGATTGTCCAATTACCTAGTTTTATCCTACCCAGTGGTACACAAGAAATGAAGGGAAAAAAATTGTTTTTGTTTATTATGAACATGAAGATAATCATCCAGGGAATCATCTGGTAGAAAAAAAAAAAAATCTCTCTCTCTCCGTCTTTGCGTAGGGCCATGTGTAAGTTTACATAGGGGAATAGTGAAAAGCGAAAAAACACACACACACACACAAATTTGCTTTTGTTTATTATAAACTTGAATATAAACATCCAGGGCATCATCTGGTGAAAAGAAAAAATCCCTCACCCCGTCTTTGCATAGTCCCTAGCGTAAGTTTGTATAGGAGCGGAGTAGTCAGCAGTGATGCACGGCCAGCACAGCCTGAGCTGTGGCTCGCAACATGATGCTACCCAGCCTGAGCTGTGGCTCGCAATCCACACAATAATGGTGGACAGATCACCTGTTAAATTACCCAAATCTGAGTTCAAAATTGTTTTAGTAGGTCTGCAATTTTATGTATTCCAACGACAAAATTTCTACCTCCAAAGAATTTTCTCAGGATTCTTACAATTCATCATATGTTCTAGCTCACAAGAGCTTGGCTGACTGAAGTAAATTGCCAGCTGGGCAATGTTCCTGCTTTATTCTAGCTGAAAAAACAGCTGTTTTTTTCTTATCGTCTGCAATGTTTCTCCTAATGAAATGTTCACATTCATCTAAAACTGTCTGTATATGTACTCAGTCATTATCATCACCTGAAAATTTTGTGAGACTTTTGTCCTCATGACAAACATACATAGTGCTGTTGTGAGGAACGTAATACACTCTAAGTTGCTTTATTTGTCTTGCTATTATCTGTTTGTTCGTCCTTTTTAGTGGAATTTTCTTGCAGTTGTAATGTGTAGGTAATTGATATGTGTTTCTTGACCTTTGTTCTCTCTTGTTTAGGTTGTCTGAATTTACTAGATTATCATAAGTGTGTATGAAAGTTCGAAAATTCTCAGTCTACATCTGAGAACTCCGACCACTCATCACCATTATTTACTTCTGAGTAATTTTTATCTATATTTTGTGGTTCTGTTTCCAAGTATTTCTTTACTTCTATAGAGTTATTTGTTTCCTTGTGCTGATTTCCTGCTACTACTTGTGTAGAGCTAGTAGGTAATACTAATATGGGTTCTTTTGTCACTAAACAAGGTGTTTTTTTAACCTATACCATGCTGGCCAAAAAAAAAAAGAAAAAAAAAAAGGACTGATGCCCCTCTTCGCCGGCTGAGTTTGGATTATCTTTTTTCTGGTTAAATGGGCTTAATACATCAAAATAAGATACCTGGCACTAATAAAAGTAATCACTAAAGACATATAGTGGGTTGAATCGAGTCAGATTGGTGCCACTCTACCTCTGAAATCTTTGAGGGTGCTAAGAGAGCAGAGCAGCTTTGAGTTTGTGAACCAAATTTTGATTATTTCTGGTGGGTAAATGGGCTTAATACATCAATACAAGATCCTGGCACTAGTATAAGTAATCACCAAAGCCAGAATGTAGGTTGAATCGAGTCAGGTTGGTGCCACTCGACCTCTAAAATCTTCAAGGTTACAGACAGAGCTGAGCTGATGTGAGACTGCTAAGACTCACTCGCCTCCTGTGATCCTAAATCGGTGTTGTAAGCATAGCAGAGAAATGTCTGAAGTTAGTGATAAATGATATTACCTTCCATGTTACTTCAGTTGCTTGCAGTGATTTCTCAGTGCAGCAGGACGTAGATCTATGTCACTGGCATTTCTGAAGGGGATGTAGATGTACGTCGCTAGCATGGTACAGGTTAAACATAATAATATTTCCCACTAGATAGAATTAATAATCACATTTTACAGTTCTCTTGATTGCTCACTATATTAAAATGCAAATTATAAAACACGTACTATATATCAGCATAAAGTGTATATTGTCATTCATTGTAATTATGTATGGGAAAATACTGAGACATGAAAATTATATGATATATATATATATATATATATATATATATATATATACAGTAGAACCTCGGTCCTCGAACACAATCCATTCTGGAAGGCTGTTCCAGGACCGAATTGGTCGAGGACCGAACTAATATTCCCCATAAGAAATAATGTAAATCATTTTAATCCGTTCCAAGACCCCAGATGCTTACCTATTTAAGTTTCAGCACTGGTACCAGCGCTTTCCTTTACGAGGTGACTGTATATTTCTCTTGCCTTTTCACAAATTATATATTCACCAACACTGTCTCCTGCTAACTGTTTCTCACTGATG